>NC_140174.1:36374623-36532623 GCF_963971535.1 Notolepis coatsorum | reverse complement strand
TACCACCATATATTGAGCTACAATTTGTTAAGAAAGTTAATAAAAAGAAATAAGAGAATAAAAGAGAATAATAATAAATATAGTACTACTCTTCAAAAAGTACACCTATAATCAAAATATTTATATGCTTTTTTTTATAAGACGGCGAGAGCATTTCCCATAATGTTGGCGTTTACGATATCTGTCCTCTGAGTGAGTGGTTCATCTTGAAGGTCATCACATCTGAAATGAAGAAATTACAAAAAAAAATTATAGAAACAAATTATCATTGAATTTGAGCAAAACTAAAATTATGTTATTTGGAAACTGTAGATTAAATACCCAAGTACAAGTTAAAATAAATTATGTGATTATTGAAAGACTTTATGAAAATAAATTCCTAGGTGTAATAATAGACCATAAAATCAGCTGGAAACCTCATATAAAACAAGTCCAAACTAAACTGTCAATAAGCATTTCATGAGTAAAGTAAAGCACATTCTGGATAAAAAATCACTCTACATTCTCTACTGTTCATTAGTTTGACCATATTTAAATGACTGCGCTGAAGTCTGGGGTAACACTTATAATTCTATACAACCATTTTTTATACTCCAAAAAAAGGCCATAAGGATAGTTCACGTTGCAGGTTATCGAGATCACACAAACATATTATTTTTAAAGTCAAAAACATTAAAGTTAAATGATCTTGTGGAATTTAAAACAGCACAATTAATGTATAAAGCAAAAGGTAATGTACTTCCAGGAAACATTCAAGAACTGTTATTTGATAGAGAGGGGGGTTATAATCTGAGGGGAGAACTAAATTTAAAAGTTCTTAGTGTACGCACTACCATGAGAAGACACTGTATTTCAATATGAGTGAAACTGGAACAGTCTGAATGTGGTGCTAAAGCAATGTCCAAATATGAGACAATTCAAACTGAATTATAAGGAAATGATGTTCACGAGGTACAGGGATGAGGAAGGTTTGTCATTCACGGGTGTTTACACTTTTATTTTATTTGTTATATATGTTATACATATAGTTTTTTTTTTTTGCATATATATATATATTTGTTTTGTAAAGTTTTTAATTAGTACACTCATTTGAGTAGTGGAAAAGGGGTAGGATTAAATAAGTGTATACTTCTTCCTACTCCTTTTACAACATGTAAATTGAGTTATGTTTTGCTTTTGTTTATTTATTTTTTTCCATTTAATTTCTTGAGATCAATGATTTGTTTTGATTTTATATTGTTTGTATTTATGTACATGTTCGAAATAAAGATTTCAAATAAAAAAAATCTAATCAAGGTAAAACACTAGACATATGCTTCAGTACATTAGGCAATAATGATTTGATACAACTATTTAAATTATAAGCTAAAACGAAGGTTATCCTATAACCCTGGTTACATGAGTTACTTGCGAGCGTTCTGCTCTATGGGAAATATACCACGTATACCACGTTACTTGAAAGCTTCCGGTTCCAGGTCGAGTATGTAGGTCGCACTCTGTAAAGCTGCTTCTCCCGTTTTTTATATTTTGACTTTAAAAGCCTCTTTTTATACCCCCAATTCGCTTAAACCTGTACGTATATATCACCTTAGGTTTCCAACTAACTATATTGACTGAAAGAACCACAATGCCACAGAAGAAAACAAGCGAGACAAAGAGAGATGACGCTTCCACCGATATGGATTCCATTACTTAGCTAATCGGAGAGCTAACGCAATCCCAGATCAGACAAGAGCAATCCCAGATCAAGCTCACGAATTCCCATCTTAAGCTCGAACAATCCCATCTTAAGCTCGAACACTCCATAACGATAATAGAGAGCACCATAACGGAAGGTATACGGCACGCTCCCTAACCAACCAGGTTGCCTCTAGCAAAGAATCTATCGAATCCAAAATCGAAAAGCTATGGGCAACGGTTGGTGTACAGACCGATTGTCTAGACGAAATGGAAACCGGCTTGAGTACTTGCACTGCTAGATGCGAGGATATAGAAGGAATCAATGATAAGCTAATGGCTAAGATAGCCGACTTCGAATACCGACTCCGCCGTCCTAATATTCGTATAATAGGACTGGATGAATCCGTGAGTTGTGACCAACCCAATTTCTTGTTTGCAAAAGTGCTGGTTCAAATTCTGGGACCGGAGATCCTCACTACGACACCCGAAGTGGATCAGTGTTACAGAATTGGTGCTAAAGCTGTAAATAATTCCAAGCCTAGAGTAGTTATTGCTAGCTTACGTCAAGTTGGAATAAAAGAAAGAATTGTTCGAGAGGCACGGAAGAAGGAGTGGTAAACTGGCATACGGAGGGCACACAGTCTATTTCTATGAAGATTACTGTCCCGAAGTTGTGGAGCAGCGTTCCCGTTACAAGACCGTCATGCCCTTACTTTACGGTCAAGGTTTCAGACCGACCCTCCGGTACCCTGCGAGGCTGTTCATCATCACCAAAGACGGATTGAGGACGCATGTTTCCTCGCCTGAGGAAGCCCAAACCTTCTTGAAGAGCCAGGAGGAGACCACGTCTACATAGGCTACAGTATACTGTTTTTGTGCAGAGCTCTTCGTTATGGCTTAAACGCCAAACGGCGTCATATACATTTTGATAACTTTATAAATAGGTTAACTATGTGATGCTGGATATCGTCTAGATACTTTATTTTAATGTTTCGCTACATCTGATATAAGGGGGGGGGTTTATTTTGATAAACCATTGAACATCCACTAAGGCTGGGGAGATTAACGTTAGCTCTGTTTAAATGATCTATGATTTTTATGCAAGTCATCGTGTCGAGCCATGACTTGGGTTAATACCTCTGGAGGTTCGTGATTTTTTTTCTTCTTTTTTTTCCTTCCTTCTTTTTTTTATTATTTTGATGTTTTCTCCGTGTGTGTACATGTTTTTATTGGACTTCGAGATCCATTGACGTTTCGGGCACGTTCTGCCGGCCACTCACTCGACATATAGTGATTCCACCGCCGGCTTCGTCATTTGCTGTTGCTGTTGTTGACATATTGGAGGCTTTGGCCAGACATAATGGAACAGTACAGAAGATGCTAGAAGCTCAGACGAGCTGTTGCACAGCGCCCTCTCCTGACACGATGTACTAAGTGCACTTTTACTTTTACTAAAATTTGCGAGCAGTTTGCGAGCAGACAGTCCCACCAGTGCCCCTTGTGGTTTTCGGTCAGTCGGAAGGACAACCCCTCTCTGGGAGTGGATGCCTTCTCGATGTATCCGTGGCCGCCCGGGATTCTGTACGTGTTCCCCCCCATACACCTGATAGCTCAGCTGTTGGAGCGGGTTAGTCAGGAGCGCAGGACTTTGATCCTGGTCGCGCCGGACAGGGGCACGGCTGTGTGGTTCCCGGCCCTGATTCAGCTCTTGGTGGCCCCGCCATGGCCTGTTCCATGGTCACCGCGGGCCCTCTCTCAGGCATGCGGAACTCTGTTTCTGCTTCCTGTTCTGGGGCAGCCTTTGATGGTTTGGCTGCTGAAAGGGTGAATCTGGAGGGGATGCGTCTTAACCCTACTGTGGTTAACACCATCCAGAACGCGCGCGCTCCGTCCACTACCACGGTTTATGCAGGGAAGTGGTGTGAGGTTGGGAGCCTGGACCCGGTGTCATGCCCCCTGGGTTCTTTCCTTCCTCCAGTCTATCCTGGATAGACTGTCGGCCTCGACAGTGAAGGTGTATGCTGCAGCTATATCCACTTGTTGTTGTAATCACGGCGAGAGCCTTCCTCACCCCTCCTCCTTCCTCACCATCACCATCACGGTGGAAGCCTCCCTCACCCCTTATCCTCTCACACCCTTGTATGGGCAGCATCCGTTCCCCGGTTTCCCACGCTGCCAGCACCTCAATCAACACGGCTGTGACGGATTCCCTCATCAGCGTGAGGATACTTCAGCCCGCAGATCCTGTTCTACCCTCGTCGGAGTGTTAACCTTACTTCCTAGGTACGACGACTAGCTCTAGCCTTGATACTCAAACCTTGTTGAATTGCCTTGTCGCTAATCCTGTTCTCTCTGTGCCCCAGGACCACCGCCCCGGTACTCCGCTCACCTGGACGCCCCGTGCAGCACATGGAACGCACCATTCCTCATCCCAAGAAACATTCTTGTACCTGTCGCACATTCCTGTTGTGAAACTGTCTGCTTGGGGAACTATAATTAAAACCCACTTAAACCGCTCCATTCTCTCTCCTCCTGTGTTCTGCAATTTGGCTACGCCAAACCCCTATGCTAACACTTGTCATCTGGGCTTTGAGGGCAGAACGCTGTTCAGCCACCCTCTCGTGAGACGTTTCCTGCTGGGCGCACGGTGTCTCAAGCCTGTGGAGCGTTCTCTGAGTCCGAGTTGGGACCTCCAACTGGTCCTGGGACGGTTGTCGGAGGCCCCGTTTGAGCCTCTTGAGCAGGCGCCGTTGGATCGACTGTCTTTTAAGACCGCGTTTCGTTTGGCCTCCGCTAAGCGCGTGGGTGAGCTGATTGACTGATTCTGATTGACAAGCTAAAAGCTATTGGTTTTGATAGTTTATCAGTGAGCTGGATGCAATCCTACCTTGAGGGGAGAGAACAGATGGTGGAGGTAAACGGTACTCTATCCCCCCCCCCACAGTGAGCTGTGGTGTTCCACAAGGAAGCATACTAGGACCGCTACTGTTCCTAATTTATGCAAATGACATGTCATCAGCTTGTGACTGCAATTTGTTCTTGTTCGCGGACGACTTAGCCCTGCTGGCCTCTGACAAGAACAAGTTACAGGTTGAAAAAACCCTCAGCTCAGAACTCCTGGATCGCTGATAACAAACTATCATTACACCTGGGTAAAACAGAGTCCATTCTCTTTGGATCAAATAACAAACTCAGCAAGACCGACGGCTTCTCAGTTACAGTGGGTGACAATATTGTCACAAGGAAAGATTAAATTACATACCTAGGGTCCATCCTAGAGGCAAATCTTTCCTGTGACAAAATGGCATCCAAAGTAATAAAAAAAAGTATGCCAACAAACTAGATTCTTGTACCTGGGCCCCGTTCCCCGTACCTGGATAACTGAGTTAGCCGGATAACTTTCGGTCAAGTCTGACTTAAGCCGGACTTTCCCATTCCCCGAAGCTGGATTGTCTAAATCACCATGACAACAGATCAAAAAGTTTGAGCCTGGTCGAGAGCAGGGTTAAGTTCAAGTTAGCCGGATGAACCATGGCCACGCCCCCGCAAAGAAGTGACAGCTCGTTTCCTGAAATGATTCTCACAGTCTAGAGATCCCATTTATACCATTCTGAATTACGTTTCTGTGCTTCGTTTTCCTAGAGGGGGCTTTTGAAATGTATAATAATAGAACTAAACTCTGATAATAAATCATATTGAGCCTATAGATTTACTTTGTCCTAAATAAAATAATGCACGTCATATACGGCGCTCGGAGTCGCGATACACGCTGCATGTGGTTATTTTAATAACGGCTCATTGCAAATGTGAATCCCGCGGGGATATTTTTAATGAATGAAACCTATCGGCCGTTTGGCTCTGATTAGTTTCATATATTAATCTCCGCTGTAGATTTGCTTAACGGAGCGCCGGATTGTGTTTCATTCAAGCATAAAATTGAAGTGTCTATGCAGGGATTGTGGTTTTTGTGTGATATTGTAACTGGGATTAAAATGTCTGATGAGATGCGCTGTTTGACGGATTTGAGAAATTGAATGAGCCGTTGACGTCACATTAATGCATTTGAGAATAAAGAGATAAAACTTCATTTTTTGGTAAGAAAAATATTCTAAACACGGGTCTCTCGTCCATTAATGCATAAACAATGAGTATATCCCATGTGGCACAGTGGCGCAGCGGCTAGTGCTGAATCTTGGCAACCGGGCGACCGGTGTTCGAAACCCCCGCTTTTCCAATATAATTCTTTTGGAATATAATATTAATGATTATACGCAAAAGTAGCCTAGTTTTAAGTTAAAATATTATAAATCTACATGCATTGAGGATGTCATTCTTTATATAGAACTCAACGTGCACCAAATTGAATTATTCCTACATTGCAAAAAGAAGGAAAAGACTAGGAGAAGTGGGATTCGAACCCGGGCTGCCTGTGTGAAAGTCAAAAGCAGACACCGTTACACCACAGTGTAAATAAGTAAAAGATCCACCATACATCAATCAATGGGTAAGAGAGCCGTGTCCTTATTCCGTATAACAGTTTAACTAATTATTTTCGCTAGCAAGATCTCATTTGATTATCCATTCCATAAACCTACTGCCAGCAGGCAAGTTTAAAGAAATATAATCTGATAGATTGGGGTAATGAGGGACTTAAAATTTGCCTATAGATAACGCATTTAACTTGTCGGCGAGGCGATTGAGCCGTAATGCAATCTGTTAATAAAGTTTTAAATCAATTAATCAATCAATGCCGTTAGAAAATCAGGATCTCTGCTATCGATACGTGATGGCTTTTCAACTGAAGCGGCCGCGCGCACTTATCCTGGGTCTCAAGTCTGGTTTGAGTTAACGAGACTGAATCCACCTTCGAGGAACATGAAAATCCCGGCTTCAAACATCGGGTTAACTGAAGCTGGATAATGGGACTCTTGATCGACTTAGTTGAACCAGGTACGGGGAATAGGGCCCAGATCTCCTCTCTGGTAAACAAGAATACCCTGAAGACTCTGGCAGGAGCACTCATTCAAGGGTACTACGACTATGCTTGCACCTCATGGTACCAAAGCACCTCAAAGGCACTAAAAACAACATTACAAACACCACAAACTGGTCAGACTACTACTTGACCTTACTCCTAGAACCCACCTCACCCCTGCCCACTTTGACTACCTAGGATGGCTTAGAGTAGACGACAGAGTACAGCAACTTGCAATGGGCCTGGTCTACAAGATACACTATACGACTAAGGTACCCATGTACATGTCAAAATACTTCCCGAAGGTCAGTGAGTACCACGACCACAACACCAGAGGAAGCTCAACAAATCATGTTAAACCCAGATTTGGCTCAAACAAGGGACTAAACACATTTCGCAATTATGCCACATCAATGTGGAACGCCCTACCCAAAGCTGTAAAGGAATGTGAATCCCTACCCACATTCAAAACCGCTCTAAAAGAGCACCTACGGGAGGCTGCAATTCGAAACTGGCCACCGTAAATGTCCAAACCCCCCCACCCCCTCCTAATAGACAGTCTCCTCCCCACCGTATGTATATATTCTCTCCCCACCGTATGTATATTTCTCTCCCACCCACCCACCCCCTCCTAATGTACAGTCTCCTCCCCACCGTATGTATATATTCTCTCCCCACCGTATGTATATTTCTCAAACGTCTTTCTCTGGTCTGCATCCCCTTAAAAATGTTATGTATTGAGCCGTACTGTATTGTACCCATTCTGCAATCTGTTAAATAAAGTTTTCGTTCATTCATTCATTCATTCATTCATTCATTCATTCATTCATTCATTCATTCATTCATTCATTCATTCATTCATTCATTCATTCATTCATTCAGCTGTGTGCTCTCTCGGTGCGGTCTGAGTGCCTGTCTATTCGGGCCGATAGCAGTGCGACTCTGAGGCCGAATCCGGTCTTCGCGGCAAAGAATATCCGGAGCTCTTATCGCTCCAGGGATATTGTGCTTCAGGCGTTTCACCCTCCTCCTCACGTTAGTGAGTTGGAGGCGAGCCTTCACCTGTCGTGTCCTGTCTGTGCACTGAAGGTTTACCTTAGTCGCACGTGGGATCTCAGGGCTTCCAATCAACTGTTTGTTTGTTACGGTGGCTCTCGCGCGGGTAAGGCGCTGTCCAAGCAACGCCTGTCACATTGGTTGTGCGAGGGCATTGCCCTTTGCTACACGTTGGCTGGACAGGTTCCCCCTGGGGGCGTCAGGGCACACTCCACTCGTGGTGTGGCGGCCTCCGCTGCCCTGTTGGGGGGGGCCTCGGTGGAGGACATCTGCGCTGCTGCCTCCTGGTCCTCCCCGGGTCCTTTCGTTAGGTTTTACCTCATGGACATGACTGGGGGTTCTGTCTCCCAGGCAGTCCTGAGGTCCGGGACCTCTCCTGCGTCCCGCCATCAGGTGGGCTAGCAGGTGTGTGTGGGTGTGGACCACGGAGTGCTGTGTCACACGTGGTCCCGCTTGCACTGTGCGTTCTGGGGTGCCTGGTTCCCTTTTTCGCACATTGGTTGTAGTTGACTGCCTCCCCCCCTTCGTTAGGACGGGCGGGTGGACGGGACTCCCCTCCTCCCTGGCGGGGGCTTACGGGCCCTCAGGTGGTGCATTTGACGTGGCCATGCGTCCGCTCTGCCCCCTTTTTTTATCTACTTTTTCTCCCATTTTCAATTTTTCTCCCATCCCAATTTTTTCGTATCGTCCAATTCTACCCTCCCCTGTCTTGAACACTGTTAGGCCATGCCTCCCACAAGCCGGCTGCAATGTGGACTAAGCCTTACATCACGTGTCCCCTCCGGTACTCGAGGAAGCAGCAGTCGCATCTTTTCACCTGCACAGCGCGATCTCTCAGCGTCGGGGGTCTGCGTTTGGAGGGCACGCCACCCCCGTCGCTTCCTGATTCTGCTGCGCAGGCGCACCAACCGACCTGTAGGAGTCGCTGTCCACAACGTCCGATCCCCACCCATCAGCTTCCCACCCCCTAATACTGCCAATTGTATTAGTATGAACGACCAGCCAAGCTGATAGCAATGCGGAGAGCTGGGCTCGAACCCAGCGTCTCCTGCATTGGTGGTGAGCGCCCGCTCTGCCCCTTTTGATCTCATAATGGCAGAGCGAGACGCGATTGGCCAGTATGATAATATAACGAAGGTTATCCTATAACCCTAGTTATATGAATACTGGCTGAGCGTCTCGCACTTTATCGCCCTGAGGTCCCTTGGATGTTTTCCACATATGGAATTCAAACTTGGAAGGGCGTGGACGTGACCACTTCCGGTGTCTTGTAGAGGCACGCACGGGAGTAGGCGTGGTCACCTGCAAGTGAGGTGCATGTAAAAAATGTCCACAGGCACAGTAGGTGCTGGAGAGATGATATCTCATAATGGCAGAGCGAGACGCTCAGCCAGTATTCATATAACTAGGGTTATAGGATAACCTTCGTTCTGCTCTATGGGACACAGGACCGGAGCAGGACGCGGAGAGTCCGACAAATGCACCCGCTGAGGTCCCCTACAACCATCAGAACACGGTTGTTAGTGAGGGGTGGGGGGGGGGGGGCGGTAGGACACGACTGTGCAAAAAAAGGGGGCAGCACCCAAAAAACGCACAAGGTGAGTAGACCGTGGGACAGGAGGCCCTGTGTCTACCCCCACCACGCATCCCGCTTGCTACCAGGGAAACGTACGTGAAGCATGAGCCTGTGTTACCGCTACCACACCTCGCCGACAGGTAACAAGAGCAAGGCTCGAGCTGTGCCTGGAGGACCGGGGACTACACAGGAGCGCTTAGAGGGGCTGACTGCTAATAAACAGCACCCCGACTCCCCCCCCCCACCCCGAGCGGTGAGGGAGGGGTAAATGAATGAGTGAAAGAAAACTTTATTTAACAGTTTGCAGAAAGGGTACAATACAGTACGGCCCAATACACACAACTGTTAAGGGGATGCAGACCAGAGGAAGGCGCTTGTCGTGTTTACATCGGGGTCCCCCATTTTCAACTCATAGTGACATTTATGACACACACAACATTCATGACATCAGCCCCTGTGGCGTCCGCCCCGCCCTGGGATTTCCCCCCCCCGGAAAAACCCAGGGCCCTTCGGGTTAACAGAACATATATCTGTGACCCGGTGGACGCCGGGTTGAACTGATCCGGTCCGGCGTGACCAGGATGAGTCCTGTGTCCTTCCACGCTGCTGCTCCTCTTCAAAGGAGAGGGGGATAGGTACACGTTTCGATCAAAACTCCACAGGAGGCGCCACCAAGACGGTCTGTATATGCGAATGCACAGCTCCCGGTGGCCCACCTAACGGGCGTGAAACCCCCCTGTCGACACTTGATCTGCCGCGCCATTTCCCCCCGGAAATGCACGCAAGCCCTCGAGCTGGCAGTGACCTGACGCTCGGTAGAGAAAAAACTCCTTCCCGTTATGCCGTTGGACAGACCAGGGCGCGCGGGCCAAAAAGGCTGTTTCAAATACTTGAGAACATGCCCGGGGCCAGGCGCTGATATTGGTCCCATAAGACCAAGTGCTGATATCGAACAGCTTGTAGGCTCGTAAGACCGGAGAACGGTGGCGGGCGAATTCTAACAAGAAGGAGCCCCCGACACAACGTCTCTCCCCCCTGTCTGGGTAAAACCAGGGGAAGACCGGTCCTTGCAAGGACACTGACAGGGTTTACATACAGAGCCTGGGGAAAAAACCACCCATCACAATTCCGCTCACATGAGAGGGGAAGATGCCAGGTTTATCCCGGAGAAACCCCCCAATGACAACGGCCACGTAGACCTCAACTCACGGACATATCGCTCGGGCCAATAAGAAAACGCGAAAGCCTGTGACGTTTACAATGGCCGGGAACCCCAGCCCCCCCCCCCCCCCCCCCCCCTCCCCCGCGACAAGCAGGATATGACGTCGAGGGAGCTGACGGGGCGGAATCCCACGTACTTGCATGACGACGCTAATGCGTACGAGGGATACCCGAGTGAAAAAGGTGCACTCGTTTTGAGCCACATCCTCACCACCTGCCTTCAGCATTTTACCAAGGATATAACATACCCAAAAGGGGAGGGTTTATCCCCCCCCCCCCCCCCCAACCAACCAACCTCACGTAAAAACGAAAACATATATGAGGTGAAAACAAGGAGCGGCGCGGCGCAGCGGTCTAAGCCTCTGCCCACCACCACAGAGACAGTGGGATCGAATCCAGCTGTGGTGCTTCCGGGTTGGCCGACCGCCCATACTAACACAATTGGCAGTGTTAGAGGGTGGGAAAACCCGGCGAGGGTGGGTCCTGGTCGTTGTAAAAAACAGCGAATCCTACAGATCGGTCGGGGCGCCTGCACAGCGAGGTCGGATCCTGGGGGAGGTAGTGTCCTCCACACGTTACACTCCCCCAGTGAGAGTCCGCGCTGCCAGGTGAAAAGAGGTGGGGATTGGCTACACATGTGTCGGAGGAAGCATGTGATAGTCTCCGCCCTCCCAGACCGACGGTAGGGGGCAGAGCACGCAACGACCAGGTAGGGGATTGGGAATTGGCATAACGACTAACATTGGGATGGGAGAAAAATAAAATAAAAAAAGGAACGGTCTACTAGCTGTGCATTGTGTTACAAGCGAAAGACACATGCAAGCGTGTGCTCGCTTTATTCCTTTGAACAACCAACACAACAGCTAACCTGACCGTGGGGTCAGGGGTTATGTCTGTTTAAAAGAAAAACCCACCCGAAAAACCCACAGCTCCGTTTCATAAGAAAAAAACGTGTCGCCCGCCATGTTTTCACCTTATCATGTAAAGCAACAAACAGACGGGGGAAGAGAGGGGCAGTGCCCTTGGCCATGTGCTGATGTACATTGCTTTGAAAAGCCAAAACACATAATAGCAAAAATCGTGAATTCAGTGTCTACATTTGTTTAAAAACGTGTTCCCCCCATGAATCCCGTAGCTCTCCTCACACAAGAAATGCATCTTCCCCGCAGATATGGCCTGGAGCTGGGTCAGGTGCAGGATAGCACCCAGCGCCTGCGCATGGGAAAAGCGCTGCTCCGGGCCCAGGTCCTCCCCGCTCGCCATCAGTCCCGACTGGAAGCGCGCCATTGGTTAGCAGGATATGACGTCGAGGGAGCTGACGGGGCGGAATCCCACGTACTTGCATGACGACGCTAATGCGTACGAGGGATACCCGAGTGAAAAAGGTGCACTCGTTTTGAGCCACATCCTCACCACCTGCCTTCAGCATTTTACCAAGGATATAACATACCCAAAAGGGGAGGGTTTATCCCCCCCCCCCCCCCCCCCCAACCAACCAACCTCACGTAAAAACGAAAACATATATGAGGTGAAAACAAGGAGCGGCGCGGTTGGTTTCGCTGCCAGGTTTGAGGTGAAAACAAGGAGCGGCGCGGTTGGTTGTCGCTGCCAGGTTCTGAGTCAAGGCGATGTAGGCCTGGTCGGACCAGTAGGCCAGCCGCCTGGCCGACCTCCCCTTTGGAAGAGGCTTCTTCCGGGGCTCCCACACCATCTCAGGGCAAAGGACGGATGCCAGCGGTTTATCCAACCATGGCACGCCATCCCTTAAACCCTGGACCAGACCCTCTACCTGCGTAAACAGCAGGTAGGAGGGGGTCAGGCCTATGATGCGGGGTACCACTTGTCCCCGAGCCACGTAGGCGCTCATGGCTGGGAAGGCCGGGCACACCACGCTCGGCTCACCCAGCAGGTGGCGTTGGAATGCATGGCCCACCATGTCATCGGGGACAGGCGCCGGCAGGGGCATTGGCAACGGGATACCGTTGGCACGCGCCACTGCCGTCATGAGCTCGGGGAAGAGAGCCAGCAGCTCTCCCTGCCGTCTCTCCTCCGCCGTGCTCGCATCCCTTGCGGTCGGGTGGCCGAACCCACTTGGTAGGTGGGGGCTGTAACCTGACGCTGCTGAAGAGGCGTCCCACCATGGAGCTGGGGACTCAAACTCCGACTCCGTGAGTGAGGCTTCCCAGTGTGGAACCAGGCCCTGGGGCCCCGATTCCCCCGGGGCGTCGAAAAGCAATTCCCCCACCCCCTCCATATAATCCTCGGTCTCCATCGGATGCAATGGAGAGGAAACGGGGGAACCGCCCTCCGGTGCAAGCTGTTCCGCAGAACCGAATGCCTCCAGTCCTGCGTACTGCACTCCGTCACCAGACCACCCGCCCCACTCGCTCACCGCCGAACGGCGGGAGAGAGCAGAAGTGGAGAGCTTGCGCCACAAGTCGTCACCCATCAAAGAGCCTGCCAGGCTGGCTGAGGGTCTCCCGATGCGGACGTCGGATCCAGAGGGCCACCTGACTGGTGAAGGACGCTCAACAGCCTCCAAGCGGTGCGCACCCAGCTCTGCACGCTGCCGAGGCTCACCCTCTCGCCACGAGCGTGGGATTAGGGAACCCCCGCGGTGCATGGAGGAGGTCACGACGGTGAACCGCTGGTGGAGCCCAGAAAAGCGTTTCCCGGGACCCACTGGTGATGCCATTCCATTTACAAAAAAGCAACACAAAAAACGAATCTAAAACCTAACTAATCACTCGCTTGGCCTGTAGCAAACACTTCCTAGGATGAAAGAAACAGGAAGGGGGATGTACGGTCACACCCCTCACATATAATAATAATAATAATAATATTAATACAGTACATCTATCTTATATAGTGCTTTTCCAGATGCTCAAAGACGCTTTACATGGGTAGAAGAAACAAAACTATGGCAAAACAAAAACCGGAACAAAAATAATACATGACAAAATAAAATAAAACCGACAGAATTTGAGGTCAAAAGCAAGATTGAAAAGGTGGGTTTTGAAGGCTGATTTAAAAGATGTCAGGGTGTTTGCATCACGGATATGGCTGGGGAGGGCATTCCAGAGGGAGGGGGCAGCAGCAGCAAAGACCCTGTCACCCCAGGTCCGGAGCTTGGTCGTGGGAGGTATTAGGAGGTCGGCATCAGCAGACCTAAGGCGACGGGGTGGGCGTGTGATGGTGGAGGAGGTCGGACAGGTAGGGAGGGGCAAGGTTGTTGAGGGCTTTAAATGTGATGAGAAGTATTTTGAATTGTATCCTGTATTTGATCGGAAGCCAATGGAGGTCGTGGAGGACAGGGGTGATGTGATCAGAGCGACGGGTGGAGGTGAGCATGCATGCGGGCAGCAGAGTTTTGGACATATTGGAGTTTATTGAGGATAGTGTTTGGTGAGCCGTAGATGATGCTGTTACAGTAATCCAGTCTTGATGAAATGAATGCATGAACCAGTGTTTCAGCAGCGGAGAGTGATAGGGAGGGGCGGAGACAAGCAATGTTCCGGAGGTGGTAGAAAGCCGTTTTTGTTATGTGGTTCACATGGGGGAGGAAAGAAAGGGTGGAGTCCAGGATGATGCCAAGGTTACGGAGGGGGTGACAATGGAACCATCAATATTTAGGGAGAAATCCTGGGTGTGGCTGGTGAGGGAGTTTGGACCGATAATGATGATTTCTGATTTATTGCAGTTTAGTTTGAGAAAGTTATTTTGCATCCATGTTTTGATATCTGTGAGGCAGGTGGTGAGGGTGGAAAGAGTGGCTGGAGTGATAGTCTTGGTGGAGAGTGAGAGAAAACGGGGTTTATTCAATGTATGTGATGTATAGATTGGGGGGAGATGACCACAGCTAAAACGGTGCCGGGTCAGAGAGATCGAAATGTGCATGGTTTGCCTTAGAAGAGGGTGATAGAACAGTGGTTCAGAGCAAGCAGGGTGATTGGGAGCAGCACACTGCCAGCAAGAGAATGTTTTGAATTCCTTGTAAGAACACATTGATAAGAGCAAGTGTGGGCCCATAGAGCGAGGGAGGTGGGTGACATCCTTAATGAAAACAGTAGAAAACTGCATTTTGATGTGTGTAAAGGTTAAACACGGTTGTCATGATAGCGCGTCGCCTGACAACCAGGAGAGGGGCGGGGGCTATCATAGCTATGACGAAGATCCTATAAAGCTGACGGTGGTTCCGGGTAGGGCCAGACTAAAATCTGACTGAGACTAAGAGGGAAGAAACCAGAAGAGACTCTCTCTCCTCTCATCACGGAGGGGGGGGGGGGGGGGGGGGGGGAGAATGCCACATCATCATTAGCTTCGGCTACCACGAGGATGGTCTTGGCTGACGACCAGGCCTGACCACCAGTGGACTGAATAGCAAAAGGACAATAGACTGAACACACCGAAAGATCATTAGAATAGACTTTTCAAGGACAATACCATCTGTTAACATCTGAGCTGAGGTTTCTGTTTATATCAATAAACAACGCTTTTCCTCATAAGGTATTACGCTGTGTCAAAGTGTCGAATTCTTACGGAGGTGGAAAATTATTATGGTTTGCGGATGGTACTAACGGGGAGAGATAAGGATTATAATCAGCCAGTGTCTGAGACGTCAGGACCATTAAAAGTACACAACGCAGAGGAATTGGATGGAGAGAGGATAACACGAGAAGACGTGATACTGGCCAGATTGATCAGGATCTAACAGTTGGTGCCGATGACAGCCGGATTTGCAAGAGATAAAAACAACAGTTGGTTGCCGATGACAGCCGGATTTGCACAAGATAAAAACAACGGAAAAAGACTTTTTCAATAATGGGCTCACAGTGAACAACAGTCATTGTGTGTGGGAGAATCATGATCGAGCAAGGCCGGCCAGCCCTGGGAGAGAGCGGCGAGTCGAGCGGTCAGGAGGCAAACCAGCGCTGTAGGAGAAACAGCGCTTAGGAGAAAGATGTGAGTTCACTGTGCACACACGGTTGTTTTGATCTTTTAAGCCAAATAAAAACGAACAGATAGTGCATCCGTAAATAAGTAGCGACAGAGAAGCCAGCTGTAATAATATGAACAGAGAGCCATGGTGTTTTGAAAATCGAGGGTGTTATCAACAGGATAGAATGAAAAACAAACGGGGCAGGCTGCACGGTTTTGGTTTTGGGAGTGTAAATGCGAGATGAGGAGTGGGGGGGAACGCTTGAACCAGATCGAGAAATTGTTATGGCGGGACTGTCGTCAAGACAGAAGGAAAGTCGAAAGGAGATTGTACCAGTGTGTATTATGTCCAATCAGGCAAGAGTATTAGTCTGAGAAAGCGTCCCCTAAGATGGATAGGAAAGAGAGGAAAACAGCAGCGTTTTTAGGCCTTGGAAGGAAGGGCAGCGGCCGTTTGTTTGAGAGAGTAGCCATTTGCACCGAGACAAGATGGCCGCAAAGGGCCACGAGGAGGATGTAGACAAGATGGCCGCAGAGCCACGAGGAGATAACAACAGATAAGAACCAGGAAGTGACACGTCAACTAAAACACCATAGAGGAGGAGTAGGTCGCCACCTAGTGGCGGAGGGGGGGTAGTGCTGGGGAGTTTTCATTACCCATAGGGGAATATTTAGATATAGGTCTGTACTACCATCTAGTGGCGGATTGGGGGAGTGATTCAAGTTAGAGAATCTAATGAGCACAGAGAGTGGATTATTATAATAATAATATTAGATATACAGGTTAATTAAATAGAGTTTAATTATACAATGGATTAAATAAGAATTGCACAGAGAGGAGGTGCAGTTATTTGAATGGGTTAATTATGGAATAAAGAGGGAGTTTGATCTCCAGTGGGGCCTTCTCACACCCGATAGATAGGCAGGGTCTTCAGAAGACACGTCACCAGAAAGAACTGGCGCACGCTGGGGGTCACCCGTGGGACGAAGAGATAAAGTTGCGCGGAGTGGGTATCGGTTAGCTGCGGGTGTCACGCCGGAAGACAACAAACAGGGAACAGCCCTGTAGGACAGATTATGGGTGTGGAGAAGGTGGTAGACTAATAGCAAAACAAGGGAAGTCGAATGTACAGACGACTGCTGGTGTTGTGTTTCTGCTTTCAGCGGGGGAGACACCGACCACAGTGGAGACGACCAGGAGACAAGACTGGAGGAGGAGGAAGCAGCAGGGGCCAGGCACCGTAGCCTGGTACACAGATCATCCACGACGAGAGAGAGGAGACGGCGGCGGTGGAGGAGCAGATGTGGAGAGGACAGCCAGAGACACTGAGCAGTAGCAGACCAGGGGAGACATTTTTGCCTAGGGGACCGCGCCCTGGAAGGGGGACCAGCTCAGGAAAGGAGCCGTCACTGAAAGGGGCCCTTGCCCTAGAAGACGGGACCGGCCCGAGATGGGAGGTGTACTGTAAGAGGGAAGGGAGCGCTCTGATTTGGACGTGGGGTGTACCTAATAGGGGGGCCGAAGGGTTTAGGTGTGTTGTCTGAAAAGTTGCAATCTGTGTTTTTCTCCGTCTCTCTCTCTCTCTCCTCCCTGACCGTTGTTTATCCTTTCTGGTTTAGGGGTGATGCGTGTAATGGAAAAACAATAAGGCAAAACAGCAGACGGAGGGCCCCTCATTGTTATGAGTCTATTTTTGGGTATAATTAATTGAAAAACCAAGTAGTCTGTTGATTCTGAAGGTTGATTAAGAATCAAAGGGGGGAATGAGAGAAAACGGGGTTTATTCAATGTATGTGATGTATAGATTGGGGGGAGATGACCACAGCTAAAACGGTGCCGGGTCAGAGAGATCGAAATGTGCATGGTTTGCCTTAGAAGAGGGTGATAGAACAGTGGTTCAGAGCAAGCAGGGTGATTGGGAGCAGCACACTGCCAGCGAGAGAATGTTTTGAATTCCTTGTAAGAACACATTGATAAGAGCAAGTGTGGGCCCATAGAGCGAGGGAGGGGGGTGACATCCTTAATGAAAACAGTCGAAAACTGCATTTTGATGTGTGTAAAGGTTAAACGCGGTTGTCATGATAGCGCGTCGCCTGACAACCAGGAGAGGGGCGGGGGCTATCATAGCTATGACGAAGATCCTATAAAGCTGACGGTGGTTCCGGGTAGGGCCAGACTAAAATCTGACTGAGACTAAGAGGGAAGAAACCAGAAGAGACTCTCTCTCCTCTCATCACGGAGGGGGGGGGGGGGGGGGAGAATGCCACATCATCATTAGCTTCGGCTACCACGAGGATGGTCTTGGCTGACGACCAGGCCTGACCACCAGTGGACTGAATAGCAAAAGGACAATAGACTGAACACACCGAAAGATCATTAGAATAGACTTTTCAAGGACAATACCATCTGTTAACATCTGAGCTGAGGTTTCTGTTTATATCAATAAACAACGCTTTTCCTCATAAGGTATTACGCTGTGTCGAAGTGTCGAATTCTTACGGAGGTGGAGAATTATTATGGTTTGCGGATGGTACTAACGGGGAGAGATAAGGATTATAATCAGCCAGTGTCTGAGACGTCAGGACCATTAAAAGTACACAACGCAGAGGAATTGGATGGAGAGAGGATAACACAAGAAGACGTGATACTGGCCAGATTGATCAGGATCTAACAAGAGGTAGAGCTGAGTGTCGTCTGCATAACAATGGAAGCGGAGGCCATGTTGGCGGAGAATCAGACCAAGTGGAAGGATGTAGAGGATGAAGAGCAGGGGATCAAGTACTGAGCCTTGGGGGACACCATGAGTGATGGGGGATGTGGGGGATTTGCAATTGTTGATGGAGTAGAATTGGTGCCTGTATGAGAGGTATGATTGGAGCAAGGTGAAGGGGATTCCGGAGATACCAACGGAGGACTGGAGACGAGTGACGAGGATGGGGTGACTGATGGTGTCAAAAGCAGCGCTGAGGTCTAGGAGGATGAGGATGGAGAGGGAACCAGAGTCGGCAGAGAGGAGTATGTCGTTGGTGACCTTTTAGAAGTGCGGTTTCAGTGCTGTCTATAAAATAAGAGTAATAATGGTCTCCACTTTAACATCTGATCCACTGCACCTGATTTTGACATCAAACCAACACCACTTTGGAAAACGTTGTTCAACTAACATCCAAATGACATTGTGGAAAATGATCACAATCTGAGTCTCGAATCTCACAGCAACAATTGAACTGACGCAGAGTAAAGTGTGGATATGTTTGATTTAGGGACTAGGACAGGCAAAACCTCACACACCCCAGGGTGTGTTCTGAGAGGAGGACAGGGAGCAATTGTTCAGGTGGAATCAGGGAAATGCTACATTTCTAGGTAAATATGTAATTTGTAATTAATTGCCCCAACTGCATGGCCCATATGGCTAACTACAAAAAAAAGTGACTGCGATTTGAATGTAGCTAAACTATTAATTGAACGACATTGTTTACTACTCCCAAACACTGTGTTTTGTATCATCTGAGCAGGAGCTGGTGTTGGCCCGTGCAATCCATCCATCTTCATGGCAGCCATCTGGCCATATGTTTTCTGTGGGGGGCTGCTGAGCTGTGTAAATGTTATGGACTATACTTACTGGTAGTAGTAGAGGACATGGGGCTCCAGAGCCCTGAGCGGCCTTGTACTCTACAGTATATATTAAGCGTGTCCATGTATACAAGGGGTTGAAAGCATTAAAAAGGTTTTAAGATTGCTTTCATGGAATTCATGATTTTATTAGATCATAGCTGTTACGGCTTCACCTCCACAACCCTCCATACCTGCCTCACACACCCCCTGCACTTCAGTTCAACCCTCCATACCTGTCTCACACACCCCCTGTACTTCAGCTCAACCCTCCATACCTTCAGCTCGGGCACTAGTGAAACAAGTTGCGCTGATGGATGGAGACTCCACACCTGCTCCCACTCTACCCCTCTGCCTACAAGAAGCATGGTTCTCCATTCATTCAGCATCAGATCCCTAAGAATGGCCTGCCCACTACCTCCAGCGACCCCACCAGCCACTGCCACCAGCCCACCAGGCTTAAACACCCAGGCTCACTGTACCTGCCCCCCCCCCCCTCTACACAGTAATAAACACCCTACGGGGTTAAACAGTATTCTGCCTCCCGTGTTGTGCAGTTGAGCCCACAAGCTACCATGACAGAAGAAGAACAGAAGATCTGACCATGGAAACAGGCTCAGCCAACACAGGAGACCTGACGACGCAAGCTTCGCTTCAGACCCAGGAGAGAGTCCTCGCTGACCACGAGCGCTTGCTTCAGGAAGCCTCTGCAGCTGTCCAAGCCCTGAACAATCATCTCCAGGCCCAGGAGACTCTCCAGCAGGGGGGCACTATCCAGATGAGGGATTTCCTGTCAGCGATCCAGGCTCTGTCAGGGCAGGTTGCCGCGCTCATGATTACACCCACTCTACCTACTGCTCCAGCTCTGGCTCTGGTTTCACCCTCCTCTGCCGCATCACCGCTCTCCCACCCGGCCAGACCCAGGAACCCAACCTGGCCAGCCCCTGCCCCTTCGACGGAACCTTTGCCCACTTTTCTGGGTTTCATCATGCAGTGTGAGTTTTTTTACCTGCAGCCTGTGTGGCTTTTATCACCAACCTCACCACTGGCGATGCCTTGAATTGGGCCCAGGCCGCCTGTATCAGTTCCGCAACCGTTTCCATTTCCGGGGTAGGCCTGATTGGCCGAGACGGCCACGTGACGCGCGTGGCACGCCCCCGCGGCAGCCGCAGCGGCAAGCGCGCTACTGCTGGAGTTCACTTCGCCTTTCACATCGCTGCCGTTGGCGAAAGCAGGATGAGAGAGCGTAGATTTCGCTGTGTATCATTTAATCATTTATCATTTAACATTTGAAAGGCATACATTGTTGTCATACAGAAGTACAGAATACTTTTATCCAAAATGCTTCTTACTGTTACACTGTTAGAGACTGTGCTAGACAAATGAATGACTAATTCGGTCAGAAATAACGTAACTAATAACGTTAGTAAGCACTGCTTATATGCTTATTATGTCTGCGGGGTACAGTAAACGTTTCTCCCGGTACATTCTGAAGAGCACACCGCTGTATGTTGGAGAACCAGCGGTCTTCCGCTCCTCCTCACTCGAGTGAGAGCAAAGCCGTGCACAGCTCAGCCCTGTCCCTGTGTGAGACGCGAGCAGGAAGGAGGAGATGGGAGTCCTTCCAATCGGAATATGTTGTTTCTTTACACATATGTTGGGATTATGAATATGTCTTTATAGCTATGCTGCCAGGCTGGTCCGCGACCCTCCGTGCTGCGATCACCAGCAGGGAGAATATGCTCACGCGAGCGGCATCGCTGAGCTCTGGTGACGGTCTTATTGGGGCTTATGCCGAGAAGCAGTAACACAACATTGCAACTGTTGTGTTACTGCTTTCTGACCGAATTAGTCATTCATTTGTAGCTATAAAGACATATTCATAATCCAACATATGTGTAAAGAAACAACATATTCCGATTGGAAGGACTCCCATCTCCTCCTTCCTGCTCGCGTCTCACACAGGGACAGGGCTGAGCTGTGCACGGCTTTGCTCTCACTCGAGTGAGGAGGAGCGGAAGACCGCTGGTTCTCCAACATACAGCGGTGTGCTCTTCAGAATGTACCGGGAGAAACGTTTACTGTACCCCGCAGACATAATAAGCATATAAGCAGTGCTTACTAACGTTATTAGTTACGTTATTTCTGACCGAATTAGTCATTCATTTGTCTAGCACAGTCTCTAACAGTGTAACAGTAAGAAGCATTTTGGATAAAAGTATTCTGTACTTCTGTATGACAACAATGTATGCCTTTCAAATGTTAAATGATAAATGATTAAATGATACACAGCGAAATCTACGCTCTCGCCTCATCCTGCTTTCGCCAACGGCAGCGATGTGAAAGGCGAAGTGAACTCCAGCAGTAGCGCGCTTGCCGCTGCGGCTGCCGCGGGGGCGTGCCACGCGCGTCACGTGGCCGTCTCGGCCAATCAGGCCTACCCCGGAAATGGAAACGGTTGCGGAACTGATACAGGCGCCCAGGCCACCCTCAGCGCCTGCCCCGACATGTTCAATGACTGTGCGGCTTTCCACGCCAAGTTCAGGAGGGTTTTTGCCCACCCTACCGCCGGGCAGGATGTCGGGGCACGAGTGATGTCCCTCTCCCAGGGGAACCGTACGGCCGCAGCCTTTTCCACCGAGTTTCGCGCTCTTGCCGCTGGAAGTGGATGGAACGAGGCTGGACTGAGGAGCGCTTTCCGCCAGGGGCTGAGTGAGGTCATTAAGGATGAGCTCGTCAGGGACAAGCCGGCCACCCTGGATGACTGATCGCCTTGGCCATCGATGTCGACGAATGCGTCCTGGAGGGTCGGAGAGAGAGGACCCGCCATCAGGCCAGCTCACGGTATCTCCAGGACCCCACTCCAGTTCTCTCCACAACCCAGAGCCAGCCTCCTCCTTGCATGGGAGCTAACCTCCGCCACATCCTCCGGTGAGGAGCTGATGCAGTTGGGCCGGGCCCGCCTCACTGCAGCAGAGAGGGAGCTCAGGAGAACTCAGGGCTTGTGCCTCTACTGTGGGGTGAAGGGGCACCTCCGTGACACATGCCCCTCTCGACCAAAATAATAGACTCACCTGAAGGGGGATTTAGGATGAGTCGTATTTCCCACTCCCCATCATCTACCAACCCCGCCAGGTTCAATGTCACCCTCTCCTGGCAGGGTTGAACCCTTTCTGTCAGAGCCATCATTGACTCAGGGGCGTTATGAGTACCGGGTGATGCCCTTCGGTCTGAACAACGCTCCATCGGTCTTCCAGGCGCATATGAACAACCTGCTGAGGGACATGCTGGACAACTTTGTGGTCCTCTACCTCAACGACATCCTGGTGTTCTCCAGGAGCGTTGAGGAGCACATCCAGCACGTCCGCCTCGTCATCCAACGTCTCCTGGAGAACCGTCTTTTTATCAAGGCCGAGAAATGCACCTTCCACGCTCCCTCAGTGGAGTTCCTGGGGTTCATCGTGGAGGGTGGACGGACTCTGCCTGACCCCAAGAAGATCCAGGCTGTCGTGGAGTCAGCCTACCACCCGGAAGCAGCTGCAGGCCTTCCTCGGCTTCGCCAACTTCTACCGGCGATTCATTCAGGACTACAGCCGGGTGGCCACCCTCCTCTCTGCACCCCTTCACATGGACTCCTGCAGCCAGTGCCACCTTCACGGACCTGAAGAGGCGCTTCACCTCCGTGCCGGTCCAGGTCAACCCTGACCCCTCGAGGCCCTTCATCGTGGAGGTAGATGCCTCAGACACACACACAAATTTGAGTATTAAAATTCATTCTGATAGCCCTACTGTGTTGTATCATATACATGTTATAATTTTCTAGGTGCTGTTTCGATGCTCTGTGGCTCACGAATATGTCAGGAAGCCTGACGTTTTGTGGTTAAGGTTAGGTTTAGGTTAAGGAAATGGGGAGAGGGGGCTAAGTTTAGGGTTAGGGTTGGGCTTATGCATATTTTGAGTTAAACGTCAACTGTTTGACATTTGAAAAACATGAATTCAAATGAATATGTCATATTGACTGATATTTCTAGGTACAAGGAAACGCTTTGATCAGACTCGACTGATAGAGGCCTCACACAGAATGTTTGTGTAGTTATCTTTCTTCCAGCATGGCTGCCTGTAACCATCGCTAACCACTAAAGATAAAAATAAAAGAACGGGGGTGGTTCTTGTATAGTAAATAGATGGATATAGCAAGATAGCATAAGGATAAATAGTATAACTGTAGATTGTATAGTATTGTATAGTAGTGTACATAAGACCCAGTGCCTCATCCGTAGCTAACATTGTATTGCACTATCGCAGGACCTTAGCATGTCTTTTACCATGCTTTTTGTAAACTTTATGTACATTATACCTGGTGTGTCTTATTCTTATTACTTGTATTATTGCACAAATGTCTTATTCTTATTACTTGTATTATTGCACAATCGCTGCGCGTATGACCACCCGCATTTCACTGTATGCTTGTATGCCGTGACAAATAAAACTCTTGTATCTTGTCTTGTCTCACTTTCAAAAGAAAACACCTAATTTCCATGCAGTGGTAGAGTTGGTAAAACACTGGAAAAGCATACTATTACTGTTCCACTGTGACTTGTTTACAAGATCCAGTAATAAGATACCAAAGTATTGTGTTTTTGTTGTAGCAGCCGTTGTTTTGCAAATAGCGTTGACTCTTCCATTGCCGTGTACAAAACAATGGTTGCTATGTTACAGGCAGCCATGCTGGAAGAAAGAGAACTACAAATAGACTGAAATAGAGATTCAACCCAGTGTCAAAGGCACACGGAGCATCTTAGGACACTAAGAGACACCAGGATGTCCCATTATAGAATCATTTGATTAAGTGTGTCATTTGTAAATCTATTGACTGTGCTTTGTAGAGCGCCACATTACATCAATTTCCATATTATTTCCCTACATCACTGTCGGCCTATTGCATTCTAATTTGTCTTGATTCTAAGCTCAAACCTATTCGTTCAATGATTGTGTAAGGACATTTCAACAGATGGTGGAATCCAAATATATTCTTATCCAATTTGTATATATCCTTATCCAATTTGGGTGCCGCCATCTGTTTAAATGTTGTCCTTATAAAACAACAACCAGATGAACAGCACCGACTCATTGAAAATGCCTCTGAACCTTTTTTTTTTAACAAATGTTTTTTATTTTCCCTTTTTTTAACATGAAACGAGACAAACAATACAGTAACAGTAATAATCAATGATAAATCACAGGACAATAACAGAAATAATAATAACAATAATGACAGTCCAGTAATTAAATCAGAATGAATGTAGATTAAAAGACATAAAAATTATAAATACAATACATGGACTCATGCTCGCTCTTCCTCGCTCTTTCCTTCCCCTTCCCTCTCCCCCCCCCCCCCCCCCCCCCCCAACCCCCCCCCCCCCCCCTCAGGACCCCCACTTGGACTATACATCCACTATTTCATTTAACATCAGAAAATTACAAATGTATATGCTTCCCTTTATATATGCCTCTGAACCTTTATAAAGGATTTTTATATATATTTCAGTCAGTCCAGTTGATAAGGAAAATCCCTCCTCTATATTTGTCCCAGTGTGCCTTCTGAGCTGTTGAGTAGCACACGCGTCACATCATCTCAAGAGCAGAGGTGTTACAACGCTGTGATCACAGGTCAACATCCTGGGAAATGTCAGTCATTTTTCTTTTTTTCTTCAATGGAAGGAAATATCCCCCTGCTATAATAGGGGGAAATGCACGATGAGATAATCTCACCATCAACATTTTATTTAAAAAAAAAATTGTATATATATATATTCATTTTTTTATGAAGTGGATAAAACATGCTTTGAACCCAGTGATGACTGAAATCTTTGCCAGTAATGATCATTACAAATATTTCTCTCTTTCTCTCTGTAATGTGTGTGTGTGTGTGTGTGTGTGTGTGTGTGTGTGTGTGTGTGTGTGTGTGTGTGTGTGTGTGTGTGTGTGTGTGTGTGTGTGTGTGTGTGTGTGTGTGTGTGTGTGTGTGTGTGTGTGTGTGTGTGTGTGTGTGTGTGTGTGTGTGTGTGTGTGTGTGTGTGTGTGTGTGTGTGTGTGTGTCTGTGTCTGTGTGTGTGTGTGTGTGTGTGTGTGTATGTGTGGTGTGTGTGCATGCATGTGTATTTCAGCACACACATCAGCTCACTCACTAAACATGACTGCAGTATTCATTTGATAATGAGTGGAGGTTATTGTAATTAGTGACTCAATATTATTGATGAGGCTTTAGTGTCCTTGAATCAGAAAATCATTGGCTTATCACAATGCAATTACTGCAGATTTAAATGACTGGATATTACTGAATACTGACTAAAATATATTTATTTAAAAAATATACAAATACAGCACTTGTGAAAAGAAAACAAAAATAGCAAATTCATTCATTATTCTTGCACAACTACACAAAGTCTGGCCTTGTGGGCTTCACCATCTCCCCCACCTCTCCCTCTAGTCTCAATGCATACGTGAACCTTTCCATCTCATGGATCACGTCCATCCATTCTCCCTCTGTCAGCACCACCTGACTCATCCACTTCCTTGTGATTTAGATTTTCAGATTAAGATTCTGATTATTTTATTGTCACAGTTTTTTTTTTTTTTTTTTTTAATGTACATACATTCTGAAAAACATGAGATGCTTCTTTTTCCCAGCTCCTTCACCTTAGTAGATTTGTAAACATTGTACACAATGTATATTCTATCTATAGAAAATATAACTATAAGCTATAACTATAAATATAAACTATAACCATGAACTAGATAAGCTATAAATAAACTATAAACTAAAACGAAACTATAAAACGAAACATACACAACGTATATTTTGTCTATACAAACTATGCTATGCTAACTGTATAAATAGCTATAGACTATAAACTCCACTATAGACTAAACATAATACGCAATGTATATTCTATCTATACAAACGTATACTATACAAGGTATATGTTAGCAGCAGTGTGTGTGTGTAATAAGTGTGCTTATGTGGTGTGTAAGTCACTAAGGTACTTTTGTGTGTATGCTTGTGTGATGATTTTAGAGTATGTCCGTCAGTAGGCTACTTAGTCTGGTTGCCCGGTGGAAGTAGCTGTTCAATGTTCTTTTGGATGTGGACCTGAGACTGCGGTACCGTCTTCCAGACGGCATGAGCATGAGATCAAACAGTTTTTTTGGTTTGGGTGTCAGGGGTCTTTTAGGATCCTGTGTGCCTTGCTGATGCACCGTTCGATGAATATACTGTCTATGGTGGGTAGCTTGCATCCGCAGTCTTTTCGGACGTTCGCACCACTCTCTCCAGTGCTTGGCGGTCATTCTGGTTGGCTTTTCCAAACCATTCAAGTTCAAGTTTGTTTATTAATTATCACAATAAAATACAGGTACTTTACGGTGAAATGCTTGGTTCTGTATGAGCCCCTGAAAGTGTGCTTCATACATTAAAAAAAGTAAGTAAAAAAAATAAAAAGAATAAAAAATGTCCTTCCATTTTGCATTATACTCAGGACTGCACCAATGGTCTTAGTTGGGCCGCATAATAGTAATCTTTAAGGCTGGGGAGAGCCATTCCTCCTCTATCTTTTGATAGTTTCAGTGTTTTGAGTCTAAATCTAGGTATTTTCCCTTGCCATATAAATCTTGAAATAATTTTGTCCCACTCTATGAATTGTTTCTCAGTGAGCTCTACAGGCAGTGTCTGGAAGAGATACAGTAACCTTGGTAAGGCAGTAATTTTATTGAGTCTATGGTAGAGCTCAGGCCCAGGAAATGCAGCTGGTTCCATCTTCTATGTCTGCTTTGATCCTTAATATCAGAGGTTCATAGTTAATTTTTCGGGGTCATTTTGGTATATCTACTCCTAAATATTGAATTGATTCTGCTGCCCATTTGTTGTCGTATTTTTCCCTTATTTCTTGGGAGGGGTTGTAGTTAAAAGGTGAGAATCTGTTTGTTTTTTTAACATTCAATTTGTACCCTGATAATGAACCATATATATCCTGGCTCTTCATCAGCTCAGGAAAAGATTGTTCTGGTTTCGTCAAATAATATCAATACATCGTCTGCGAATAAGGATATTTTCTGTTCCCCTCCAGCCATGTCCAGCCCTTTAATGTTATTATATTATTATTATAATCCATTGGCTTAGAGGTTCAATAAAAATAGCGAAGAGGAATGGACTTGCCGGACAACCCTGTCGAAAGCCCCTTTCTGATATGAATGATTTTGATAGGTCCCCATTAATCGTTACCCTTGCTGATGGATTGTCATATAACATCAGACTGGTCCTAATTGTAATCTCATGGAATTCAAATCTTTGCAACACCATAGAAATGTACATCTAACTCCATCTAATGCTTTTTCCATGTCTATCCTATCAATCTTTCCCAACTGTATGCGTTTTATAATATGCAATGTCCTTTTAACACTATCCTATCCGTCTTTGCATTATGAACCCTGTCTGGTTTGTATTGATTCTGCTTCTCTATTCTCTTGGCTACAACAGATGTAAACTGTTTGTAATCCTGATTTAAAACACTGATTGGCCTGAAATTGCCTCCCACCATGATGGTGGAACCACACCCTTTTAACACCCTAGTGTCCATTCAAACCGGATCCAATGTTTCTCTAAATGATTTCTACCATTCTGAGGAGAACATGTCTGTGCTGGAGGACTTCCCAGGCTTCAATCTACCTATGGCTGAATTTAGCTCCTCGTGTGTGATTGAGCTAATTAGCTTTGTGTTTTGATCCCCAGTTACCTTTGGTAGTTGAAGGGATTCAAGAAATGTTTCCATCTGCGTGTCATTATCTATATTTGGTTGTGACTATATGTTCTTATAGTATGTGTTGAAACAGCTTTGGATATCCCCAAATCTTTCCTGAATATCTTCCAATTTCATATGTGAAAGATATTCAAATTGTCCAATTCAGGGATGGCTTACATGCCTGGAACAGGCTGAAATCAATGCTCCCTGTCACATTTTAGCAAGACAAATGTTGTATATTGTCCCATGTCCATCCCTCCCCCTAGGTTAGACAGCTGGGGTAGATAGGATACACTGGCCAGACAAGCAGAGGCTTGGGGGTTCGAATAAACCAAATAGAAGCATATAATTAAAAGATTGATTAGTCATTAATTTAAATAAAATAGTGAAACCTTTTGAATAAGAATAAAAACCCTATAAGACAAGTTTTCTGACTTTTAGAAATACTGTGTTTAGGCTTTTATATTGCTGGGTATCTAGCATGAAATAGCTTTTGAGGGGGAGTACTTATACAGTATCTTGGTCATTGTGGTACAGGGACTAGAGGCAGTGGTATAATATGGACTAGAGACATCGTGGTATAACAAGGACTAGATACAGTGTGGTATAATAGGGACTAGAGACAGTGTGTTATAATAGAGACTAGAGACAGTGCAGTATAAGGACTAGAAACTGTATGGTGTAATAGGGACTAGAGCCAGTGCAGTATAAGGACTAGAAACTGTATGGTGTAATAGGGACTAGAGCCAGTGCAGTATAAGGACTAGAAACAGTGTGGTATAATAGGGAGTAGGGACTAGAGACATTGCAGTATAAGGACTAGAAAGAGTGTGGTATAATATGGACTAGAGACAGTGTGGTATAAAGACTAGAGACACCATGGTATAACAGGGATTAAGACTGAATCAAGAAGAATCAAGAATCAAGAGGTTTATTTGTCACACACTGTACATACCAGGGCATACAGTGAAATGCGGGTGGTCATGCCTGCATTGATTGTGCAAAATACAATAATAAAATAGAATAAAATAGGCATAGAAAAAATTAAATAGATAAGACACAAGATATGCATGGTAAAAAAAGACATGCTAGGTTCCTGAGAAACTGGTTCTTATATACACTACTATGCAATATACAATTTACAATGTTAACTCTTAATGTATCTAAACTATACAGTACCTCCTTCTTTTAAAGTGTTTCTAAAGATTAAATTTTTTAAAGTGACATTTTGTTTAACTTAAAGTGATTGTTTTAGCGGTTGCCGCATGAGTGGTGTGTGTCTGTGTGTGCTCTAGGGCTGACCCCTATTAGTCGATTAGTCGACTAATCGGTCGAAAGGAGCCGTAGTCGACTGCCAACCTCTTAGTCAAATACAAAAAAAATATATATATATATATATATATTTATAAAGAAATATTTATATATATATATTTTTTTATCATTCTTTCCAAAAGAAAAGAGGCCTAGAAGCGTGGCTAACGCTAATGGCACGCATACCAGAGGCTAACTGCCTAAGAAAACAGGCACAGAGGCACTGAAAGAGGATTTCACCCATCTAATGAACACACTAGACTATAGACAAATATCAGTGGACCAATTGCATGCTTTTGCAGAGGACAAAAAGCCTTCAGTCGACTCCTTCAGACATTAAGCACCCCCCACAGCCCAAATGGAATGATACAAAAAAAATATTATACTTTTTTTTTTGTCGACTAACGGCAAATTTTGGCCAATCATAGTCGACTATCCAAATCCTTAGTCTGGGACAGCCCTATTGTGCTCATGTGTATTTGTGAGTGGAGAGTTCCGTGTTCAGTGTTCTGATGGCCAGGGGGAAGAAGTGAGTCGGAGTCTCTCTGTTCTTGCAGCGTGTGACTGTAGGCGCTTGCCTGACCGCAGCAGCTTAAACGGGCTGTTGTTGGGGTGGTGAGGGTCTTTCATAATTCTGCAGGCTCTGGATTTGCACCTCCTGTTATATAAGTCCTGCAGGGGTGGTAGTGCAATACCCGTAGTACGCTCAGCTGAGCGCACCACTCTCTGGACTGCCTTCCTGTCCTGTGCAGTATAAGGACTAGAGACAGTGATATAATAAGGACTAGAGACAGTGATATAATAGGGACTAGATACAGTGTGGTATAATAAGGACTAGAGACAGTGTGGTATAATAGAGACTAGAGACAGTGTGTTATAATAAGGACTAGAGTCAGTGTGTTATAATAAGGACTAGAGACAGTGTGGTATAATAGAGACCAGAGACAGTGTGTTATAATAAGGACTAGAGTCAGTGTGTTATAATAAGGACTAGAGACAGTGTGTTATAATAAGGACTAGAGACAGTGTGTTATAATAAGGACTAGAGACAGTGTGTTATAATAAGGACTAGAGTCAGTGTGTTATAATAAGGACTAGAGACAGTGTGTTATAATAAGGACTAGAGACAGTGTGTTATAATAAGGACTAGAGTCAGTGTGTTATAATAAGGACTAGAGTCAGTGTGTTATAATAAGGACTAGAGACAGTGTGTTATAATAAGGACTAGAGACAGTGTGTTATAATAGAGACTAGAGACAGTGTGTTATAATAAGGACTAGAGACAGTGTGTTATAATAAGGACTAGAGACAGTGTGTTATAATAAGGACTAGAGACATTGTGGTATAATAAGGACTAGAGACAGTGTGTTATAATAGAGACTAGAGACAGTGTGTTATAATAAGGACTAGAGACAGTGTGTTATAATAAGGACTAGAGACAGTGTGTTATAATAAGGACTAGAGACAATGTGTTATAATAAGGACTAGAGACAGTGTGTTATAATAAGGACTAGAGACAGTGTGTTATAATAAGGACTAGAGACAGTGTGTTATAATAAGGACTAGAGACAGTGTGTTATAATAAGGACTAGAGACAGTGTGTTATAATAAGGACTAGAGACAGTGTGTTATAATAGAGACTAGAGACAGTGTGTTATAATAGAGACTAGAGTCAGTGTGTTATAATAAGGACTAGAGACAGTGTGTTATAATAAGGACTAGAGACAGTGTGTTATAATAAGGACTAGAGACAGTGTGTTATAATAGAGACTATACAGTGTGTTATAATAAGGACTAGAGACAGTGTGTTATAATAAGGACTAGAGTCAGTGTGTTATAATAAGGACTAGAGACAGTGTGTTATAATAAGGACTAGAGACAGTGTGTTATAATAGAGACTAGAGACAGTGTGTTATAATAAGGACTAGAGACAGTGTGTTATAATAAGGACTAGAGACAGTGTGTTATAATAAGGACTAGAGTCAGTGTGTTATAATAAAGACTAGAGACAGTGTGTTATAATAAGGACTAGAGACAGTGTGTTATAATAGAGACTAGAGACAGTGTGTTATAATAAGGACTAGAGTCAGTGTGTTATAATAAAGACTAGAGACAGTGTGTTATAATAAGGACTAGAGACAGTGTGTTATAATAAGGACTAGAGACAGTGTGTTATAATAAGGACTAGAGACAGTGTGTTATAATAAGGACTAGAGACAGTGTGTTATAATAAGGACTAGAGACAGTGTGTTATAATAAGGACTAGAGACAGTGTGTTATAATAGAGACTAGAGACAGTGTGTTATAATAAGGACTAGAGACAGTGTGTTATAATAGAGACTAGAGACAGTGTGGTATAATAAGGACTAGAGACAGTGTGTTATAATAAGGACTAGAGACAGTGTGTTATAATAAGGACTAGAGACAGTGTGTTATAATAAGGACTAGAGACAGTGTGTTATAATAAGGACTAGAGACAGTGTGTTATAATAGAGACTAGAGACAGTGTGGTATAATAAGGACTAGAGACAGTGTGTTATAATAAGGACTAGGGTCAGTGTGTTATAATAAGGACTAGAGTCAGTGTGTTATAATAAGGACTAGAGACAGTGTGTTATAATAGAGACTAGAGACAGTGTGTTATAATAAGGACTAGAGTCAGTGTGTTATAATAAAGACTAGAGACAGTGTGTTATAATAAGGACTAGAGACAGTGTGTTATAATAAGGACTAGAGACAGTGTGTTATAATAAGGACTAGAGACAGTGTGTTATAATAAGGACTAGAGACAGTGTGTTATAATAAGGACTAGAGACAGTGTGTTATAATAGAGACTAGAGACAGTGTGGTATAATAAGGACTAGAGACAGTGTGTTATAATAAGGACTAGAGACAGTGTGTTATAATAAGGACTAGAGACAGTGTGTTATAATAAGGACTAGAGACAGTGTGTTATAATAAGGACTAGAGACAGTGTGTTATAATAAGGACTAGAGACAGTGTGTTATAATAAGGACTAGAGTCAGTGTGTTATAATAAGGACTAGAGTCAGTGTGGTATAATAAGGACTAGAGACAGTGTGTTATAATAGAGACTAGAGACAGTGTGTTATAATAGAGACTAGAGACAGTGTGTTATAATAAGGACTAGAGACAGTGTGTTATAATAAGGACTAGAGACAGTGTGTTATAATAAGGACTAGAGACAGTGTGTTATAATAGAGACTAGAGACAGTGTGTTATAATAAGGACTAGAGACAGTGTGTTATAATAAGGACTAGAGACAGTGTGTTATAATAAGGACTAGAGACAGTGTGTTATAATAAGGACTAGAGACAGTGTGTTATAATAAGGACTAGAGACAGTGTGTTATAATAAGGACTAGAGACAGTGTGTTATAATAGAGACTAGAGACAGTGTGTTATAATAGAGACTAGAGACAGTGTGTTATAATAAGGACTAGAGACAGTGTGTTATAATAAGGACTAGAGACAGTGTGTTATAATAAGGACTAGAGACAGTGTGTTATAATAAGGACTAGAGACAGTGTGTTATAATAAGGACTAGAGACAGTGTGTTATAATAAGGACTAGAGACAGTGTGTTATAATAAGGACTAGAGACAGTGTGTTATAATAAGGACTAGAGACAGTGTGTTATAATAAGGACTAGAGACAGTGTGTTATAATAAGGACTAGAGTCAGTGTGGTATAATAAGGACTAGAGACAGTGTGGTATAATAAGGACTAGAGACAGTGTGTTATAATAAGGACTAGAGACAGTGTGTTATAATAAGGACTAGAGACAGTGTGTTATAATAAGGACTAGAGACAGTGTGTTATAATAAGGACTAGAGACAGTGTGTTATAATAGAGACTAGAGACAGTGTGGTATAATAAGGACTAGAGACAGTGTGTTATAATAAGGACTAGAGACAGTGTGTTATAATAAGGACAAGAGTCAGTGTGGTATAATAAGGACTAGAGACAGTGTGGTATAATAAGGACTAGAGACAGTGTGTTATAATAAGGACTAGAGACAGTGTGTTATAATAAGGACTAGAGACAGTGTGTTATAATAAGGACTAGAGACAGTGTGTTATAATAAGGACTAGAGACAGTGTGTTATAATAGAGACTAGAGACAGTGTGGTATAATAAGGACTAGAGACAGTGTGTTATAATAAGGACTAGAGACAGTGTGTTATAATACGGACTAGAGACAGTGTGTTATAATAAGGACTAGAGACAGTGTGTTATAATAGAGACTAGAGACAGTGTGGTATAATAAGGACTAGAGACAGTGTGTTATAATAAGGACTAGAGACAGTGTGTTATAATAAGGACTAGAGACAGTGTGTTATAATAAGGACTAGAGACAGTGTGTTATAATAAGGACTAGAGACAGTGTGTTATAATAAGGACTAGAGACAGTGTGTTATAATAAGGACTAGAGACAGTGTGTTATAATAAGGACTAGAGACAGTGTGTTATAATAAGGACTAGAGTCAGTGTGTTATAATAAGGACTAGAGTCAGTGTGGTATAATAAGGACTAGAGACAGTGTGTTATAATAAGGACTAGAGACAGTGTGTTATAATAAGGACTAGAGACAGTGTGTTATAATAGAGACTAGAGACAGTGTGTTATAATAAGGACTAGAGACAGTGTGTTATAATAAGGACTAGAGACAGTGTGTTATAATAAGGACTAGAGACAGTGTGTTATAATAAGGACTAGAGACAGTGTGTTATAATAAGGACTAGAGACAGTGTGTTATAATAAGGACTAGAGACAGTGTGTTATAATAAGGACTAGAGACAGTGTGTTATAATAAGGACTAGAGACAGTGTGTTATAATAAGGACTAGAGTCAGTGTGTTATAATAAGGACAAGAGTCAGTGTGTTATAATAAGGACTAGAGACAGTGTGTTATAATAAGGACTAGAGACAGTGTGGTATAATAAGGACTAGAGACAGCGTGTTATAATAAGGACTAGAGACAGTGTGTTATAATAAGGACTAGAGACAGTGTGTTATAATAGAGACTAGAGACAGTGTGTTATAATAAGGACTAGAGTCAGTGTGTTATAATAAGGACTAGAGACAGTGTGTTATAATAGAGACTAGAGTCAGTGTGTTATAATAAGGACTAGAGACAGTGTGTTATAATAAGGACTAGAGACAGTGTGTTATAATAAGGACTAGAGACAGTGTGTTATAATAAGGACTAGAGTCAGTGTGTTATAATAAGGACTAGAGACAGTGTGTTATAATAAGGACTAGAGACAGTGTGTTATAATAAGGACTAGAGACAGTGTGTTATAATAAGGACTAGAGACAGTGTGTTATAATAAGGACTAGAGACAGTGTGTTATAATAAGGACTAGAGTCAGTGTGTTATAATAGAGACTAGAGACAGTGTGTTATAATAAGGACTAGAGACAGTGTGTTATAATAGAGACTAGAGACAGTGTGTTATAATAAGGACTAGAGTCAGTGTGTTATAATAGAGACTAGAGTCAGTGTGTTATAATAAGGACTAGAGACAGTGTGTTATAATAAGGACTAGAGACAGTGTGTTATAATAAGTACTAGAGACAGTGTGTTATAATAAGGACTAGAGACAGTGTGTTATAATAGAGACTAGAGACAGTGTGTTATAATAAGGACTAGAGACAGTGTGTTATAATAAGGACTAGAGACAGTGTGTTATAATAAGGACTAGAGACAGTGTGTTATAATAAGGACTAGAGACAGTGTGTTATAATAAGGACTAGAGACAGTGTGTTATAATAAGGACTAGAGACAGTGTGTTATAATAAAGACTAGAGACAGTGTGTTATAATAAGGACTAGAGACTGTGTGTTATAATAAGGACTAGAGACAGTGTGTTATAATAAGGACTAGAGACAGTGTGTTATAATAAGGACTAGAGACAGTGTGTTATAATAAGGACTAGAGACAGTGTGTTATAATAAGGACTAGAGACAGTGTGTTATAATAAGGACTAGAGACAGTGTGTTATCATAAGGACTAGAGACAGTGTGTTATAATAAGGACTAGAGACAGTGTGTTATAATAATGACTAGAGACAGTGTGTTATAATAAGGACTAGAGACAGTGTGTTATAATAAGGACTAGAGACAGTGTGTTATAATAAGGACTATAGAGTCAGTGTGTTATAATAAGGACTAGAGACAGTGTGTTATAATAGAGACTAGAGACAGTGTGTTATAATAAGGACTAGAGACAGTGTGTTATAATAAGGACTAGAGACAGTGTGTTATAATAAGGACTAGAGACAGTGTGTTATAATAAGGACTAGAGTCAGTGTGTTATAATAAGGACTAGAGACTGTGTGTTATAATAGAGACTAGAGACAGTGTGTTATAATAAGGACTAGAGACAGTGTGTTATAATAATGACTAGAGACAGTGTGTTATAATAAGGACTAGAGACAGTGTGTTATAATAAGGACTAGAGTCAGTGTGTTATAATAAGGACTAGAGACAGTGTGTTATAATAAGGACTAGAGACAGTGTGTTATAATAAGGACTAGAGACAGTGTGTTATAATAAAGACTAGAGTCAGTGTGTTATAATAAGGACTAGAGACAGTGTGTTATAATAAGGACTAGAGACAGTGTGTTATAATAAGGACTAGAGACAGTGTGTTATAATAAGGACTAGAGACAGTGTGTTATAATAATGACTAGAGACAGTGTGTTATAATAAGGACTAGAGACAGCGTGTTATAATAAGGACTAGAGTCAGTGTGTTATAATAAGGACTAGAGACAGTGTGTTATAATAAGGACTAGAGACAGTGTGTTATAATAAGGACTAGAGACAGTGTGTTATAATAAGGACTAGAGTCAGTGTGTTATAATAAGGACTAGAGACAGTGTGTTATAATAAGGACTAGAGACAGTGTGTTATAATAAGGACTAGAGACAGTGTGTTATAATAAGGACTAGAGACAGTGTGTTATAATAATGACTAGAGACAGTGTGTTATAATAAGGACTAGAGACAGTGTGTTATAATAAGGACTAGAGTCAGTGTGTTATAATAAGGACTAGAGACAGTGTGTTATAATAAGGACTAGAGACAGTGTGTTATAATAAGGACTAGAGTCAGTGTGTTATAATAAGGACTAGAGACAGTGTGTTATAATAAGGACTAGAGACAGTGTGTTATAATAGAGACTAGAGACAGTGTGTTATAATAAGGACTAGAGACAGTGTGTTATAATAGAGACTAGAGACAGTGTGTTATAATAAGGACTAGAGACAGTGTGTTATAATAGAGACTAGAGACTGTGTGTTATAATAGAGACTAGAGACTGTGTGTTATAATAGAGACTAGAGACAGTGTGTTATAATAGAGACTAGAGTCAGTGTGTTATAATAAGGACTAGAGACAGTGTGTTATAATAAGGACTAGAGACAGTGTGTTATAATAAGGACTAGAGACAGTGTGTTATAATAAGGACTAGAGACAGTGTGTTATAATAAGGACTAGAGTCAGTGTGTTATAATAAGGACTAGAGACAGTGTGTTATAATAAGGACTAGAGACAGTGTGTTATAATAAGGACTAGAGTCAGTGTGTTATAATAAGGACTAGAGACAGTGTGTTATAATAAGGACTAGAGACAGTGTGTTATAATAAGGACTAGAGACAGTGTGTTATAATAAGGACTAGAGACAGTGTGTTATAATAAGGACTAGAGACAGTGTGTTATAATAGAGACTAGAGACAGTGTGTTATAATAAGGACTAGAGACAGTGTGTTATAATAAGGACTAGAGACAGTGTGTTATAATAGAGACTAGAGACAGTGTGTTATAATAAGGACTAGAGACAGTGTGTTATAATAAGGACTAGAGACAGTGTGTTATAATAAGGACTAGAGACAGTGTGTTATAATAGAGACTAGAGACAGTGTGTTATAATGACTAGAGACAGTGTGTTATAATAGAGACTAGAGACAGTGTGTTATAATAAGGACTAGAGACAGTGTGTTATAATAGAGACTAGAGACAGTGTGTTATAATAAGGACTAGAGACAGTGTGTTATAATAAGGACTAGAGACAGTGTGTTATAATAAGGACTAGAGTCAGTGTGTTATAATAAGGACTAGAGACAGTGTGTTATAATAAGGACTAGAGTCAGTGTGTTATAATAGAGACTAGAGACAGTGTGTTATAATAGGGACTAGAGACAGTGTGTTATAATAAGGACTAGAGACAGTGTGTTATAATAGAGACTAGAGACAGTGTGTTATAATAAGGACTAGAGACAGTGTGTTATAATAAGGACTAGAGACAGTGTGGTATAATAAGGACTAGAGACAGTGTGTTATAATAAGGACTAGAGACAGTGTGTTATAATAGAGACTAGAGACAGTGTGTTATAATAAGGACTAGAGACAGTGTGTTATAATAAGGACTAGAGACAGTGTGTTATAATAGAGACTAGAGACAGTGTGTTATAATAAGGACTAGAGACAGTGTGTTATAATAAGGACTAGAGTCAGTGTGTTATAATAGAGACTAGAGACAGTGTGTTATAATAAGGACTAGAGACAGTGTGTTATAATAAGGACTAGAGACAGTGTGTTATAATAAGGACTAGAGACAGTGTGTTATAATAGAGACTAGAGACAGTGTGTTATAATAAGGACCAGAGACAGTGTGTTATAATAGAGACTAGAGACAGTGTGTTATAATAAGGACCAGAGACAGTGTGTTATAATAGAGACTAGAGACAGTGTGTTATAATAAGGACTAGAGACAGTGTGTTATAATAGAGACTAGAGACAGTGTGTTATAATAAGGACCAGAGACAGTGTGTTATAATAGAGACTAGAGACAGTGTGTTATAATAAGGACTAGAGACAGTGTGTTATAATAAGGACTAGAGACAGTGTGTTATAATAAGGACTAGAGACAGTGTGTTATAATAAGGACTAGAGACAGTGTGTTATAATAAGGACTAGAGACAGTGTGTTATAATAAGGACCAGAGACAGTGTGTTATAATAAGGACTAGAGACAGTGTGTTATAATAAGGACTAGAGTCAGTGTGTTATAATAAGGACTAGAGACAGTGTGTTATAATAAGGACTAGAGTCAGTGTGTTATAATAAGGACCAGAGACAGTGTGGTATAATAAGGACTAGAGACAGTGTGTTATAATAAGGACTAGAGTCAGTGTGTTATAATAAGGACTAGAGTCAGTGTGTTATAATAAGGACTAGAGACTGTGTGTTATAATAGAGACTAGAGACAGTGTGTTATAATAAGGACTAGAGACAGTGTGTTATAATAAGGACTAGAGACAGTGTGTTATAATAAGGACTAGAGTCAGTGTGTTATAATAGAGACTAGAGACAGTGTGTTATAATAAGGACTAGAGACAGTGTGTTATAATAAGGACTAGAGTCAGTGTGTTATAATAAGGACTAGAGACAGTGTGTTATAATAAGGACTAGATACAGTGTGTTATAATAAGGACTAGAGACAGTGTGTTATAATAAGGACTAGAGACAGTGTGTTATAATAAGGACTAGAGTCAGTGTGTTATAATAAGGACTAGAGACAGTGTGTTATAATAGAGACTAGAGACAGTGTGTTATAATAAGGACTAGAGACAGTGTGTTATAATAGAGACTAGAGACAGTGTGTTATAATAAGGACTAGAGACAGTGTGTTATAATAAGGACTAGAGACAGTGTGTTATAATAAGGACTAGAGACAGTGTGTTATAATAGAGACTAGAGACAGTGTGTTATAATAAGGACTAGAGACAGTGTGTTATAATAAGGACTAGAGACAGTGTGTTATAATAAGGACTAGAGACTGTGTGTTATAATAGAGACTAGAGACAGTGTGTTATAATAAGGACTAGAGACAGTGTGTTATAATAAGGACCAGAGACAGTGTGTTATAATAAGGACTAGAGTCAGTGTGTTATAATAAGGACTAGAGACAGTGTGTTATAATAAGGACTAGAGACAGTGTGTTATAATAGAGACTAGAGACAGTGTGTTATAATAAGGACTAGAGACAGTGTGTTATAATAAGGACTAGAGACAGTGTGTTATAATAAGGACTAGAGACTGTGTGTTATAATAGAGACTAGAGACAGTGTGTTATAATAAGGACTAGAGACTGTGTGTTATAATAGAGACTAGAGACAGTGTGTTATAATAAGGACTAGAGACAGTGTGTTATAATAAGGACTAGAGACAGTGTGTTATAATAAGGACTAGAGACTGTGTGTTATAATAGAGACTAGAGACCGTGTGTTATAATAAGGACTAGAGACTGTGTGTTATAATAGAGACTAGAGACAGTGTGTTATAATAAGGACTAGAGACAGTGTGTTATAATAAGGACTAGAGACAGTGTGTTATAATAAGGACTAGAGACAGTGTGTTATAATAAGGACTAGAGACTGTGTGTTATAATAGAGACTAGAGACAGTGTGTTATAATAAGGACTAGAGACAGTGTGTTATAATAAGGACTAGAGACAGTGTGTTATAATAAGGACTAGAGTCAGTGTGTTATAATAAGGACTAGAGACAGTGTGTTATAATAAGGACTAGAGACAGTGTGTTATAATAAGGACTAGAGACAGTGTGTTATAATAGAGACTAGAGACAGTGTGTTATAATAAGGACTAGAGACAGTGTGTTATAATAAGGACTAGAGACAGTGTGTTATAATAAGGACTAGAGACAGTGTGTTATAATAAGGACTAGAGACAGTGTGTTATAATAAGGACTAGAGTCAGTGTGTTATAATAGGGACTAGAGACAGTGTGTTATAATAAGGACTAGAGTCAGTGTGTTATAATAGAGACTAGAGACAGTGTGTTATAATAAGGACTAGAGACAGTGTGTTATAATAAGGACTAGAGACAGTGTGTTATAATAGAGACTAGAGACAGTGTGTTATAATAAGGACTAGAGACAGTGTGGTATAATAAGGACTAGAGACAGTGTGTTATAATAAGGACTAGAGACAGTGTGTTATAATAAGGACTAGAGACAGTGTGTTATAATAAGGACTAGAGACAGTGTGTTATAATAGAGACTAGAGACAGTGTGTTATAATAAGGACTAGAGACAGTGTGTTATAATAAAGACTAGAGACAGTGTGTTATAATAAGGACTAGAGACAGTGTGTTATAATAAGGACTAGAGACAGTGTGTTATAATAAGGACTAGATACAGTGTGTTATAATAAGGACTAGAGACAGTGTGTTATAATAAGGACTAGAGACAGTGTGTTATAATAAGGACTAGAGACAGTGTGTTATAATAAGGACTAGAGTCAGTGTGTTATAATAAGGACTAGAGACAGTGTGTTATAATAGAGACTAGAGACAGTGTGGTATAATAAGGACTAGAGTCAGTGTGTTATAATAGAGACTAGAGACAGTGTGTTATAATAAGGACTAGAGACAGTGTGTTATAATAAGGACTAGAGACAGTGTGTTATAATAGAGACTAGAGACAGTGTGTTATAATAAGGACTAGAGACAGTGTGTTATAATAAGGACTAGAGACAGTGTGTTATAATAGAGACTAGAGACAGTGTGTTATAATAAGGACTAGAGACAGTGTGGTATAATAAGGACTAGAGACAGTGTGTTATAATAAGGACTAGAGACAGTGTGTTATAATAAGGACTAGAGACAGTGTGTTATAATAAGGACTAGAGACAGTGTGTTATAATAGAGACTAGAGACAGTGTGTTATAATAAGGACTAGAGTCAGTGTGTTATAATAAGGACTAGAGACAGTGTGTTATAATAAGGACTAGAGTCAGTGTGTTATAATAGAGACTAGAGACAGTGTGTTATAATAAGGACTAGAGACAGTGTGTTATAATAGAGACTAGAGACAGTGTGTTATAATAAGGACTAGAGACAGTGTGTTATAATAAGGACTAGAGTCAGTGTGTTATAATAGAGACTAGAGACAGTGTGTTATAATAAGGACTAGAGTCAGTGTGTTATAATAAGGACTAGAGACAGTGTGTTATAATAAGGACTAGAGACAGTGTGTTATAATAGGGACTAGAGACAGTGTGTTATAATAAGGACTAGAGACAGTGTGTTATAATAGGGACTAGAGACAGTGTGGTATAATAAGGACTAGAGACAGTGTGGTATAATAGGGACTAGAGACAGTGTGGTATAATAAGGACTAGAGACAGTGTGTTATAATAAGGACTAGAGACAGTGTGGTATAATAAGGACTAGAGACAGTGTGGTATAATAGGGACTAGAGTCAGTGTGTTATAATAAGGACTAGAGACAGTGTGTTATAATAAGGACTAGAGACAGTGTGTTATAATAGGGACTAGAGACAGTGTGTTATAATAGGGACTAGAGACAGTGTGGTATAATAGGGACTAGAGACAGTGTGGTATAATAGGGACTAGAGACAGTGTGTTATAATAGGGACTAGAGACAGTGTGTTATAATAGGGACTAGAGACAGTGTGGTATAATAATAGGGACTAGAGACAGTGTGGTATAATAGGGACTAGAGACAGTGTGCGAAGTTGAGTCTAGATGCTGCCTGGCACAGTCATAGTTCCTTGACGTCACCACTCGGCCAAGCCTGCTGCTGATGCCGCTGCTGCTCTCAAACATGTCTTTGTTATTCAGAGCTTTCCATCGGAGTCTGGCGACCTGCAAAACACGGAAAGTGTTATATTGCTTAGCCGGAGCGTAATGACGAGGATGTGACAGTGGAATGGTGTTAGTCCAGGCTGAATTCAAACATGCTTTTTAAAATAATTATGGAATACAATATCATCATGCTCATTACCACCACCAACCACAACAACAACAACACAATTATTATAATTATACAACACATAACACAACAACACCATTGTTGTTATTATTATTATTATTATTATTATTATTATTATTATTATTATTATTATTATTATTATTGTTATTATTATTATTGTTGTTGTTGTTATTATTATTGTTATTATTAACAACAACAACAACAACAACAACAACAACAACAACAACAACAACAATAATAATAATAATAATAATAATGACATGAGTACTGTGAGTAATAATAGCGTTATTATTAGGCTATTATTTCTGTTACTATTATTGTTACCACTATTGTTACTATTATTGTTATTTGATTGCTGTATGTAAATTATTATATATATCGCTTTATGTTAAGATGCTGATCATGTTTAATTTCATTCATTCGAATATATTATTTAGATTCTGTACTCGATGTATTGATGTTATTAAGCCGTTTATTTTTTATATTTTTTTGTATACAGTCAGTGTATCGACAGCCATGGGTCATCGCATAGTGTATAGATGTAGCAGTACTGTCTATCTGTATGTCGTGTATGTCATATTATGTTATGATGAATTGAAAATGGGGGTCCCTGATGTAAACAAGACGAAAGTCTTTCTCTGGTCTGCATCCCCTTAACAATTGTATGTATTGAGCTGTACTGTACTGTACCCATTCTGCAATCTGTTAATAAAGTTTTCAATCAATCAATCAATCAATCAATCAATCAATCAATCAATCAATCAATGCTTCCAGCGGGTCTTGTGTGGGCTATAAAGATGGTTCCCGAGCGACACTCCAGTCCAGTCCTCACTGTAACTCCGCCACACATCTTGTGACTAACCACCAAGCATGGTCCTTCGGTAATAGAATAGCCAATGTAATTTGACACTTCAACTTACTGTGCTCTCTCCTAGTTGATTCAGTTACTCACCTACTGACGCTGAGCCCATTCTTAGTGGTCGTGACGAGAGAGGGGAAGATATTTAAAAACAAGACCTGAAAAACACGGAGGACTTTCTCAGTTAAATCTGGGTAAGTAGTAAACTTAACGTGATTGTTCTTGTTGTGTCGCGTTGCGCACCTCTCGTTCGTGGAGGTTTTGTTTCCACTTGGCTGAGATTGTTTCTCAACAATAGAGGGACCACTTGAAGAAGAAGCGTTGAGGAGCTGGTCGTTAAGCCTAGAATAAAGCTACGGTTTATTATTATTATTATTAGTATGCTCTGCCTGAGCGGTTGGGGGACGACTCGTCGGGTTAAGCAGGTTGTCCATTTCGCTATTAACAGATGCCGTGTTGATCTTTACGCGTCGGCGACATTGTAGCCTCTATAGCTGTTTGCTTGTTGTAGAATGAATCAAGACGCGGTCACTGTGTGTGTGAGAGATGCAAGCTTTAAGATCGGCTACTTTTGGACATCGATGTGCATAAAACACATGGTTCGACTCGTCTGACTCGACCGTGTTCTGAAATGCTATTGCTAAATGCACGCTATAACTATTAATAAGACAAGCGGTGTGTGTTCGCTGCTGCCATTTGAATGCATAGTCTCTACTGAATGCATTTTAATTAAATGTGATCTTTGATTTCGAACTGTGCGGATGGGCTAGAGAGGCGGCGCATGGAAACACTCACCCAAATTAATAATCATATTGTGAATTAATATTTCACGGCTCAGTGAAATTGCGTTGCTGTGGGGTCATACTGCTTGATATAGGTTTAACAAGTTGACTCCCCACATTCATGGTTGTCTCTGCATATGGGTCCAGTTGGGACTGAGGGGGCCTCTCATATATAGAACTAGGTTCCCCTTTCATTGCTGTACATCTGTCCAGGAAGCAAGAGAACAGCCAAGTGGAAAAAAGTAAGCCAGACAGAGCACCCTGCTCTGCTCTAACCATTGTCAATGAAGGAGAGTTTCTTTAGGATAGCATAGAAAGCATAAATCATGGAGTTTACCAAAACTGAGCCAATGACATACTTTCTCTAGTTTGGGATTGCCTTTATTATTTTTTTTACAACTTTTGCCATTTATGAATAAAGATCACACAAGTGCAGATGTTTCTCTTGTCGCTTCTTGGGTTAGAGGTCCAACAAAGAGAGTTTTTTGTGTTGTAGTTGTGTTGCTTTTAAAGTTCATCCTCCCCTCTTTCCGCTCCGAGCTGTAAGCACCTGAAATCATCCCGTCCCCATGTGCAGCAGTGAGCACTGTGTTGTGACACAGCTGCTGTGGGTCATTTGAAACCTCTCTGGTGGCACCGGCCACTCAGTAACCTCACAGTCTGACACTTCAGTGTATTTTCCCCCCTCAATAATTTCTCAGAATTCTATGTTAGGATTCCATGAATCTAATAGCTTTTAATCGCCAGCCCCGGTAGGTACCCATTGTGAGTGACACCACAATTGGAATGTTCAGATCTCACAATTCTATTATCTCACATGTGAGATCGTACAGCTGAAATGGTTGAGCGAAATGTCAACGTTTTCCTTCATGTACCATAAGCATCTTATGTTGCTTTAAGACGAAACAACAACAACAGTTATCATGCTACTTGGACTGGACCACGTGATGGCATAGTCCAGGACTGCTGTCATTTGCTCCTCCTGGCCTAATCACACAGTGCAGTCTTCACGCTGTGTTGCTGATGGTCTCTGAGCTGGGATGTGGAAGATGTTGTGGCCACTTTGCACTATGGGGGCGGGTAATGATGTCATACAAGGACGCAGCTATCTATGCACCTGGACTATTATTTGATCCCTGGTGTAAGTCTTGCATCGGGCAATGCATGGACTTCACATTGCCAGTGTCACAGAGGAGCGCTTGTGGCACGTGTGATTAAAGCTGTGATTGAAGGAGGAAGCAACTCTTGTCTGGGGAAATGTCTACTTTTTCGACCAGTTCCTCGATTTGTGAACCGAGACTCGGGGCCTAGTGTCAGAGATTGAAGCTGAATTTGCTTCCCTCCACCCACCCACGACTACCCCCCTGTGCCTGCCCCCCAGTCCCCACCCCCTGCCTCCTTGGGGCCCCAGGTTGAGCTCCTGAATAACCATGGGCCCGGTCCCCACCACGCTGACCTTCTTCCATTCAAGTCGAGGATGTTGAAACACCAGCCGTCAAACAAAAGACACATTGAAACTGAGATCTGCAACCCAGCACGTGCGTCTGGCTGCTGAAGTAGACCATTTATTAACTCCGCGTCTCCCACGGACAAATCAAAAGGCGTCAGCAGCAGCAGCAACGCATATCCAAGGGGGGAATAAAAACTGTAAAAGGACATTCGTCTGTCTGCCACGAAGCTCGGCACTTGGTCCCTTCACGGAGTAAATAATTCAGTGTTTTATTATTTTATTTAAAAAAAACAAAATCAGGGATAGTTTGTCTACATGAAGAACAACAAAAACAAAGCATTACATAATAAAAGCCTTTAATAGCTACTTTGGTTCAATCTCGTTTACTCTTGTTATTACACAGTATATCAATGAGTGACATATAAAAGACAGAAGGAGAGCCGCTTCGTCAGGCGTGTGTGGGCTGTGGGAACACTGTGGTGGATTTGATAATGGCAACACGTTGTCACTGTCCGCGGATGGGGGGGGGGGGGGGGGGGGCGGGAGTCACGCTCTCGCCCCCTCCACACCCACCTGGCGAGGTGAGAGTACGTGACGTGAGCTGGAAATGGCCGGGGCTCATGGGATATTATTCAACTCTCAGATCAGAGAGGACACACAAGAGGCCTCATTACCTCCAGTAGCAGCACGCTAGCCTGCCCTGTGTGAGGGGAGACCCCAACGCCTGTGTCTCTCTCTCTCTCTCTCTCTCTCTCTCTCTCTCTCTTTCTCAGCTACTAGACACACTCGGGCACTAAAATGTTGCCTGTGTTATCAAGCTTGCCAGAAATATATCACTCGTAAAATATCACTCTCTGCACTTTGTGCTTGTACAGTAAATTTAGTGCTACCGCTTCTGTATTGGACTTGAAATGGTCTTGGAAACACGTATAATTCAACATAAATTTTTGAACCCCAAAATGGCAAAGAGGTAGGCCTAAGTAATTGGCCCAGTAATTGTTCACCCCCCTACCCCCCTTTTGCACTGTGTTGTAGTGGGAACGTTAAAACCTCCACTTGTTGGGGTGCGTCTGTGAGCCTGCATCAATACGCCGTGTTTCCTAAAGTGGCCTGTAAACAGCTCACTGTTAGACGGCGTGTAATGTCATAATGTCATCGATTTGGCTCGGGAATTCCACTTGTACGGAACAACAACCGCTCGAAAGAATGTGTTTTAGAAAAGAAAAACAAGTAGTGTAATAAACAGTGAGAAAGACCGACCGGCGACAAACCAAAGTGGCCTTTCTCTTCTGGTCCCTTTGCCTTGTGTGGTGTGGGAGGTTTACATAGGGTTGTGCTCAAGGTCCTTTTTTGTGTTGTCTTTGCTCGGGCAGAATGCACCGCTCGGGGTGAATCACTGCACTGGTATGGCTATTTTCACAGAGTGAGAAGAATGCACAACCACGCTTTCCCCGCGGAGAGCTTTTCTACGGTAGCTGCAGCTTCATGCTTTTGGATCATGTCATCATATCAGTAGTGTAATTTTTCTACATCATTCATGATGATATTACGGCGTCGGGAATACAAACGCTTGCACTGGAAAGTCTTCTCTGGCAGGGAGTCTGTTGTTTTAAAGGGGCATTTCACCGTTGATCCTTGTGTTGTAGATGGGGACCGCTACCTTATCATTTCATGGAGCTGTAATTAATGCGACACAAGGATTCAATGTCCCAGATGACATCACTGGTGGCCATATTCATACTAATTTACTCTCAATAACTGTCAAACCGAATTAATGTGTGAAACAGTTGAGAGTTTTTTTTGGATGTGTGTGAGATGATGTGCAAAATAAATCAGTGTTGTTTTTTATGTATAGTGCCCCTTTTTAATTAGTGCTGTCCCCCACTAAAGACACCTTTAGTCCACTAATAGTCAAAGGGATTTTCTCAACTAGTCTAATTGAGCTAATCAACAAACGTATAAAATAGCTTTTCCCATCCCGCACTGTCTTGCGAACGAACGTATGGCCTTTTGGCGTAGAGTGTTCAGGCTAATCGACGACCAATACCTGCGATTGTCGTTAGGATGCCTAAGGATGCATATCCTCTTCCTGGGAATAAATAAACACAACATGAAATCATACAATTAAACGAATTGCCTATTAGGATCTCAACAGACCACGTTGGCAATGATTATTTGACCAATCGACGAAGTCAAGTCAAGAGTTTTATTTGTCACGGCATACAAGTATACAATGAAATGCGGGGTGGTCTTGCCCGCAACGAACGATGTGCAATACAGTAGTACAACATATAATAGAATCCAATAGACAACATTGTGGAAGGAGGGGGCATCTGTAAAACCGCAATGCCACAATCCCCCGCCACCCCCCCCGCCACCCCCCCCCCCCCTTCCACATGTGTAGCCGTTAGCCTGAATAGGGTAGGGTCACAATCATACATTCCTCATGCATGTGTGTCTGTGAGAGATTGGTTATGCTCCACCTGGGTGACACAAAGACACAGTGGCATGTGGGGAAGGAGGAGCAGATATATTCCACGGAGAGGAGCGGGATGGGGGGGGGGTAGTATATATAGATAGACGGAGTGGTGGTCATACCTGTCAGCTTGACTGTTGTGTTGACTGTTAATACGAAGGTTCTATTTTCAAAACACGACTCAGAGAGAAGGAATCCGTGTGTGTGAGAGGGAGATATAAAGAGCAGAGCAGAGCAGAGGGACGGGAGAGAGGTGCTGGGAGTGGCGCCAGACCACAGATCATTTAATCATATTAGAGTGTGCAACCATCGTATTTTTGGGTGCATTGGTGATGGGAGTTGTTATTGTACTAGAGGCTGTGACAGCGGAGAGGGGGCCAGGCAGGCAAGGAGGAGGGCGTACGGTGGACGACGGTTCCACAGTATTTCCTTTGAGATTTCTAAATAACTATAGGTTTCTTCAGCCAGGAGGTTGGTTTTCGTCGAGGCAAAATATAGTAATATGAAGATGAAGACGTATTACTGCGCATGTCTTTTTTTTTAATTTATTTTCTTTGCAGAATGAATGGGTTGAGGTGGACAAATTTGAAACCACCTTCGTCTGAGAACACTTCAGAGAAGTTGAGCTCATGGAATGGTGACTGTTGTGTGTATTAGCGTTGGATTTGGTCGTCTCTTCCACTTAATCCCACTGTTGACTCGTCTGCTAAGCACCGAGTGTGTTATTTTTGCTCTTTTTAGGGAGCCCCCTCTCGTATAATCTCCCTTAATCTAATATATCCCCTTTATAATAGACTGTGAATGATGTTAGTTCATAAAACAAGCTTTAGTGTAAATCCACACCCAAACAGCCCGGTTTGAGGGTTGCTTCCTCGACCCCTCTGGCAAGACTCTTGTGAAAATGCAAGTGACCTCTGCCTACCGCTCATTAGACTGAACAAAAGGACTGGGCCCTCTCTTACAGCTGCAGGGGAGGGGGGGGTTTAGCTGTAACGGAAAACACACATCCCACTTTATTAAAAGGTTTTTGACATATTTGGAGCTGGCTAGTTGCCTTGTGTGTTACTGGGTGAACTTGGACTACAATTGTTTTAGACCACAATTAGCTATAGGCTAGGTACTATACTGCCACACTGTTTTTCCATCTTTACTCCCTGGCGCCAGCGTTATTGACCATTTTCACGATGTTTGCGGACCCATTGTCTATATTATAGCTATGGAGACAATAGTATGGCTTATTTGACAGGCACTATTTATATTCCAACAGGGACAAAACAGTTTATTTCTACATACCTTTTGTTTGTGCGCTATACCATGCAAAAAATTGCCCCGTTTCACAATAATCCAGACTGGTTTTCTAGATTGTGAGATATAGTGTTTTGTGCGCATACATGCGCAAATCTCGCGGCTGCCCGCCTGAAACCTATTTTATTGCCAGGTCAAAGGTAAACACGACCATATGTTTCTTCACAAAGCCATCAGGGAGGGGGGGGGGTCGTTTTCCGATGCTGCGATCATTACAAAAGCATGTTTTATGATGGGGTTCTGTAAAATAGACGTAAGATAGACGTTACCTTTGTCAGCAGGTACTCCACTCTCGCTACAAGTGTCTTGGATCAGAACAGGATCAATATAAAGTTATGTGGCCCTCATCCGTTGTCTTCTTCTTCATCATCTCCAATAGTTCGCTCGCCATAGGGAGGTGTAGTGGTTACATAATTTTCGTTTTTTCGTGTTCCACCCTCTGTTCCACTTAATGTATTTCCTCCATTGCCCATTTCTAAATTGGCTAGTTTAAAACAAACAAAGCGAGGTGTACCTTTCTGTGCGTATTCATCCACAATCTATAGCTCAACATGAAAATATTCGCAATTAATCATAAAGGTAGCAAAATAACAATGTTTATGTTTTCGTTCACTGGGAAACTACACTGCCATTTTGGCGCTGCTGACTGACGTCACCACAGCGTAGACTCCTGGCTTTAGTCGCAGACCTAGGATCAGATTTCCCTTACATTCCATAAGCTTAACAATTCGTACAATGGGAAAATAACTGAACCTGAATCTGTGGTTAGTATCTCTCTGGTGGTCATAACCATTAATCAGATGAAGCCAACCACCATTTCTAAAAGCAACAACCACGTTATCATTATTTGTATTCGCTGCATATTAAATCACTGTAAATACTAGGGCTGTCCCCGACTAAGGATTTGGATGGTCGACTATGATAGGCCAAAATTTGCCGTTAGTCGACTATTGGTCGACTAAAAAAACAAAAAAAATTTATAATATATATATATTTTTTTTTTATCATTCCATTTGGGCTGTGGGGGGTGCTTAATGTCTGAAGGAGTCGACTGAAGGCTTCTTGTCCTCTGCAAAAGCATGCAATTGGTCCACTGATGGATACATCTTGATATTTGTCTAGTCTGTGTGTTCATTAGATGGGTGAAATCCTCTTTCAGTGCCTCTGTGCCTGTTTTCGTAGGCAGTTAGCCTCTGGTATGTGTGCCATTAGCGTTAGCCACTCTTCTAGGCCTCTTTGCTTTTGGAAAGAATGATACAAAAATAAAATAAAATAAAAAATAATATTATTATTTTTATTTTGTATTCGACTAAGAGGTTGGCAGTCGACTACGGCTCCTTTCGACCGATTAGTCGACTAATCGACTAATAGGGGTCAGCCCTAGTAAATACTAATGTAAATCATTGTTTCGTTGTACATATTGTGTATAGTTTAACGTTATTGTTTTTTACATAACATTAGTAGCTAGCTTGCTAGCCATTCCCGAAACTCCTCTACATGCCCCGATTTAAAATGGTTCTCTCTTCTTTGAATACTTTTGTCCTCACAAACAACGTATTCTGCCAGGGAACTAATGGACACGACAGTAGTAGTTATACGTTTTTTTTTAGCTTGTAACGTTAACGTTAGTTAGCTATCGTGGTATCAGCCAGGGTTAGAAATTAACATTTTTTTTCAAGGGCTTTTTTTGCCCCCCTTAATTGATTTTCGGGGGCTTTTTTATTTTATTTCGGGGGCACTGAATTTTTATGATAAACGGTTATTAAACATCCTTATCATTTAAAAAATACAACTCAATTAATGACCTCAAACAGTTAACTTCATTTTATTATTTTATTCACATTCACAACACAGCTCATATTGTGAATACATATAAAACCAACCTACAAAAGATAAGCATACTGCAAAAGAAATAGCTATAAGGGTTGTACATCATGCTTGCTGATTATAGAGATCATACCAATTGTTTGTTAAAAGTCAAAATCTGAAATTTAAAGATTTGGTTAAATTAAACAGATGTAACAGCCTGAACAACAGAGAGGTAACATCCTGAACAACATAGAGGTAACAGCCTTAAATAATTAATAAATCAAATAAAATCAAGAGCATGAGGCATCTTGGGGGCCATAAGGCTTAATGTTGGGCCTCCTCGCCCTATCTCCTGCCTTGAACCACTTCGCAATGGCAGGCTCCAAGTTCATCTCCCCCTCAGGTGGGCCCTCAAGGTAAATGACCATCAAATGGTCTAGTGTGGATGTCTCCAGCCTGTTTCGCCAGTAATTTTTAACCCGGTTCATGAGGGAAAAAGATCTCTCCACTTTGGCTGTTGCCAGTGGAAGAACCTCGATTATTTCGAAGAGGTGAATGATTTTTTTGAACTCTTCTTTCCAGGTTCCAAACAACCTTGACCGCCAGTTGCCCTGTGCGTTTTATTTTATTTTTTTATCCACTTTTTCTCCCATTTTAAATTTTTCTCCCATCCCAATTTTTGTATCATCCAATTCAACCCTCCCCTGTCTCGAACGCTGTTTCTTGCCTCCCACAAGCCAGCTGCAATGTGGACTAAGTCATACATAGCACGAGTCCCCTCCGATACTCGAGGTAACAGCAGTCACATCTTTTCACCTGCGCGGCGCGATCTTTCAGCGTCAGGGGTCTGCGCTTTGGAGGGGCGCTGCCCCCATCGCTTCCTGATTCTACTGCGCAGGCGCACCAACCGACCTGTAGGAGTCGCTGTCCACAACGCCCGATCCCCACCCATCAGTTTCCCACCCCCTAAGGCGCCGGTTACACCTTAGTTTCGTTTTCGGTTTCTCCAGATCGCAACGCAACGGTAGCCAAGTGAGACATACGTTTGCAACCCGAGTACTTTCGTTTTGTCATATGAGCACAGTGATGTAGTACACTGCCAAAGCAGTAGGTGGCAGTAGGTGGCGAACATGAAGGCAATTTTCAACCAATCAGAACTTTAATGTGCCAATACACTTCCTGCAAAGAAAATGTCAACAAGCGGGCGCCGCCAATGCAGCACTTCTTTTTCAGCAAAGTGTAATAAAAGTGCAATAAACAAAACGGATACATTCACTGTGTGTTCTGCCTCTCGTTTGTTGATGAGACAAAACTAACATCAACACAAGTGACCACCAAGCGGATAGTTTAGTCTCAAAAAGGATCGGCGGGGGGATTGTTAGCTGCATGCTAACGTGGATGGAATATGCCATTATAACAGTATAGCATTGTGGCTAGAAGCTAACGTTAGCTCACGCTAGTTAGCCAGCACCAAACTGATGATATCGGGAGCTATCAGTAGCTAGATAACATTAGAGACAATGCTGTGTGTATTAAACAAAGGTGAATAGATGGCTGGGCCATTTGTTTAATGCTTATTAAAGATTGAAAGAGGAGCTCTGAGCTAACAGGGTCTGATAGCTAACGTTAGCCAGCTGCTCATGCAATCGGTAATGCTAGCAGAATGAATGGATGTAAACTTTATTTAACATATTGCATATGGGTACAATACAATACGGCTCAATACAAACAATTGTTAAGGGAATGCAGACTGTTGTAGCTTGGACTGGGGTCCTTATAACAATAACTTGACAACACATGGTAGCTGCAGCTATTTGGGACAGCTCTGCTGTCACCGGAAGGGCACGCAGATGGTATCTACTGCGCATGGGCGTTTTCGCAACAACGGCTCCGTGAAGGCTACACGACTGTTGTCGGCGAGTTTTGGCGCTGCTCAAAAACGGAAAACACAATTTAGCGTTTCAGTAGGGCCACAACGTATCCGCCAAAAAACGCCAAAAAACGCATTTCTGTGTAAAAGGGACATGAAACGTATTCAAACGTATTAAAAAAACGACCACAAAAACACTAGTCTAACATGGGCCTAATACTGCCAATGTGTATTAGTACGGACGACCAGCTAAACTGAAACAAATGTGGAGCGCTGGGCTCGAACAGGCGAACCCAGTGTCTCCAGTATTCGTGGTGAGCGCCTTGCCCACTGCACCCTGTGCTTATTTTTTCAGCACTTTTTTGAGCCGTGCCCACTCAGCCATTGCTGTGTTGATCTCGCAGCCTTTCGGGGTTACGATATCTTTGAAATGCTGGAGTAAAAGCCATACTTCATCATCTCCATAGCCAGCTAGGTCCTGGTCCTCTGGCCAGTTGCTGGGATCCACTGTGCACATGGCACTCAGTACCTTGCCTGAGAATGTGGCAAACCTTTCCTCCAGACGACATAGGACTGGCTCGATCAGCGCCTCAAGGGACTAAGGGAGTCATCAAATGCAACTTTTTGTTCTGGGTTAGTTAATTGAACTCCCCTGTATGCTCCCATTCTGGACTCCCCTCTCACTGATCTCAGCCTGTGGCCATTGGACTTTGACATGTCTTTCAATATTTCAGAAGATGCCATGACTGCATTGACTACTTCTGTCACATTGTCTCTCTGGAACAAGAGGGAAAGGCGTGATAGCTCTTCTAGTAGGGCTGGGCGATATGGAAAAAAATCATATCGCGATAACGATATGATAATTTTATTTTATTTCTCGATATCGATAATTATCGAATTGTTATAAGTATAATTTTTTTTTTTTTTTTTTTTTAAACAACAGATGTATGTTTATTTTGCAGCAATTCTTTGTCATTGCCGCCATCTTTAGTGTTACATCCCCTCACACTCCAGTTCTCAGGCTGCAGCTGGTTTAAAAGCTAAAGTAAACCGGCTTCTCTGCTGGCTGTGGCTCCAGAGGAGTTGAACAGTTCTGGCTCTGCTAGTTTATTTTCGATCTTTTGGCGCTTTTTTGGTGGACAAACCACCGCACATGTGCACTGTGACTCGTGACTGGAGTCTAGTTCTGCTAGCACACATAGCCTACTGTGTACAGACGGTTTCAAAATGTATTTTAAATTAGAAAGCAAACAAAATAAATGGACAAGAGAAAGAAATCTGAATTTGGTCAGTATTGTCATTTGGACAAGCAAAGCCATTACTTTAAGTTGCAGGCAAGAAAGACAAGTCTGTCCACTGTCTCTGGTTTTAAAACTGCCCTGTTGCAGGTAAAAAGAAAAAAAAAAAAAAAACGATTTTTCGATTTTTTTTTTATTTTGATATTCGATATCGATTATTAAAATATATCGCGATATTTATCGTTATCGTTATATCGCCCAGCCCTATCTTCTAGTATGTCCAAGTAAAGGCCCACGTGAAGGATGAACTTGCATGAAGTGATCTTCTTCAGCCAACTTCTGGCTTTTGCTGCATCAGGTTTCTTGACGTCTTGACGGTGTTCGCTTCCAATTTCACTGAGATGTGCCACCACTGTTGGATAGTTTCTTTCCAGTGCCACAAGCGCTCTGCGTCGGTGGTCCACCCATCGAGTGCCCTCTACTTTGGCTGGCATTAGAATGGACTCTTGTATGGCAGCCATTTCACCAAGTTCACGAACACGTTTTGGAGACGTTCGATAGAATGTGGCATACGATGACAAAAAGCCATCAATCTGAAAAACAAGAAAATCATTCACTTTGTGTCCAGAAAGATTTTTTATTTACTCTGGTTGCAGTTAGTCATAAAGAAACCATTACATTTGTTGAACAAAATTAAATGAAATTGATGCCAAAAATATACTAAATGAATTTAATGCCAAATTCCATATTATACTAAATTAATAATGATTTAAATTATTATATTGTTGTTATATTATTATTAAAATAACTTGTATAACTACTACAAACCTCATTGAAGTAACTGTCTTTAAATGCATCCTTGCAGGCCAATTCTAGACGATGTGCAACGCAATGGATTCCCATCAGCCAAGGCATGTCACAGGAAAGTTGAGCGAAGACACCATGATGTTTTCCAAAGTTTGTGGCAGCTCCATCGGCACCAAATCCAATTCGATTTTCCTTCCATCGTGGAATGCCTTTCGACACCATGAAGGAGTTTATGCAATCAAGGATTCCGCTTGCTGTTGTGTTCGCTGCTTCTGCAATTCTATCAAAAAGGGACAAGACATATGACCCACACTGTAAACACTGAGCGTCATCTGGTCACTTTTAAACTATCAGCTAATTGTATTAAACTAAAACTGTGTAAAATGCTATTAATAAATGGTTCAAATTCATTGAATTCAGCTCAATTCGATTTCAAAACGGTCGTTTTTATTATGTATATGTTAATACTTATTTAATAAATATGAATGAACCCCAATCCCAGTTTTTACAGTGCAACTATAGCACAATTAGTTAACATTTATTAGTTAATGACAATCGGCCACTACACCTTCTCCAACTAACGTTATGTATTTAAATTGTTCCTGTTAATTAATAATTTTTAATAGACCGCTATATCTCTCTCTTTTGATAGACCGGTCTATCCTTACGCACAACCAATGAGTATCTGACGGCCACGGATAATAAACTATCGATTTTATATGGAATTCGTTAAACTTATCCGTGTTCTTACTTATTATTAAACGTATTATTTATTTTTCCCAAATAAAGGTTCCGAAAGTCCATCTCCGTCACAAGCGTAATGTAGGATAGACCGATAGACCGCGCAACCAATGAATGAGTCTATCAAGAGAGATAGACCGGTCTATCGTTGGAGAGAGAGAGATCGAGAGAGAGAGAGAGCACAACTCATTGACATAAGTAGCATGGTAATAATACGTAGGTTATTGATCAATGAATGTATTCTATACACCAGTAGAAGTCATGTTATTTCATCATTGTCCTTGCTGCACTGTAAAAACTTGGATTGGGGTTCATTCATATTTATTAAATAATTATTAGTAACCTATACATAATAAAAAAGACTATGTGCTATTTGAAATCGAATTGAGCTGAATTCAATTAATTTGAACCATTTATGAATTGCATTTTACACAGTTTTGGTTGAATAAAATGAGCTGATATATAAAATGACCAGATGACGCTCAGTTTTTACAGTGTGTTGCCTGCCGTCGCTCGCTTAAAAATACCTAATACAGTAACTTAGTATCTGAGTTTAGACATTTGTCTTGAATATTTTTCTTACCCGAGAAATTTCATTGATGGAATTCCATTATCCATGAACTTGGCATACACCACCTCCTTTTCACAGGCTTGTCTGTCTGTGCTGCCATCCACCAGAATGCTGACATATCTGGCTGATGTGATATCCTCGGTCATCTGACTTTGTATGTCCTCAGCCAGGAATTGTGTGAAGACTCGTGCCTGTTTGTCGTTTGCATAAGTTCCCCCCAAATCTACTCCAGGGATGGGAAGTACGTGAACGGCAGCTCTTGTTTTGCTAGGTGGTAAGACATGTCAAATAACTTGACCATTCTGCTGAACAGGTCAGCATTAATTTTCATAATGGACTGGACGATGGGTTCGTTGTGTTTCAGTTTGTTCTTCCACGCTTCTGTGAACAACATAAACACGGAAAACAATAATCAAAAACTGTATATAAGTCAACAGAGCACAATTACGCCTGTCCAAAACGTGGTACAGCTAGCCTATTGCAATGACGTTACCTAAGTTAGCAAACTCACTAACGTTAACGTCAGTGACGCCAGTGGCGGGAATCCCAGAACAATAGATGTCAGCTGTCAGTGCGCACATGGGTGAAATTGCGCTGGGAGTGTTGTGGTGTTTGCAATGGAGGAGAAGTTTGGTTCACTTGTAAATAAACGATTCACATAAATGAAACTAAACGGATCAGGCGTTCTTTGTGTGTAAATATGATATGATATGAACATGGATGTCGAAGGAACGGAAGCCTCTACATTGAACATGGCACGGCGGCACGCGAAGGAACAGGAAACTCTACATTGAACATGGTGCGAGAAGGAACAGGATTGGAAACTCTACAGCTAATATTACATTCAAGCAAATGAACATTGGCGCTCAAGCGTTGGCTGTCAGAAACGAGATATCTAGTTTTTGGCGCTCAATGAGTTAAGAGCCATTACAAAGCATGAAATAGAACATTAAACCCAGAGCCAATAGATTATTATGTATGTATAATATAGGGCTGTCAGTTTATTGCATTAATTAGATTAATTAATTGCACAGAAAATTATCGTGTTATGAAAATAGTATCTATCAACCCTCCCTAGACCGACCAGTGGGGGGCACATGCGAGCAACAACCAGGAAGGGGAGGGGGGAATTGACATGATGACTAAATTGGGATGGGACAAAAACACAGAAAAACAGGAGGAGAAAAAGTGGATAAAAAAAATCTAATTAATTCCATAAGAACGTAGAATAAACATTTACAGACTTTTTTTTTTTTTTTTTTAATGGTCCATTTGCATGTTCTTGGTATCTGATTCTAGGGACATCTATGGATCTCAGGGAATGTATTCCCAGTGTCAGAAATAATCTGTTACTAGGCTTGAGTAAATTGTGATGAACCAAATGAGAATATCAATTCAATAAAAAATAAAAAAAACATCTTTGACTGTAAATAACACCATGCTAAAATTGACCAGACCTGACAAATCTAAGCAAATGAATAAAGGGAAGATGATTAAACAGAAGGTTTTGTAGATACAGTACTGAATTCTGCCATCCGGACACATGCAATTTGAAATATGATTATAGAATATAGAATATCAGTCCTAAAATGGTTATGCGATTAATTAGATTAATTCATTACAAATCCTGTAATTAATTAGATACATTTTTTAATCGCCTGACAGCACTAATATATATGAGGATTAACGCAAAGGACTTGTGTTTACTAATACAAGGAGAACTATAATTGTATGTAATAGAGATGCCACACACACACACACACACACACACACACACAGTGTCTGTCAGGAAAGACCTAGTGCCTTCACCCCTTCTTACACAGGACATGGTTGGGATACTAGTCAAGGCAGTGAGACGTCACATATTCGTATGCAGAGGTCAGTGTACAACTTGCCTACGTCTTTGTGGCACATTGAGTGACTGTCTTGCTGAGATTCCTTTGAAAGGTACAATTGGCATGAGTTGCAACCGAAAGAGTTTAGGCCGCCTAGTACCTACCTTTTCAAGTTGACATGCTGTTGACAGCAAAGCGATGCGGAGTGTGTTCGCGGTGCGACGAGAGCAGTTGGAGAACGCTTCCATTACAGTCGGTGACAGCAGCTAACATGGTGAAAGCAGCTACACGGTGAAAGCAGCTACACGGTAGGGCTGCACGATTCTTGCTAAAATGTGAATCATGATTTTTCTCTAAGAATTGAGATCACGATTCTCTCACACGTCTTATTTTTCGGCATCATTTAAAAAAGTGTAAACAATTTATAATAATAATAAAAAAAAACTTTTAAGTAAAAAGAATTCTTGAAAAAATCGTCAATTTAGAAATGAGATCGCATAGGTGAAAACAGCTACACGGTGAAAGGAGCTACACAGTGACAGCAGCTACACAGTGAAAGCTGCTACATGGTGGAAGCAGTTACACGGTGAAAGCAGCTACACGGTGAAAGCAGCTACACAGTGAAAGCAGCTACATGGTGAAAGCAGCTACACGGTGAAAGCAGCTACATGGTGAAAGCAGCTACACAGTGAAAGCAGCTACACAGTGAAAGCAGCTACACGGTGAAAGCAGCTACATGGTGAAAGCAGCTACACTGTGACAGCAGCTACATGGTGAAAGCAGCTACACAGTGAAAGCAGCTACACTGTGAAAGCGGCTACACTGACAGCAGCTACATGGTGAAAGCAGCTACACAGTGAAAGCAGCTACACTGTGAAAGCAGCTACACTGTGACAGCAGCTACATGGTGAAAGCAGCTACACAGTGAAAGCAGCTACACTGTGACAGCAGCTACATGGTGAAAGCAGCTACACGGTGAAAGCAGCTACACAGTGAAAGCAGCTACACTGTGACAGCAGCTACACGGTGAAAGCAGCTACATGGTGAAAGCAGCTACACAGTGAAAGCAGCTACACTGTGAAAGCAGCTACACTGTGACAGCAGCTACATGGTGAAAGCAGCTACACACTTACACAGTGAAAGCAGCTACACTGTGACAGCAGCTACATGGTGAAAGCAGCTACACGGTGAAAGCAGCTACACAGTGAAAGCAGCTACACTGTGACAGCAGCTACACGGTAAAAGCAGCTACACGGTGAAAGCAGCTACACTGTGAAAGCAGCTACACAGTGAAAGCAGCTACACTGTGACAGCAGCTACATGGTGAAAGCAGCTACACTGTAAAAGCAGCTACACTGTGACAGCAGCTACACGGTAAAAGCAGCTACACGGTGAAAGCAGCTACACGGTGAAAGCAGCTACACGGTGAAAGCAGCTACACTGTGAAAGCAGCTACACAGTGAAAGCAGCTACACTGTGACAGCAGCTACATGGTGAAAGCAGCTACACTGTGACAGCAGCTACACGGTAAAAGCAGCTACACAGTGAAAGCAGCACATAGCAGCACGCACTTGTTCAGGCTTCCCACGGCTGATCTTATTTTTGCCTGAGTGGTCTTAGTGGACATAGAAATGCTTTGAAAACAGTATTTAATGTCTTGACTGAATATACTCTCATTGTACCAGAGGCAATGCAAGGCAACACATTATGCACGCCATCTTTTTCTTTTCACATGATATGGAGCGAAGCCTCTGTATCCACTATCCACAATTAAAACTATACACTGGTTGTACAACCACACTTTGAACATTTTGGATACAAATCTAAGAGACGGCACCATTGAACATTACAATTTCATAAGCTCTGACATATGTTCAAAATATGAAAGTGTTTACAAAACATTGCACAGCCACGTCTGTGTATCACAGCGTAGTATGTACCATGAAGCTCTAACGTCAGTCTTACATTTGCATGTATCCAAAGCTACTTACAAGTTCTGTACAACAAGTCAGCAGGAAGGGTAAAACTCTGGCAAGTAACATTGTTCGTCAAACAGTGTTGAACATGAGTGCTACTGTGCTAGAGTCTTGAGTGCATAGTAGCATAGACATTATTAGCAACAAGGATGAAATGTAATGGAGTCTTAACACATTCCCTGCCAACAACGTTTATACGTTATTTGGTCCGTTTTCCTTTTTTCCCGATTTTAATATTCTATTCAATATTCTATTTATGAAAGGACAGTGTGTACTGACAATAATTTGCATTAAACAAATAGATGGGGGGCGGCCAGGTAGCGCAGCAGACTAAGCGTCTGTCTACCACCACAGAGACAGTGGGATCGAATCCAGCTGTGGTGCCTCCGGCTTGGCCGACCGCCCATACTAACACAATTGGCAGTGTTAGCGGGTGGGAAAGCCGGCAAATGTGGGTCCTGGTCGTTGTAAAACAGTGACTCCTACAGATCGGTCGCGGCGCCTGCACAGCAAGGTCGGGTCCTGGGAGAGGTAGTGTGCTCCTTCCACACGTTATACTCCCCCAGTGAGAGTCCGCGCTGCCAGGTGAAAATAAGTGGGGATTGGCTACACATGTGTCGGAGGAAGCATGTGATAGTCTCCGCCCTCCCAGACCGACGGTAGGGGGCAGAGCACGCAACGACCAGGTATTGGATTGGGAATTGGCATAACGACTAACATTGGGATGGGGGAAAGATGGAAAAAAAAGGGGGAAAAAGAGAAAGTAAAAAAATTTAAAATAAAAATAGATGGGTGCACCAGATTTAGCAAGAAGCTATAATTTCTAGTCCTATGTACTGTAACGTTACATAGCTATTCCATCACAATAGTGTCAGTGATTAGCCTCGCCCTCTAGCTGTATCTATTGTGATCACCAGGGATCATCGTTAAGAGAGCTGGTGTGTTTTGAAGCATACGCCGACAGCCGGATTCGAACCCGGTGTCTCTTGTGTTGGTGACGAGCGCAATGTCCGCTGCGCCACCCAGCCGCCCTCAGTCCACGGTATGTTGACAGAATTTGCAAAACACCTTATCGCCGGTCATATACAAGTCATTAGGATACTGCGCTGCTCTGAATTTAGGGCTTAGTGTGGGATTTCTTCAGACGTTAACATTAACACATGTGCCAGCAGGGGGCGCCAGATTTAACGCTTGAATGCCAGCCTTTTTGGACAGATTTTCCGATATTTCATGATTTTTCGCGGAGCTATTTCTATATTCTATATTATGGCTATGTGTCTAATACGCCCGTCGCTTATCAATGACTTGCTTGCAGTCAACATGTACGAAACGGATAGTTTTTTCATCTGTACATTTCCGTTTTATACCGTTTTGAAAAACGGAAGTTTTAGAAAATTTCCAGAAAAAAAAAAGATTCTGTGATAATAGCTCTTTAGTGGAATACACAAAACACGTTGTCATTTCTCGGCCTATTTATGAATTGTTTTCAAATGAACGCTAGATTATCGATAGTATATGTGTACTTATGCACGCTAGAGAAGCGGGCTGAAAAATCGATAATTTCCTGGTCAGCGCTAACGTCATACACGCACACACACACACACACAGACACGTTGAGATATAAGTGAAAAATACATCTGATTACCCCAAGACTGGTAACATAGATTCCTTACCTCACATCAGTTCTGCAAAAAGATTATTCCAATTTCTGATCGCCATTCCAAATATTGCGTTTATTGATCCAACGTTAGGTACTCGAAACACATATTCCACGCTGTTCTGAGGGTCCACAATGAATCCGATCGGCTCGGGTTACATGCCTGAGAAGTAAAATGTGGAATCCGTGTGGATAATTCCCGCAATATCGATACTTTCTGCACTATCGATACCAGCTGGCGTTCTCGCAATCTTCTCTCCTTGTTGACACACACTCACACACGCTGCTGCGGCATTGCCCCTCCCCCCTCTTGTCAACACAACTCGGCTCTCACTCACTCCAAGCTGCAGAGCCTCGACAGCTCTTCTTTCAACATCACTGAATCATTAAACAAAATGACCCATTAAACGATTGATTTTAGTTTAATACATGAGGCGTTGTCTAATGTTGGCCTTTGTGGCGTTCGTTGCAGGCTTGCAGCTGTTTGCTAGCTGTTGGCTAGCTAGCTATCTTTCTCAGTTGGCTAACGTTAGCTACCTAGCTACTAGGGGTGTAACGGTACGCGAATACGTACTATACCTCCTCAATGTGGTCCTCCGGTACAGTACGCGCTGTGCACCGAACGATTGCAACGGTACAGAACCTTTTTTTGCAGAACTTAAATCCCCCCGGCCCTAATATAAGGTGCACAACTAACCGGATGTTGTTTGTCCATCCAACGCAGCGTGCAGCCACGCTGAACGAGAGTTGTAATTCAGCATAGCATATTAGTGTGTAGGTTACAGCAGTAAGCATTAGTTTGCGCAGTAAATTATGGCCAATTCGTTTTATATTGTTTAATACAGTTAAATAAATGGATAAATGAAAAGCAATTTTTTTTAATGTCTGATCTAAAGATAAACAAAGGGTTTTAAAAGTGTTATATTTATCTTCTCTTTTTTTTATCCACTTTTTCTCCCATTTTCTATATTTTTCTCCCATCCCAATTTCGTATCATCCAATTCAACCCTCCCCTGTCACGAACGCTGTTTCTTGCCTCCCACAAGCCGGCTGCAATGTGGACTAAGTCATACATAGCACAAGTCCCCTCCGGTACTTGAGGTAACAGCAGTCGCATCTTTTCACCTGCGCAGCTCGATCTCTCAGTGGCGAGGAGTAACGCGTGGGAGGCTCACGCTGCCCCCGACACTTCCTGATTCTACTGCGCAGGCGCACCAACCGACCTGTAGGAGTCGCTGTCCACAACGCCCGATCCCCACCCATCAGTTTCCCACCCCCTAATACGGCCAATGTGTATTAGTATATATTTATCTTCTCTTATAGTACCAGAGAGAAGCTGAGGAGAATCAACCAGCAACAAAAGCCAAATTTATAAAAAAAAATATATATATATTTATCTTTTTTTTCTTTTTTTTACGAATTACGTAATCCACCACAGACGGTTGCACTCAATATTTAAATAATTTTAGTCTAAATAAATGTAGACAGATAATGTACGTATTTTAAAAATAGAATGAACAGAGCAGTGTTGTTTTTAAACAGTACAATGTGTGTGTGTTAGTTTGATGTATGTCAGTTCGGTCTTTGTGTGCCAAACATTATTTAAGGCTGTAAACACTTCCTCCTCATCGTAAAATGATGTGCCTGATGTCAAACTGCCTCATTCTTTCAGTTTTTGCATGACTACGTCCTTGAGAATAACTGAAAAGTTGGATTATTTTTAGGCTATATATATTTTATGCTGAATCTGGTATTTTTGGAGTTACATTTTATTTTTTTATAAAAAAAACAATATATCGAACCGAACCGAAAACCGTGACAACAAAACCGAGGTACGTACTAGGCTTGGGCGGTATCCTTTTTTTCACACCGTTATACCTTTATCACATAATACCCCGGTGCGCTGTATTTGACGGTATGATTTTCATTTTCATCGGGGGGGGTAAACAAATCATCGTCAGCTCTCAGATTGGTAGTCAGAAGCCTGCACCGTTAGCGTTACTGCGTTAGCATCTAGCCTTGGCAGACTATTTGATTCGTTAAGGGCTCGAAATTGCATGAGTTTTGGTCATATGCTCCCGAAATGCTCCCGTTGTTTGGCTACTTCTATGTGCAGTGAAAACTACTCGAATGCTTTATAACCTAGTCATTGATTTAGTTCAGGGTAATCTAAGATTAGCCGCAGAGCTAACGCTAGTTAGCGTGAGCTAACGCTAGCTAATCAAGCTCAGTAGCTCACAGAGAGAGATAAACAGCTGACAGCGGATAGTACAGGACGATACAAATACAATAAAAAGGCGGGTGGGGGCTGTTGTGTAAACCTTGTACTCTTTAGTTCACATATAATAAGAGACGGATTATTTGCTTGCTCCACCAGTGCTCCACAACAACACACACCAACTCTCGTCACAACGCTTTACGGTATTTTCACAGCACTGTCGCAACATTACCGTAAAACGTGAACACCGTTGTGACCCACTCGCTCCACTAGACTGGTCTCGCCCTCTGCTGGCACGTGTGTGCACTACACTCCGTGTGTGCACTACACTCAAAACTCCGTTTCACTGTAATAGAAGCTGAAGCGCATCTGTGATTTTGACGGTGACGGACGGTATTGATTTTCAATACCGTCGGTATTTCTAAATACACCGGTATATCGTAATACCGTCATACCGCCCAAGCCTAGTACGTACCGAACCGTGGGTTTTGTGAACCGTCCCACCCCTAGTGACAACACTACTATAGACAATGATCAGCTGGATCAATATGAAAACATTGTTGGATCAAGCTAAAATTTATGTCAAATAGTCCTTACCTTTGATCGGGGGTATTCCAAAAAGAATATTCCAAAGTCTGATCGCGATTTCCAGTATTGGTGTCCATCTGGTCCCGGACATAATTTGGCACAATTTATGGATCGAGTGTGCCAGATGCGTTTCGAAGTGGTCGGATGAAGCGATTTACTCGGCTCCGTCTAAATTTAGCGCCCAGAGGGATTTAAGTGTAACACAGGGTGAGATATAAGGTTTCAAAGGGTGGACGACACTGCCATCTAACAGGATGTGGCCGGTATTGCACTTTGGCTATCTCAAAATCCTTTCCTATGGCAACACCGAGGTCAGTGGATGAATAATGAATACAAATATCGAATAAAAGAAGAAACTACCAAAACCCGAGATATCTCGGTTCTGGCGCCCAACGCATGGAGAGTTAACCCGGGATATCTTGGGTCTGGCGCCGAATGTGTTAATGACTGATGTTCATAAAATAACCTGGATTATATTAAAACGTATCAGATTGATTTAAAATATACATATTTTAAATATTATTGGTGTTACCGTGATTATTGCCTGGGAGTTAATTTACCCACCTTTTTATTTTACCACTGCATCACTCTCGTGACACCATAGTTGCCACATTCCCGGCTTTGTTTATATATATATATAAAAACGGTTTTGGAAAATTGTCTCGAATTGATTGTCAAGAGGCTTTGATACAAGGACTGGGAACACGAGCTTTTGAAGACTTTGAAGGATCCGAATGTTGTAAAGAGATTATTTTCCATCAGCGTGTTACTACACCTCTTGGAAGAATCTTTACACCCCACACAAAAAATCCCAGACTTGAGCTTTAAAGGCCCAGTCAGAGGCTCATGCATGTTAAATGTGACACCCCGTGAAAAACATACGCAGAGGATGTCATGTCACAATGCAGCCCCATTGCTCTCGGGGAGTGAAAGGCTCTGAATGATGAATAACGGCAGACTATTCTTAAAACCTAAGGGGCTCCATATAAATTAAACAAGAAGTGGACCTGGAGGTCTGAGGGGAGATGTTATTGTCAAAGTTGAGATGTTGAAACCATGTGTAGTATTGACACGGCGAGGCCTATTTCCCAGCCAGATCCTCATGACCGTAGACTCCCCATTATGTGCAGATTTTCAATAGCTAACATGCGACAGAGAGAATAACGAGTCCTCCTGATATATACAGATTTACAGATTATTTATAGCTTGCGCCATAAATATATTTAGAGGTGTAATCTCACTAATAACAACAAAAACAAGGATTGAAAAGACTCCTTTGGGGGAGGGGGGGGGGGGGTGTTGAAGTCACCCATAACGTCTGGCGTGGCGCTCGGGGAGGTTTCTAGGTGAGAAGAGATCCACACCTCTTTCTGAGTAATGATGGGGAATCTGTGGAAGTGGTGGAATTACATTCAACAGAGCCCGCGGGGGTCCATAGCTCATTGTTCCCCGACAGGGCAAATTAACTGGGATTTACTAATACACAGGGAATATCCCTCGCCTTGCCTCGCTCGCTCGCTCGCTCTCTATCTCTCTCTCTCTCCTTGAGAAGGGACGAGGGTTATCTCGTTGCTCTCTTACCACCTAACTCCCACCATTGGCAGATGCAGAAAATATTTTCAGGGAGGTTTGCATCTTTGAAGATGTGATACACAAGCCGATAAGATCCCTAACGTGTGGCTCACCGCTTGTCACCCACGCCTATTGCAATACGGCGGCGCAGACACACAGGAATTATGTTATTTAAAAACTTTTTTGCATATCTGCTGTTTCGGTGATATGGTGGACCCTTGGCGGACGAGACCTCATTTGAATGTGAATCGTGGCCAGACGGCATTGCGATTGGTTTTCATCAGGCACGGGGGAGGAGGAGCAATGTGGTTATTCCTTATTAGATAAACTAATCTACCCAGCCAATTAACACAACGCTGGGTGGTTTATCTAGGAGGATGAACAATCAGACATAATTTATTTTTTGAATGGAATGCCAAGTTATTATGAATGGCAGAGGTTAGTATTTCACTGGCATTAGGATTATTACAGATGTGTAACAACAAACAATCCTGCTGGTAGCTCTTTTAGACATATTGCTGGTGCTCAAACATGGCTAAGTGCATCTGAAAATGGCTGTGCCACACAGGTCCATAAATGGGTTGAACTGAAGTGGCCGGATGAAATGTTAGCTATTTCGAGCGTGCCTGCCACGACTGATAGCGGGGATGCGGCGATATACATTAGCAAATTGGTCAAAGATGGCCGTCGAGCATTAGCAAAACTAGCTGGCTAAGCAAGCTTGATCAGGGTGCTTGATGATTCAGGTGAATTGTGCGGGGTCATAATGGCTAACGGATCTATAGCTATTCCTGTTCTTTGTGCTGGCTGCCTCTGTTGGGGATTCTCTGTCAGGTTTGTTGGCTACTCTAGTCTTATCCCTATCTATCTACCTTGTAAAACCGTTTAAAGGCACTGTGAAACAGCATCACCACTGTGTTGCGCTCCTACAGTTTGATGCGTTTATGAATGAAACGGCTATTGAGGCAGGAGGAGGGTGATTTGATTTGAATATTGACAAAAATTCGAGAGTGATGCCTTCAGTCCATTGCTGAGGACCGACGGGAAGAACGTTCTGTATGATCGGAGGTGGGGAGTGGAACAATTTTATGTATGATATAATATATGACCATCATATTCTATAGAGGAGTGATGGTTTTCTTCATGACCGGCAGAATTAATCCGTGACAAAATGTTAATCCAGGAATCAGGAGTAGAAAAGAATTTAATTGAGATACAAAATGTAAAATGCTAATTCTTGATGTCTGTAGTGGCTAGGCACGTGAGGTAAAAAGTTGTTTGTACTTCACAGCGTCTTAAATAACTTCCACAGTATTTATCCTTGTGTCTGACAATAAATAACAGTGTGTGGAAAAGGACTTTGTTTTATCGAGTAAAAAAATTGCAGAGTTTGATCTTCACTTTTCTCTCGTCACACCTGGAATGGACACACTTCACGAAACCATTACACCAATCAAAGAGCTGCTCTACAGCCGTGCGGTCCCGTTCTCTGCACATGCATGCTTCTCACACGCACACACGCCACACTCCACATTCCAGCATGGCTTTTTGAATGCGGTTACCCGTTGCTTTGGCTCAGGTGCAGAGCATGCGTCACAGGCCAGCAGCCACCGATACACAGAGCTGACAGCTGTGGACCATAAATGAAGTCGAGGATGAAGTCCCTCAACCCCAGATGAAGCAGAATTAAAACGTATTGCTGCCACACCAGAAACAGACAAAAAGATCAGTATCATGATATAACGTGATAACTTATTTTTTTAACAAAACGTTTCACGTTATAACGTGATACCAACTTATCATGTTATAACGTGAAACGTTTTATGTTAAAACAATAAGTTATGTTATAACGTGAAACGTTTTATGTTAAAACAATAAGTTATCACGTTATAACATGAAACTGATCTTTATTTTCTGTTTCTGGTGTGGCAGCAATACGCTTCCGTACAGAATAGATCAAACATAAAAAAAAAACACAGGTAGGCCTCATTGGTGTGCGTGTGTCGTCCGGTCGTCCAGGATATGAAAGCGTGTGTTTGAGTGCATCGCTGGTCCCCACTGTGTGTAGTAGTAGTAGTAGTAGTAGGGATGGGTGTTTCAACAAGGCATATCAGTATTTTAATGTTCTATTAAAAGGCAATTGGGTTAATTGGTTAACGGAGCTGCCAAAAAGTGTGCAACGCACTCGTAATGTAGCCTGAATGGCTTCTGTGATCCTCGCCATCGCTAAATAAATAATCATAATTGTGACTGTTTTCCATTTATTAGTCAAATGAACAAGGGAACCAAATCCAATTTGTTCAATTTATTGAACAAGGGGGGAAAAAACCCTCAATCAGTAGCTGAAATCATTGCGGCCGACACAAATGAAACCCGTTGGCTACAGTCGAATGACTCTATGTCGTTTCAAATAGTCTAAATGATCAGAATAAACCATGTCTGTCCCTAGTATGTATAGGTGAAATATATAGAAATGGCAACGCGGCCACGTGCATCCCTGTTCTGCTGGGGCCGTTCCAGTGGTGGTGACTTTAAATAACTGTTCTGTAAACATGTCCCGGGCCATTTCCTCATGTACCCCCCTATCCGGAGACTGGCCGTCCTCCCGGCCTCGGTGCCAGCCAGCATGGGCCGGGAAATGAATGGCTGCGGTGAGAGAAAGCAGCCGTGGTTAGATGATACAGTTAAGAGTGATCAAAGATGAGACGACGGATACTGTGCCCGATGAATGGTCATTAATTGGGTAGCGCTTGTTGTTAGACATAAATATACTCACTCACACAAAGACACACACACAAACATTCATTCACACACCTATTTATAGGCACAGATTGCATAAGCCCTTTTTTCTGACAGCGGGGTGTTCTCACTTTGTCAGTATCAAACAGAGAAAGACTGTAACTGACCAGATTATATTTACTCCTGTATGGAACACACACACACAGATACATAGGCTACTCACAGACACACATACGCATGCACACACACACACACACACACACACACACACACACACACACACACACACATTGCACCTCCACTCGTTCTTGGCAAACGGTCTGTGGCCCAACAGGGCCCACAGCTTACGAAAATGTTGACGGCGAACGCTATTTTTGACCATCTGCTCTGAAAGGAGGGCATGTGTGAGTCACAGCCACGGCGGTGTTAGCCTGCGCTGAGACGCGCCTGGTGTGTGGCAAGAGAGGGAGAGGGAGAGGGAGAGGGAGAGAGACACAGAGAGAGAGGGAGATAGAGAGCGAGGGAGAGACAGAGAGGGGGGGGCAGAGAGAGGGAGACAGAGGGGGAGAGAGAGGAGAGAGGGAGACAGAGAGGGGGGACAGAGAGAGGGAGACAGGGGGAGGGGGGACAGACAGAGAGAGGGAGATGGGTGGGGGGAGCGAGAGATTGGGGGGGAGAGAGAGATATCCCCCCAGGCCCAGGGTAGGCCCCAGAGGGCCCCAGCATCCTCTCGGTCGCTAGTGCTGGAGTGCGAGCAGGTACACGGCCCACTGTTCCCCACCCGCACGTTATGTTACGATGGAAGGGAGGGAGGAGGGAAAGCCTCCGGATGGAGCTTGGATAGAGAACCAGAGAGAGAGAGAGAGAGAGAGAGAGAGAGAGAGAGAGAGAGAGAGAGACGGAGAGGAGAAGATAATACCCAATGTTCTTGGGTCACGGAGTAGGCTAAACATCCAACAGTTAGATGAGAGTTAGGGGTTGGGAGATGGGGGCTGAACAATGTGGGGGGAATGGAAATATCATATTGGGATTATTTTAGTAGATATTGATTGTGATATAAAGTTCAATATCATTTTTTATATCTTTTTTTTAACATGTTTTTTATTTACCCTTTTTTTACATAAAACTAGACACACAATACATTAACAGTAGAAATCCACAATAAATCACAGGACTATGACGACATAATAATAACAATAATAACAGTCCAGTACTTCAAAATAAATGTAGATTAAAAGATATACACATAATAAATACAATACAATACATATGCTCTTGCTTGCATATGTATATTATTATATCTGTTATATCTCTTGTCTTAAGTTTGGAATCAACATTTCCTTGTTGTGTAGTTAAAAAACGATTTGAATAGTTGCCTATATCGTGGGAACATCTTTCTACTAGGGGTGTAACGGTTAGAGATGTTCCGATACCATTTTTTCCTTCCCGATCCGATTCCGATACCTAAGCTTTGGGTATCGGCTGATACCGATACTGACCCAATACCAGTGCATGTTAAAAAAAAGAAAAGAAAAAAAAAGGATATTATATATATATTTTTTTACAGATACTGTTTTATATATACTGTTTTTTTTTATAATAACTAGTAGAAAGTAATGGTATTTATTCAACAACAGGTGATTGTATAGATTAGTATTAGTATCATTAATCAATGAGTATTGGGCTGCGGCACTGCAGATATACCCTATTCCAATGAGTTCCACGGATCCGCACAGATGTTAGACGTTGTTGCACTTGTTACCCAGTCTGTTAGCTAGTAGCAGATGCTCTGGCTAGTAGTAATGTTTATGTTGTGATTTTCTATGCAAAATAAATATTCAACATTCTCTTTTGAGACTCCGCCTCAGACTCTTAACCTTTGGCACTTGGAACTTGCTGTACTTTGCTTGCAGGTCTGCAGCCATTATTGCTGGATTATGAATAGCACCAACTTTAGCCAAGGTACCGTTATCAAGCTAAGCTAGCTGACCTAGCTCGTCTTCCCCGCAACATTGACATTTGATAATAGTCAGCTAACACTAGTCAGTAGCTATTTGACTTAAATACGATTCACTGTGGGTGCATTATTATTATTATTTTTATCTACTTTTTCTCCCCATTTAAAATTTTTCTCCCATCCCAATTTCGTATTGTCCAATTCTACCCTCCCCTGTCTCGAACGTTGTTAGACCATGCCTGCAATGTGGACCAAGCCTTGCATCACGTGTCCCCTCCGGTACACGAGGAGGCAGCTGTCGCATCTTTTCACCTGTACAGCGCGATCTCTCAGCGGCGAGGAGTAACGCGTGGGAGGCTCAGGCTGCTCCCGTTGCTTCCTGATTCTGCTGTACAGGCGCACCAACCGACCTGTAGACGCTGTCGCTGTCCACAACGTCCGATCCCCACCCACCGGCTTTCCCACCCCCTACTACTGCCAATTGTATTAGTATGAATGACCAGCCAAGCCGGAAGCAACGCCGAGAGCTGGGCTCGAACCCAGCATCTCCTGCGTTAGTGGCGAGCGCCTTGCCCACTGCGCCACTTAGCCTCCCCCGTGGGTGCATTATTGTTGATAGACAGACAGTGTCAGGTCCTGGAGAAAGGACAGGCGATCATCTGATTTGATGTAACGTTAAAGCGCATGTTGTTCCAACTAGCTAGCTTTTCAGCTGTTAATGCTACAGTATAATAACACCAGCAAGCGAAACACATCCGAGCTCCCCGTCACACCGCTCTGTCGGGGACAATGGAATTTAAGAAAGTGTATCTGCTGTTAAAATGACAAACAGCATCACACTTTAAAACACGTTCAATTTATAATCCTCACTCTCCGCAGGAGATAAATGACGTCATGGGATCGGAGGCTAGACTTTTGGCGTACTCGCGGATACCAGCATTTTAGGCAGTATCGGAGGCATTTCCGATACTGGTATCGGTATCGGAACAACTCTAGTAACTGTACGCGTATCCGTAATGAACCGTTTCAGTACTGGACCTTTGGTTCAGTACAGCTGTGTACCGAACGATTGTAATCACTAACGAACACACATGCAGAACTTTTCTTTTGCATGCAGAATTGTATTCAAAACTCCAAGTTCACCCCTTCCCAAAATATAATTTGCGCAAAGGGCCGGTGTTCGTTCAACCCACACAAAACACTGAGAGATTACCTGTAATTTAGCATAGCCTCATAGTGTGGCGAACACACGCACGCACAGCACACACACACACCCTCTCTCTCTGTGCGTTGAGAAGGGGCTGTCTCTCGGGAGATCAAATGAATGATATGAAACGGGACCTGCATGATGCTTTTTTCTCTATTCAATAACGTTTTACCCTGAGGGCTGATTTACAATAAAGTGTGCTACTTAGATTCTTGACGCTAGAACTCCCAAAATAGTGTTAGCATAAAAAAGCTGTAGCTTACATAGCTTGCATAAAACTGTCTCGAGGTTCCACAAGTTAATCAAAATCCGAAGTATTTCCAACCGGGGCTTGAGATGCAAATCACTGTCTTTGCGACCGATGGTCACGGTTGTTGTTGTTCATTAAACTTGCATGTTGGCGAGTCGCGTGTCTCTTATCCGTCATGCAGCGCATTCAGGCCCGCGCCCACAGGGGGCTGTTTTTTTTTCACAATAATAATAATAATTTTTTTTACAAGTCGATTATTACTTTCAATATAGAATATTCGTTGACAGCCCTACAAGTACAATTAGTTACTGCACACTACATCACCCCTGAGTGGAACATGGAAAGCCAAACTTTCCCCCACTGTACCGAAAACCCGTACTGAACCGTGTCTTCAAAACCGAGGTACGTACCGAACCGTGGTTTTTGTGTACCGTTGCATCGCTACTTTCTACCTGCTCTGTTTGCCTGACTCAGTCTCCTTCTCTTTCTCTTGTTTAGGCTAGGCCTATATTATGTATACATTTTTTTTTTGAGAATGCCTATATCGTCTTTGTGGGATATGGATATTGCTTTCTTTCTTATCACGATATCAATATGAATTTGACATATCGTTCAGCCCTGTTGTCTCAATGAAGGAGCATCTGTCTCTCATCCTATCTTTTTCAAGTTTTTGATATTTGTGAGGTAGGAACTAGGAATGCAACCTAATCTGGGCCCACACAGGTGTATTCCTCTATTGTCATTATGTTTTCCTTTGTATTATTATTATCCATTTTATAAAATTGTATTTAGGCTAAATGTATTTATTTATTGTATCACATGTCATCCTAGCTGTTTCTCCAGATTTTTTTATAGGCTACTTGAACTCCTTAAAAAAGTGTCCGCTCTCATTCTCACAAGTCTAGAGGCGACATCAACACACCCTTTTGTGTGTTGCACATTTTCACTGTCTTTCCAAAAAAAGAGTTAGCCAGAGTTTATCTCCTGAAGGAATGATCATACATTATTTTGCACCCCGTGGCTATATGGTCCACGCGCTTAAGTGTGATGTCGAGTAACGGCACGTCTAGATTTCCGGTACACACTACACACGACCGGAATTAACACTGATGCCTCACCATCTTAATTCAGGTAAAGTACCTACTTCACTATAAGGCACTGCCACTTGAAGTGCTGACACGTTCATGGAGGGTTTTTATGTAGCCCTGCTTTGTTGGCATCGGCTGATCTTGATGAATACATTGAAAGTTATTACTTGTCTGTCAGAGCACATCCTCTTTGTGTGCGGCAGCAGGGCGGAGACTTTCTTGTCGGGAGGGAGGTGGAGGAGATCGTGTGAGCTGTAATTATATTTATGTTAGGTTCCATTCAATATGTCACAGTAAATTTTGTTTGACTTGTCACGTTGTAAATCATTACAGTGGATTAAAGCCTTGTTATGTGCTCAAGTCTAGAGGACGAGGGGAAGGATCCTCTTTTGTCCTTTTGATGGCTGTGTTTGTTTGTTTTTTGACAAGCTGGCAGTGATGATATTAGCCATATTGTATTTCCTGGGTGGTTTTGATTCTCTCTTAAATGGTAGAGGAATGGGCAATGTCACCAGCAGCATTTTGATTTGAAGGGATCCGTGTCAAGAAGAGAGGGCAGCCTTCCAACAGTGGAGGAATGCCTCAAATAGCCGACAAATGTTTCAGTCAATTCCCAGGCAGAAACTTTTTGTTTTGCCCCGTTTTTCTTTGTGATCCAAAACTCGAGATGATGCGTAGTGATAGAAAAATCCTCTGGTTGTTTTTGGCTCTTTTTACAAAGCAGTTCAATAGAACAAACAATTATTTTGATTTATGTTGTGCGTTTGGGATCGTCTGCCTAATGCAGTGTAGAATCCCAATAATTGGGATTGAAAAGTGTATTTGTTCCTCTACATGGCTTTCATCCATTCAAAACAACTTTATTTGATTAAATAAATTAAAAACATGACTAACTGTCTATAACAACTCAAGTAACACTGTAATGACCGACTAATTGACTAAGAGGGGCAGCCCTGACGCCTTTTCATACTAACTTGAGCATGAAGAAAGCTTGGGGTTAGTATTACTTTTGGCTTGGTCACTCGCCCCAAGGAACTCAATTGTCAGTGTTCGCAGGTGGGAGGCCAGTGAGGGTATTAGTCCTAGTCGCTGCATTAGCGACTCCTACTGGTCGGTCGAGGCACCTGTTCAGTGGGGAGGGAGATAGTGTGAACCTCTGCGCATGTTACACTCCACGTGTATTGGAGGAGACATGTGGTAGTCTACACACTCAGAAGATGGATCGCGCAATGACCAGGACGGTGACACACACACACACAATTTAAACTACTAAACTAGGCAAAAAAAATTGCTTAGGCCTAGGGATGGGATGGGAATCGAGAATCAGAATCGATTGGGAACCGGTTCCTAATTGTCCGATTCCTGGAATCGCATGCCTCCGTGACTATCGATTCCTCTTATCGATGCCATGTTTTTCTGACCGTTGCGTATTTAAAAACAATAACGTTAGCGCCACACATGCAGCCATAGCAGGCTATTTGATTCCTTGACTAGGAAAACCTAAAGGGCTCGATATTGCGACCGTTTTGTGTGTGCAGTGAAAACTGAAAGTGCTTTGCATCCTAGTCATTTATTTACATGGTAAAGTAACGTTAGCCGCTAGCTAGCTAAATAGCCATGCTCATTGCAGAGAGAACACTGAGCTGGCCTTTATTTATACAGGTATGTTATTGCTAACCAATTCTCTTTTGCAATAACGAACTGTTGAATGCAACTACAGTTCAATAGATTAAATTAGTTCTCAAATACATTATTTTATTTAAGTGTATAGTTCATACATTTTTTACAGTTTCTGTATTTTTCTTACATGGGGGCTCAACAATAAATTATAAATGACAATCAGAAATGTCAAGTTGCATGTTGTTATTCTAAGGGAATCGATAAAGAATCGGATCGATAAGCAGAATCTATCAAATCTTATCAATCAACAAACTCGTCGTTAAATACGACTAAATACTCCCGACCAGCCGAGAGTCTTGGCTGCTTGTAACGACTCGTTCAACAACTGCACATGGTTATTTTCTACTGAGCCACGCTGAGAGCAGAGCGCTGGCTGAGAGGAGTGGACGAGTGTTAGTTTGATGAACAGTAGAGAGAGGGAGACCAGTGTGAATGGTGTGAGATATTTACTCGCGTATAAATTGTAAAATAATCCAGTCAGATAATCCAGCCTTCACCTAAATTGACTCGTATATATCTGACTATATTCAATATCATGGTTATATCAATACTATGATAATGCTGAGAATGCTTCTTCAGAAATAGCGGCAGAATACAAGACTCACACAAGAACAAATAGAGAACAGGTATTGGTCAGTTAGGTAGGATTGGATTACAACTGAGCTCAATATTATTAGAACACAGACTCTCGTCTCCTAACAAGAATGTATGGATTTTACATTCCCTGTGTGCACACATCAGAAAACAGGGCCAACACAGTAAATACCAGTTGATTGTGCACACTTGTTTATAGACGGATGGATAGATAGATATGGTAGATTATAGATACTAGGGCTGACCTTCGAAGCTTTTTTTGGCAATCGAAGCTTCGGGGCCGAGCTTCGATTTTAATTCGAAGCTTCGGGAAAAGAAACAAGAAAATAAATATTAATTATAATTTTTTTATTTTTTATTTATTTATTTATTATCTTATGTTGTGGGACTTATACAGCACTTTGGTAAACTTTGTTGTTTTTAAATGTGCTCTATAAATAAAGTGGATTGGATTAATTAATTAAGTAGCCCCTTTCGTGACTGTGACGCAGCCAACAAGGTTTCACTCGGCTGCGCTGCCTGGGTGCAGTGGGGCTGCTCTCACAGCCAACGACATGACATTACATAATTATGTTGCAACCTTCGTCTATCAAGCAAACAATTATATTATATTTAATTTATAATTTATAATTATATCAGACAATGCACCTACAAAAGCAGATGATTACAATTAAATTAGCCAACTTGGTAACACATTAGTCATAGCAGCATAGGCATAGCCTTATTAATGTTTTGTGTGGCGTCGCCGTTGTGTACAACGATACTTACGTTTTTTAGGTGATTTGACAAAGTTGTTGTAGAGTTGTGATATGCCATTTTCTTTTGGCATATCTGGCACTCGGCTTTTTGGGCATTGTCTTTGCATATTTTAAAGTGTAACCACACGTCTGATGACTTCTTCGTCGTCATGTCTGCTCTCTGCTGCACATGTCCTTGTTGTTTTCAACACAGATCATCTCCATGTGCTTGTTGTAGAGAGTTGGAGTCGAGGCGCCGCTTACTTTAGTTTCATTGGAATGTGGAGCGCAAGATTTTGGAGGCAAAAATTATAATTAATTTTAATTTTTGTAACTTCGATATTTTTTTTTAATGTTCGAAGCTTGTGCCATCGAACGAAGCTTCGAAGTATTTAAGACAGCCCTAATAGATACTGTAGATACTTTTATGGATAGTCTTATATTAGCAAAAAACTTGCTAGATCCTGACAGTGGCGAGGGTCTCACTCTCAGCCAATCAGTGTTTTCTTTGTCCTCCATCTTTCTTTTCTGTTCCTGAACAACGACGGAACCTCTCCCAGCTGTTAGCTTGACTGTTTATCTACCTGGCTAGCTAACAAGCCGTACCCAGCATGCCATTCGGTGGTGTAACGGTTCATAGGGGTCCCCTCTTAATACGCTACACAGTGTAGGTGCCAGTAAAAAGAAGGGAAAATATATATATTTTTAAGACAACAATAGACTTATAAACGATTCGATTTTCTTTTAAATAATTCTAATTCTATTCTATTCGAAAACTCTATGCTACTGCAGAGGTCCCCCCATTTGTATGCAAATCAGATGTACTCAAATGAAGTCTCATGAAACTCATGAATTCAACCTTGTTGTTTATACCACATACCTGGAGATTTCTTCCTTTTACCTTCCATTATCTACCCTAATTTACTCTATATGCAAGGGATTTTAAGAGGGAAATGTACGACTTAGGCTATTTGTTGTTGATAGTGAATGTTTTACAAAATAGACGGCAAAGACTCAAGTGAACTAGTCAAGTCAAGAGTTTTATTTGTCAGGGCAATGAGGGCATACAAGTATACAATGAAATGCGGGGGGTCTTGCCCGCAACGATTGTGCATAATACAATAATAATATATAATAATATAATAGAATCCATAGAACGACAATGTGCAATAATACAGTAATCAAAGTAGGGCATATCGGTATATGTACATGAGTTATTTACAGAGCATGGTAGGACATGCTAGGTCCTGTGGTAGTGCAATACACTGAGCGATATTTATCAAAGATATTGTTAGTGATTACGTGGTGTTTTCTCCGTTTTCCGATGACTATAAAAGTGACTCTTCAGAATGACTGGCCACCATCAAAATTCATGAGGCTAATCCCACAGATTCATGAATTTTGCTAGTTTGCATTACCGATGTACTTCACACTTTGCAACTCGAGTTATACTTTACGGCCTACTTTTTTTTTCTTTTTTTTCTAAGGACAGTGAGAATGAAAGCCGCGCAAGCTGATATCAGAGGGAAATTATCTACACTCAGCTGAACTCCCAACCTTTCTCTGTTAATATTTAGCTCCTGTCAAGTTAAAATCTAAAAGTTTCTCACTTTCTCTTGGAGAGAGAGGGGGGGGGGGGGGCTACTGCTTCACGGGTGAAAGCCCTAGCACATGAATATTTAATGGTTGCATTTTAACCAGAGTCATAAAACCCAAGAAGATGTGGCCAAGTGGAGAGTAGTAGTAGTAGGAGTGAGGAGTGTGCAAAGTAGCCTACATTGTTGCTTTATAGTCGGGGCTCCAGGCCTAAAAGTCATACCACTCCTCTCTGGTCCAAACGATGAATCAAATCGGCCTATGTGGATTGTGTCAGACTAATTTAATGCCCCCGCCACGCTAGCTACGTGTCCCCGGTCTGTCTTTCTGCAGGGTAAGCAGCGTGTTCTACAGCACGCGCCGTAGGACTCGCAGACGTACAGGGGGATACAATTTGAAATGTTTCATTTTGACAGTTCTCCGATGCACTCAGCAAAATGGATTTGATCCTCTTAATCCGCTTGGGCAAAGTGAGCCGAGTCAAAAGTGATTGGAAACATCTATTCTACACACACATCAATATCAATAGGAGCTGATGATGGAGTTCCGGGCCAAGATGAGTTGGGATCTTCCCAATTTTGGCTTTCTGATTTATATGTAAGATTTCATTGTATACATTAACCTGAATGAATTATAGTCTTCTAGGTGTCTAGCCTTGTATTTGTAACACTTTGTGACCAGTGCTCCTATTACACTGTTTGTAATAAGTTGGGAGTACTTTTGTCTCTTGGTGCTTTGAAATTCTGCCATGCCTTACAGTGGGGGCCAGATTTGGCTGTAGGCGTGGCGGGACAAGAGCTGTGAATCTTCACTGGCCTCACGATTAGATTACGATTCAGCTGTCCACGATTCGATTCTACGATGCATCTCGATGCAGCTCAATAATATATTACATCCTCAATTTTATAATCTATATTACTGCACATGGCTACTTTTTCATCAATTAATACAAGCAGTCAGATAAATTAACTTTTATTTGGAAAGTTCTTAAATCAGAATGTCAAAATAAATTTCTTTACTAGTGTTGCATGATAGATACTAGAAACCCAGCTGTTAAAACGGTTCAATACTTTATTAGTATCAATAATTTTAGAATAGCCTGATGCTGTATTTTCGATGAGTTGAGTGGATGCATGATGACCAGAGCACTAGCTTTAATAATATAATAATAATAATAATAATAATAATAATAATAATAATAATAATAATAATAATAATAATAATAATAATAATAATAATAATAATAATAATAATAATAATAATAATAATAATAATAATATATTTGATTTGTAGGGTGCTTTATAGTTGTGGAGCAAATAAAAAAAATAAGACAGTGGTATCCTGAGGTAACGTTAAATACATACAACGTTTGCTAGTCGAAATGACTGGACACACACACGGACAAGTTAAACATCATTTATTACAACATTTATGCCTGCCTACGGCTTTGAGCTCTCTCTCTCTCCTGCCGATTAAAATCCACAGCTCTTCCTCCTCCTCATCACCGGCTGCCTGTGAAGCTGCACCCGCGCCGCGGTGTGTGTGTGTCTCTCCTATCCGTTGAAAACTAGCGTCGGCTCAAAAGCACAGAACCGGACACACAAGTTATCGAAAACAACGATCGACAACACTTCCGGTAGGGCTGGGCGATATGACGATATTATATAAATATCGGGTACAGTTAATTAACGATACACTTTTTTAACGTATCGTGGATATCGTGATGTTTTGCCCAAGAGGATTGTGCCGCGTCAATCTGGTCCACACCCGTTCAAACGTTTGAACAACGCCGCCCCCACACACACACACTACTGCATCAAAGTTACTACTTATTATTAACAAAGGCATTCGTTTTGTGGCATTAACGTTATATAGTTACACGTTCAATAACATCAGCGTATTTACCCAAACATAGCAACGTCCGATGACGACATAGATAGCAAACATTACTGTTCATATCTCAGCCCGTGCTGAGTTGTGCGTGCCCATTCTGCGGTCTGTTAATAAAGTTTTCAATCAGACAGATGTATGGAAAGGCTTTTATTATAACATCCGTTGCAGTAAAATCATTATGCCTCGTTTAAGTCATGCTGGTAATCACTCGTCGGCCGCGGGGAGCTGTTGTTGTTGTCGTTGAGCTGAGCTCTCGTCAAAATCAATGGCGGACAGAGTGGAAAGTAAAAAACGCATAGCGCTTGCCGATTGGTGCTAAGAACAGCAGGGCGGGTGCAAGCGGTGTGACGTAATTGGCAGACTCGACTGTCAATCAAAATTATTCTGTTGCCGGCTGAACGATTGAATGAATGAAAACGTTATTAACGATTGCAGAATGGGTACAATACAGTACAGCTCAATACAACAACAGTGGACTGACTGGAGGATGAAGACCAGAAAAAGACTTTCGGCTTTTTTCATAAGGGTCCTCCATTTTCAATTAATCAAAACATTTAGAGACATACAAATATACAGTAGTTTCATAAAAATGCTAAAATGCTATTGATTGATTGATTTTAAAACTTTATTAACATATTGCAGAATGGGTACAGTACAGCTCAATACATACAATTGTTAAGGGGATGCAGACCAGAGAAAGACTTTCGTCTTGTTTACATCAGGGTCCCCCATTTTCAATTAATCATATTTCATATCCAAATCATATAATATCTCATTGCTAAATATATGCAATATATAATCTAATCCAATAATCTAAATCTAATATATATATTATATATATATATATATATATATATATATATATATATATATATATATATATATATATATATATATATATATATATATATATATATATTTAGGCCATATCGCCCAGCCCTAACTTCCGGTCAGTTTTCAAAATAAAAGAGCAAAAAACAGGAAAGACATTTATTTTGTAAATTTGTGGCACTCACTCATTATCTTGAGACGTTTTCGTTTTACGGAAACCTTTTTTTTAAATGAAAACTAAACGAAAACGAAAAAGATCAAAATCGTTTTAGTCTGGACAAGGCCTTAGAATCGAGAAATGTCCACACCCCTAGGCCGGACTGATACGTCTTTGATCATGCTCCGTATTCGTCTCATCGGTATCTTGTGTACGTAAAATTTACTTCACCGGGGTTAGTCGTTTCTCATCCGATACAGAATTGAGTTAAACGGGACACATACAATTCAATCACTTCACGTAGCGTGACTTATCGTGTTCAATGTTGCTTTGTGGGAAAGGTCAGCCAGCGGTGGAAACTCAAGAGAGCAAGCACTCTTGATAACTTACTGGCTTTTTATAGCGTTCTTCCGACTGGGTTCTCTACTGTACCAGTTAGAGGAACGTCTGAACTAGATTTCACATATAATTGTGCATCCAAGGCTGCTTGTGTTTTGTTGTTGTTTTTACCTCTAGATTATATCCTTAATTTATGGTGGTTAAAGTGTGTGTGGTTGTCAGTATGGTGGTTAAAGTGTGTGTGGTTGTCAGTGTGCAGATAAACCACAGCGGTGGCCCTTGGGGGGGGGGGGAGGGGGGGGGCACACACACACACACACACACACACACACACACACACACACACACACACACACACACACACACACACACACACACACACACACACACACACACACACACACACACACACACACAATAAAAGGCTTCCCCCATGGATAGGTCCAAAGTGCAGTTGTCCACTCTGCCCAGTAACAATGAAGTGCTTGTGCAAAGCGAGCCATCAGCGGTGCTGGCAAGCCTGGCAAACCAGCTTATCAGGAGGCAGAGTGCAACAAGCGCTGGGTGGGTGCTGGGGGTGGGGGGTCGAGGAGGAGGCTAGTGCGTGTGGCTTTTGCATGGACTCCGTGATTGATAGTGGTGGCACACACACACACAACCCCTCAATTCATTGGGAAGCCAGGCGGTTGCCGGGGGAGGGCTGTGTGGTTGGAGTCGCAGAAGCGCCCCCTGGGAGCCCGGAGCTGCAGCTGGGTGAGGGCCCCGACTCTGTCCATGGTGGCCCCTTTGTGTTCGCAATCTATCCACGGACAAACAACTCATCGTGCACGTGCACACACACGTGTGAGTGTGTGTGTGCGCGCGCGCGCGTGTGTGTGCTCAAGCAAGCTTCCTGCCCACCCCATTAGCTGCCTTGCCTGAAGCGTCACTGGGCGTTAAATGGCCTCACCTGGCCATGTGATGTGGATGAGGGAGGTGAGGACAATCAGAGTGTCAATATTGACAGTGTTCTCTCTCTCTCTCTCTCTCTCTCTCTCTCTCTCTCTCTCTCTCTCTCTCTCAACTCTAATGCATTCTACACTGTCTATTCATTTGCGCAATAACTACTAATACCCCCAACGTTTTTGAATACTTCCTTGTATTTCACACAGGAAAGAGAGTGATTTTCAGAGTCGTTGGGAGGCAGAGATTTCTCACTCCTGGCTGTTTTATGTGTCGGTGGAATGCAGTGTGTGTGTTTGTGTGTGTGTGTGTGTGTGCACAGGGAGTTTACTCAGTTGTAAGGTAGTCTGTAGTGCTTTCACTGCATTTCCTTTGGGACACAACACTTGGGGAAAAAAAGGTGTCTCAAGGTGCCTGTGTTGGGACTCCCTGGGTTGGTAAATATTTAGAGCGCAAACATTTTCATACCAGTATTATAGTAGGGGGAAACATGTTTTTTCTAAGAATGTAAATGTCAGCATATTACAATATACATAATGCTTCAAATTATAAAAAGAAAACTAGTTTAGCTACTGGAGTGTCCATATCGGACTCGTTGTAGAAAGGCCTCCCCTATTTTGATATTGCTCGCCCACTGAAATGTGTTCCCTTTGTAAAAAAAAAAAAAAAGGGTGATTGTTTGTTATCAACAGAGTATTGTTTACCGCCCACCTCAACAACTAACATGTTCTGCGTCTTCACCCTGTTGGCTTTGGAGAGGGAAGGTGCCAGAGGTGTATGTTATACATGTCAAGTGCTATCTGCCTCATTTACCTGGTCGCTGAATATTCATGGCCCCAGATACCAGTGTCACTGTCAGCCTTCAGCCAGCCGTGCAGAGAGAACTATCAGCAAAACGGTCCACTAGGATGACCAAGAAAAGCGTTACTCCTTCTAACACGCAACCCCTTCCATCCCTTAGTTTCTTCCTTTTGCATAAGAACAGTTTGAAGTCTCATTGAGTAGCTTATTTTCCTTGGTTTGTTTTCTGCCGAAGTGGTGATTTCCCTGAACCTGACAATAGTTTCCTGTTCTGATTTGTGTGGCATGTGGGAAAGAGGGGGAGAGAGAGAGAGGGAGAGAGAGAGAGAGAGAGAGAGAGAGAGAGAGAAGCCAGACTGCTTCTACAAAACTCTGAGACAAGTCAGGAGAGGCACCCTGCAACGAGAAGAAAGAAAGGGAGGGAGTGAGAGAGGGAGGGAGGGAGGGAGGAGGGTAAGGGTAACCCCATGTTCTGCAGTCATGCCCATTTACTCCTCCTGACACCTCTGGGACACGCTCTGACCTCCGCGGGGATCTCGCTCCCACTCGCTCTCACTCATGCGTCTCCCTCTCCCTCCAAGGAAACCGCACCGAATTCCTTGTGCATTACAAGAGCTTTTGGGAGGCCCTGTTGCCGCTTGGCCATGTCTAGACTGGCGTGACTGTTGTTTGGCAGCAGCGCCGGGCTGTGGTGTGGGGTTAAACTCACTTAGCACGGCAGCGCGGATCGGCAGTGGCTGTCTCATGAAAATGTAAAGTTTCCTGTGTAAAAAGACGCCATGAAAAAAGGAAAAAGGCTGTTACCGGCCGGGGGGCGGGGGGGCCGGCTGGTCGAACGAGATCACTCGGGAGACGCTGTGTTTATTCCAGAGCTCTGCTTGACACGGTCAACATTGTCTAATGCTGCGGATTAATAATTTGCAGGATGTTGCAATGAGCTATAGGAGAGGAAGAGAGAGAGAGAGAGAGAGAGAGAGAGAGAGAGAGAGAGAGACGGACAAGAGTAGGACTTGATAGTGAGATATATGGGGGCGAGAGGAGAGCAGGAGGGAGAGAGAGAGAGCTTGATACATGAGGGGTTAACACTTGATACATGCGTTTGTCCGCTGCTGCAGAGGGAGCCCGTCATCTCTCTCCGTTGATTAGTATTGATTGGTCGGGGGGGCGAATTGGCCTCTTGAATGGAAGTTGCGTCAAATAATCCCCTCATCCCAGCTTCCCTAAATCCATTGTGAGGATCGGGGGACGATTGTATCAGAGGCTTTGCGGCTGCATGGTGGGGACATGCTGCAACACTTCCTCTGGAGGGGAGGGGGGGGGGTCGTGGTTCTTGTGTTTTACCCCTTCATGAGGCTTAGAGAAAGTTGACCTACCAAGTAATTGTGACAAACATGGCCCGGGGAGGGGAGGGGTAGGGAGTATGGAGTTTTACCCTCCTCCCCCCCTCTCTCCCACACTCCCGGTCACTCTCTGCACCTGTGGTTTGTATAGAAATGAATCTTTTTCCCAGACAAATCCAGGAATTTCGCCGGAGTTCGGAAGCAACGTCCCCCCACCCGCGGTGCGGCGGATGACACGGTCGGCTGTGCCACTGCTGGCTGGTTTTCCACGGGGCAGCTTGAGTGTAATGATGATGAAATGGAAAAGTTCCAGAGCCGTGAACGCTCAACACGCAGGAGGTAATTGGAGATTCATGCCATCGAGGAACTCGGCACGAAATGCCTTTCAATTCCACTACATAGAGAGAGAGAGGGAGAGGGGGGGAGGGAGAGAGAGTCTCAAAGTTTGATTATGTTTGCTGTCTGCTGCTGAGTGGGAGTGAAATGAAAATCCCGTTCAGAAATCGAGCGGAAGAAGGCACCGGTTCATGATAAGTGCGCGCATAATTATTTGTTTTTATTTGCCGTATTTATTTTAGAATATGGATCCAATTTCAAATTGTCACCTCTTGATATGTTTTGAAAACACGAAGGAAAAGAGTGCAAGAAGAAGTCGACACACACACACACACACACGCATGCCGAGAAATATGCTCTGGCATTCCATTCTTAATAATTTATGAGTCCAGAAGATGATGTATCAAATCGTTGGCTACGGGGAGTTGCCCGGAATACTCACATTTGCATAACGCTGTTAATCATTCCGAGAGCACGGGGCGCGTTTGGGGGTCTCATATTAACTCATCAAATTAAGGGAAATCTTCACATCGTGGGACCTCCCCCCCCCCCCCCCACACACACACACATCCACATCGAGTGTGATTTGATACCGGATGATCTGGGGTGTTTTGAACGGAAACCGCATGAATGATTGATAGGAGGGACTTCTTTAAGTCACGTTCTTGAGGACATTAATAATGAAGGCCACTTTCAGTGCTTCAGAGTGGCGTGTGGACGACTGGAGATTTCATCGCGTCTTAAACCAGGGCGCGATCATCGCTGACAAGTGATGATTTCATTTGATTTCCTGTATAATTACTCTTCAGCGCGTGCGTTGCCACGTCGCCCAAACTTGACTTTTCACTTCAGTCGCTCTAAAACATACACTTCCCAAGTCGTTGACATGTATTCTAGTCGTGATGGTGTTTTATTCCCCCCCCCCCCCCCCCCCCCCCAACGGCAAGAGTTTCCTGTTCTCCTCCAGCAACGCGCTGGGCTCCTCTCGCTCTGTGAGGGCGTGCTCCTCCTCGCATGGCTTCTAAATGTTTTGACTGTTCACCCTTGAGTCATAAATGGGCGGAGAGGTGCCAAGACACATAAAAGATGGGAGGAAGAGGAAAAAGGAGGAGTGTTGAGATTTTTTGGCAGTATTGTTGTTCTGCAAAAGCCCACTTCTGCCTGTCTGCAGTGTGGATCCTGTTGCTGCGTCTGGCTGACAGGGCTCCATGTCATCCTGCCATTGTTTTAGTCCAGAAATCGGCACAGGCCGTCCATTGTTCTAGGCGCACAGGGCTCACACAGCCCCCGCCTGTTTTCTGTCCCAATATCTCTGCTCTTTGTCAAGTTTGCAAAATCCAGTGTCACTCCGTGTCGTCCGTCAGCAGGTGACGCCGCCGATAAGACGCTGGCACGCGTTCCTCCGTTTCCCGCTTTGCCCTGGCACTACTCGTGACCCCTCTCTCTCTCTCTCTCTCTCCGCCTTGCCCCCATTGTGGTTTGGAATTCACAGCGACAATGAACGCCCCCATAACATGGCGTAATTAGTTTAGACTTTTTTCCCCCCTTCTTCTATCTGAATAGGGGGATTGAAGAACCCTTTTGCAGATGAAATGAGCCCGAGCTTTGGTGACTGGAGGAGGATGATGCGCAAGCTGTCGTACCTCGTGTTCATGCCGGGACCAGGGGCGAGCCCTAAAGCGGCTCTCAGCAATAGAGGAAGACATGCCTCAAAGTGGATCAAAGTGATCTTGCCCTGCCTTGTCTAAACACGGCAACATGCCGACATGGTCGCAGTCACAAGCTCAGTTGTTTGTGAGGAGGAGAGTGGCTGAGGTTTCCTGCAGTTTGTGGGAAAGCACTTGCTGAAAAAGAAGTCCTGACGTTTGGTTTTCCAAACATTATTCTTCTCGTTTCTTGTTTTCAGGGGGTGACGAGGACCTGCTGTTGGGGAGCAGTGAACTATATGTACTACCGTAATTTTCGGACTATAAGGCACACCTGCGTATAAGCCACAGCAGCTAAATTGAATGATGTGTACATAAGCCGCACTGGACTATAAGCTGCAGGTGTTTTAATGTTTAATTACCATATGTACGGGTTTGTGCACAAAGGGGATTGTCGGGAAAGAGATGGCTGTTTGAGGAAGCTCCCATTTATTAACATATTGCGCGGACCGGCCATAGCTCGGTATACGCTGCGGCCGGCTAGCGTGATAGCTGAATCTGGTGTGCTAGAGTCCATCCATGATTCTGTGAAAATCATACAGCAGGTGTCTGCTAAGTTTCTCTGAGTAGTGAGTCGCAAGCGGATTTCATCCATCTTGTTCCGAATGGAGCGGGCGTTTGTTAGGAAGAGTGTCGGCAACGGTGGCTTGAATGGATTAGCCGTTAGCCTAGCATTGATGCCAGCCCGCTTGCCTCGCTTCTGCTTCCGTTCGCAGCGTCTTCTTCTCCGCTTGTCTGTCGCGGCAGGAGCCTCGCTTGGAGGTCCCCTAGTGGCCATTAGCTGTAAAAATCTATAGATTAGCCGCACCGTTATATAAGACACAGGGTCGAAAATGGGGAAAAAGACGCGGCTTATAGTTCAAAAATTACGGTACTTGGCACCTCAAACAACCGCTACCCGTCCTCTCCTTTGAACACACCCCGCGGATAGGCTCGGGCAAGAATAGTCCGGCCTGCCCTGGCCACTAAATCAAACAAACGCAAATTTTTATAGTCAATTCAGTTGTTTCTCCAGACTCGGATTGTGATCATTTCCCCTGATGTAGTTTGGATGTAGTTTAATTACGTTTTCAGTAATAGTGTTAGTTTGACAAAGACAACCCTTTTTATGTTCAGATTTGGGCCCATATCAACTTCTTTCATTGTGAGGTAGTTTGGTAACTACTACAGGTTTGGTAACAACTACAGGTTTGGTAACTACTACTGGTTTGGTAACTACTACTGATGGTTTGGTAACTACTACAAGTTTGGTAACTACTACAGGTTTGGTAACAACTACTGGTTTGGTAACAACTACTGGTTTGGTAACTACTACTGGTTTGGTAACTACTACAGGTTTGGTAACTACTACTGGTTTGGTAACAACTACAGGTTTGGTAACTACTACAGGTTTGGTAACTACTACAGGTTTGGTAACAACTACAGGTTTGGTAACTACTACAGGTTTGGTAATTACTACTGGTTTGGTAACAACTACAGGTTTGGTAACAACTACAGGTTTGGTAACTACTACAGGTTTGGTAACAACTACAGGTTTGGTAACTACTACAGGTTTGTTAACTACTACAGGTTTGGTAACTACTACAGGTTTGGTAACTACTACTGGTTTGGTAACTACTACTGGTTTGGTAACTACTACAGGTTTGGTAACTACTACTGGTTTGGTAACTACTACAGGTTTGGTAACTACTACAGGTTTGGTAACTACTAGGGCTGACCTTCAAAGCTTTTTTTGGCAATCGAAGCTTCGGGGCCGAGCTTCGATTTTAATTCGAAGCTTCGGAGAAAAAAAAAAAAAAAAAAAATGTATCTTATGTTGTGGGACTTGTACAGCACTTTCGTAAACGTTGTTGTTTTTAAATGTGCTCTATAAATAAAGTGGGTTGGATTAATTAATTAAGTAGCCCCTTTCGTGACTGACGCATCCAACAAGGTTTCACTCGGCTGTGTGATTTAATTCAAGGTGGATCGCTGTTGTCGTTTGAACAGCTTCAGATTTCATGGGAACTACCAATCCCCCAAATCAAGAATGTTTAAGATGAATGAAGTAAGATTTTGATTATTTGAAATATGGCCTGTGTAGACTAAACTATGCACAGAATTATGTCAGTCTACAAGGTCCGGATTCTACATGGTCCGGCAATGTAGACCTTGTAGACTCCACTACAGACCAATTATCAGTGAATGTTCATGCATTTTTAAGAAGGGCAACTTCCACAAAAAAAACAAAGAACTCACCAAAACATCTCAGTAGCACCTTATCTAAATGTTATATTTCATATATGGAGATTCATATTTATTTATGTATTGCATGCATTTCTACATTTTATTTCCTATTTTGTTTATTCATCCCAGTATCTTTCTTTCTTATGTGTGGAATTCTACAAGGTGCGCGCACACACACACAGGGAGCGAAATTAACTTTTTGACTCACCGGCCAGTGGCGGGTAGATGGGAAGAGTCTACCCGCCAACCATATTTCTTACCTGCCAATATATATTTTATATATACAATTATTTTTGTAAATAAAATATATATTATATAATCATACTTGTAGTTGTATTATCTGCGAGACATCGCCACCACGCAATAAGTCAAAATGCTTGCTATCTGCAAACAGCTCCACTGTCTGTTTTGGCTGTGTTGCTCTTCTAGAAAAATAATCCTTTCAGGGTTGCCTATTGAAATACTGTAGACTTTCCTACTGTACACTTTCCTGATTAATTGAAATGGGGGACCCTGATGTAAACAAGACGAAAGTCTTTCTCTGGTCTGCATCCCCTTAACAATTGTGTGTATTGAGCTGTACTGTATTGTACCCATTCTGCAATCTGTTAATAAAGTTTTCAATCAATCAATCAATCACACCTCCAGTACAGAAACATTGTTTGAGTTTGCGTGTCAGGTAGACCATTGATTGACAGTCGAGTCTGCCAATTACATCACATCGCTTGCACTCCGGTGCTGCAGCTGGACCCATTGCCCACCTCTGCTGTTGATAACGCTAGCCAAGTTATTATACACACAGATACACAGTGGGCCAGTGACTTTGGTGTAGGGGTGTAACAATGCATCGATCCTAAGGGGGAAATTCAACTGCATCGATTTGAAAATGTTAGAATAGATTATCGCAATTTTAATGTGTACACGTTATGTTATTGTCATGTCCGTTACAGCCAACACACCGACATACGCTACTGCATCAACGTTATGATTAACAAAGCAAGGCATTCGTTTTGTTGCATTAACGTTATATTACTATTGCTATCGATAAATCTAGGTGTTTTTTTTTTTTTTTTTTTTTGTCTTTTTCCCCCTCCATTTTCCTCCGATTTTCTCCCCATTCCAATGTTAGTCGTATGCCAATTCCCAGTCCCTTCCTGGTCGCTGCGCTTTACCCCCTACAGTCAGATCATATGGGAGAGTGGAGGCTACCACGTGCTTCCTCCGACACACGTCCAGCCAATCACCGCTTCTTTTCACCTGGCAGCGCGGATTCTCACTGAGAGGGCGTAGCGTGTGGGAGGACCACACTATCCCCCTCACGTCCAATCCGCGCTTAGCAGGCGCCCCGACCGAACTGTAGGAGTCGCTGTTTACAACGACCCGGACCCACCCCGCCAGCTTCTCCCACCCTCTGATACAGCCAATCGTATCAGTGCAGACGGCCAGCCAAGCTGGTGACAACCCCGGAGCTGTGAGCTGGATTCGAACAGGCAAATCCAACTCAGCTCCGGGGCTGGTGACGAACGCAATCTCCGCTAAATCTAGGTGTTCTAAAATCTATTGCTATTGGTAAGAGAGACTATAATAAGTTGGTGTCTCGGAAAACGAGAGCCCTGATCGCGGAGTTTCAGGAAGTAAACAAGAAAAATTAGAGCTTCCGATTGGTCATTTGCTTTATTTCCCATGAAACCAGTCACTTCACTCTACTGTGATTGGACCGTTGGCTTGAGTGCAATGTGGGACTTGTAGTTTTTTAACGATCTCGCAGCGGAGGAAAAAAAAGACGAGAGGCTATAATCTGTATTCGCACAGCGTGCGCGTAATTGATTTTTACCGTTCGCATACAAATATTTTTAGGGGCCTGCTTATGAACTACACGTCTACACGCCACACGGCGGGCAGCCCTCTAAGTGTCATGCGCCAAAGGTAAAAACAGACCGCCCCTGGCGGGCGGCGGGCTTTAGTTTCGGTCCCTGCACACACACACACACACCTACACACACACCTACACACACACACACACACACACACACACACACACACACACACACACACACACACACACACACACTTACTTACATTTAGTCATTTAGCTGACGCTTTTATCCAAAGCGACTTACAAGTTCTGTACGACAAGACAGCAAGAAGGGTACAACTCTATCAGCTGAGTAACAATGTTCATCAAAGTGTTGCGTGTTACAGTGTAGGTTAGTTTATTAGGACAAGTGCATGACAGTAAGGTTAGTCACGGTTAGATTTTTTTTTTTTTTTTTTATCATTTCAGATAATGGTTGAAGAAGTGAGTCTTTAGTCGACGGCGAAAGATTGGACGGGATTCGGCTGTCCTAACTGGGATGGGTAGTACACACACACACACACACACACACACACACACCTACACACACACACACATCGAAGTAAAAAAATAAATTGAGATTTTTTTTTTTTTTTTTTTTAACTTCGATTTTTTTTTTTATGTTCGAAGCTTGTGCCATCGAATCGAACGTTCGAAGCTTCGAAGCATTTAAGACAGCCCTAGTAACTACTACTGGTTTGGTAACTACTAGCCTACTTGTGGGGGAGACAGTGGTCAGGAGGTAGAGCGGTCGTCTGGTAATCGGAAGGTTCCCGATTAGATTGCGGCCCCTCCACCGACGGCACGTCGAGGTGTCCTTCACCGACACACTTAACCCCTGACTGCTCCCGATGAGCAGTTCACATGGCACGTGTGAACATGCGAGTGAACGGCAGTCACAAAGCGATTCGCTTGAAAGCGCCATATAAATGCAGTCCATTACAATTGACCATTACATTTTAAACAACACATTAGTAGTTTGCCCAACAGTGACCATGAGAACCCTGGACTGAAAGGAGAGTTTACTCTCATCCGGTCAATAGTGCACTGCTGTGTGGCGGGGGAGCGCTGGCGCTTACAGGCAGTGGCTACATGCGGCCTGGAAGCAGTTATTTTATGTGAGCGGGTTGTACACTCTTCTTTTATGTGGTTTTATTTGGTCTGGAAGGTGTCTTGAGAGGTGGCTAACTTAACACTTCCACAATGCCACTCCATTTATCCAGCCATGTTATGTTCGTCTGTGAATGGCCACACAGCACGGCCCCTCAGTGGGGTAACTGTAAGTAACCGTTGGTTCACAGGGAAGAAAAATCCATTTCACCCAGTAAGACACACACACACAGACACACACACACACACACACACGCACAGACACACACACAGAGCTCTGAGGCAATGTGTTCCTTGCACTGCAATCATTAAATCAATGGCCGAAGAACAAAATCTCCTATCTGAAAAATTCTCATTTTTGAGAAAGTGTTGTTTGAAGGATATACATACAATACACTTTGTTTGGACTATATTACCATATTATGTGTTAACAATACCGAACAGGTATTAGTGCCTCGCAAAGTGCAGATAGGAGGTTTTTCACCACGTTCTTTATTTATGCAGATAGGTGGTTTTGTTTGCCATCGAAATGCTTTTGTATTAACCCAAGGCATGATTACTATTGCATTAAAACATTATACAGAGCTTATTTGGCGGAGACACTGGAAAAAGTACTCTGATGTCCAACCCCCCCCCCCCCATAGTACTTCAATACATCATGTATCTTCTCCCTTTTCTTTTCACGCCTACTTGCTTAATACTACCACTATTACCTCTCTGTTCTGGTCGGAGAGAGCGGGGCTGCCGCCATCCCCATTATTCAAGCCACTGCCAAGGCACAATTTGAACATAATCATCAACATTTAATTGAATCCTTAATTTGTCCTTGATTGATGGCGAGTGGGTAAGAGCATATGGCTCCGGTGGCTTTTAATGGCCTTCGCTGGTTCAGAAGTTTTGCTTCAATAAGCCGCCAGACATTTCTCTTGCCAGTGTTGGTTCTCTGTGACACTGTGAGGAGGCCACTGATGGAAAATCACCTGTCTCTCTTTGTGTGTGTGTGTGTGTGTGTGGTGGGGCCCGGGGGTTGCGGAAGCCATCTCCTCTCAAGGCAGGGTTGTCATTGTGGCTATTAAGACTAATGGCGGCAGCCCGCTGATAAGCGCAGTTAGCCGCGATTCATGACCCGAGCGGGGAGAGGAGCGGCGAGGTTATTTCCACCTGTGTGTGTTGTTCTGCTGATGCGTTCAATTTTTTATCCTCCTGTCCGGGGGTGTAACACACAAGTGGAAAACCAGAGGGAGAGGGGGAGATGGAGAGGGAGAGAGAGACTGGAGTGAAATATGGACCGGTACAGTCCAGGGTGAAGGAAGCACCAAGGCTATATTATGTGCTGCACCCGTAACGACAATGACAACAACAATAGCAGAGGGATATTCCCTGAGATGACACCGATAAGAAGGGAATGAACTTAATTGCATTGTGTATGGCTGAATGCATAAGGCTTTTTGCCCCCTGAATGGCTTTTCAAATAAACAATCGATCAGATATAGATTGAGTCCATCCCTCATTGTCACTTGTCTTCCCCCTTCTCTCTTTACCCTCCTTTCCTCTACCCTCCTCCTCCCTCCCTCCGTCTCCCTCTCGCTCTCTCTATCCCTCTCTCTCTATCCAACCATGCTCCCTGTGTGAAGATCAGCCAGATATTTTGGAGAGCATCTGAAGCAGCGCCCCCCCCCCCCCCCCCCCCCCCAGCACATGGCCGGTATTAGTCGATTTCCTGGAGATCACTAGAGAGGACGCTTTAGGAGTACTTGTGTGTTTTCTCCTCCTCTCCCCCCCCCCTCTCTCTCTCTCTCCTTCTTTCTCTCTCTGCAGCAGAGTGGCCCTGCTTAATGCATTGTAATGGTTGACCATTATTTACGCAGGGGATAAACAAAGAGAAGCAAGGAATTGATGGAGTAATCCACTCTCGGAGTCATTAGGCATTGAGATGGAGGGGCTGGTGGTGGTGGTGGTGGTGGTGGAGGAGGTGGCGGCGGCGAGCAGCAGCTTCTCCTTCGTGCCTCTCGAGCCTGAGCAGCAGCTAATGGAAGTGGGCCTCATTAAAGCCACCTTCTACTCCGACGCAAACCCAAGATCATGAGCAATTGCTAATTGATTGTCGTTAGCGCGCCTCGCAATGAGACGCTCTGCCTATTTGCTCATTTGTTATGAACGGCTTTGTTTTCCTCCCCCTGCCGTCTCCTTCGCTTCATTATTGATGGCGCCTTTTCTTTTCTCCCTTTTCCCGCGTCTTCTCCCTTAGCCTTGAGACGTCTTAAGAAACCAGGCGCCGTCATTGTCTCGCATCGCCGTCATATCTGGTTGTTGTTGTAGCAAATAAGCACGTCTGAAGGGACATTCAAAATGAGTAGTTATGAATTGATATAAACCATTTCTCGCCGTTATGCCGAGTCCCCTTGTGTCACTGTCCTGGTCACTGCGCTATCCTTCTGTCGGTCTGGGGAGGGTGTAGACTACCGCATGTCTGGAGCATGGAGTTGCCTGTCGCTTCTTTTCACCCGACAGCTAGGATTTTCACTAGGAGAGCGCAGCGCACATGGAGGTTCGAGCTATCTTCCCCCAGATCCCCTCCCCGCTGGACACACGCCCCGACCGACCAGTAGGAGTCGCTAATGCAACGACCAGGACTAACACCCCCGACCGACCACTAGGAGTCGCTAATGCAATGACCAGGAACAACAACCCCTGACGGACCAGTAGGAGTCGCTAATGCAACGACCAGGACTAACACCCCCTACCGACCAGTAGGAGTCGCTAATGCAACGACCAGGACTAACACCCCCTACCGACCAGTAGGAGTCGCTAATGCAACGACCAAGACTAACACCCCCTACCGACCAGTAGGAGTCGCTAATGCAACGACCAGGACTAACACCCCTGACGGACCAGTAGGAGTCGCTAATGCAACGACCAGGACTAGCACCCCCGGCCGACCAGTAGGAGTCGCTAATGCAACGACCAGGACTAGCACCCCCGGCCGACCAGTAGCAGTCACTAATGCAACGTCCAGGACTAACACCCTCACCGGCGAACGCTGTGAAATGTGCTCGTTGGAACGTCTTACCCAGCTGAAAGTAAAGCGGGTGGGTCTTCTATGGTGGTGGGCCAGTGCCGAGACCTCTTAAACTACCCAGATCCCCCTTAACATAAACACTTGATCTGTAATCAGGGGCACGCTATTCACAGAAGCAGTGTTTTCACAATCAACGTTGTGTGTGTGTGTGTGTATGCGTGCAAAGCAATGCGGTCCAGGCTACACACAGCAACGACACAGGCTAGTGTAAAGGGCGGATGTATGAAATGTGGCTCTGCTGCCAGAATGGTCATGGTTGACTAGTGGGGAGAGGCAGGTCTCCCTGTGATGCACTGCTTATTGGCCCTGGATATCACATCCCCTCTCCCTCGCCACCAGCACGCTGTATTCATCTTCTGCCTTTATCTCTTTTTTTCCCTCTCTCCCCGTGGTAATGTTCTCTCTCTCTCTCTCTCTCTCTCTCTCCCCTCCCTTCATTCCTGTGTGTATTTGTCTGCTTCCTCCCCTCCCGTCGGCTTTTTTCTTATTATGGGGGGGGGGGGGGGGGGGGGGGGAGATAAGATGAAGAAAAGGCTTGAAAATGCAAATACAGGTCCTTAGCTCTTCCCTGTGACAGATCAAGCCTCATTACACCCACCTCTCCACTGCAATTGGTTGGTTCAGAACGAGCCCCCCCACCACTAACGCCACCACCCCACCCCCCCCCCTCTCTCTCTAACCCCCGCCCCTCCCTCCCTCCCTCATTACATTATAGAGTCTTTCACCTCTAATAAACCCTCAGTGTGTAGTGTGTAGAACACCTCTGCTCCATGGGCCAGAGGGGGAGAGAGAGAGAGAGAGAGGGAGAGAGAGGGAGAGAGGGAGAGAGAGACACACACAGACACAGAGGAGGTATCATTTTTATATCTATAGACACGGACAGGCTCTACAGTGTGTCTCTGCCTGCAGCATAATGCGCTCACCTCTCATGGGAGTCACTGTACCACCTTCTCACTCTGATAGAGAAGGACTGGAAACAAAGGAAGAAAAATAACAGCCGACCTCTCGGCCTGGTGGTTGCCGTCACCCTCTGGAAGGAGATATAGGCTGTTACATGCGGTGCAGCGCGGCACAAGTCGGGAGGGGACGGGGGAATCTTATTGAAAGCCTCCGTTAATGTAAAGAGTCACTATAAAGGATTTCCCACTTCTACTCGAAAACCCTGCATTTGGAAGTTGTTTTGTAGTTTCTATTAAAGAGATGCCGTTATTCGGTCCGATTAATTCTACGTTGTGATTTCCCCCGGTTGCTTACTCTAAACGTGACATGAAATATGCCAACAATTGTTCGGGGCAAAGTGTTTGATAAGGCATCGGGGAGGTAGGCACAGCGCGGAGTAAAGTACCTTAATTTGCATAAAGAAGACTTGTAATTGGCTGCCGCTGTGATTCAGATCTGGTTTATATCCGCACAAGGTGTGTGTGAGCGTGTGCACAGTCGCGCTTGCATTGTATGCTTGTGTGTGACTGTGTGTACATATCAGCTCTTGGTAATTAGAGTAGTAGGTAACTAACGCCTACATCTGTGTGCATCAATAGAGAGGGATGAAGAACTAACTGCTAACTGAGCTGGTGTCTCAACATCCTCTTATGTACCGCATTTAAATCATTATTAATAATTGTACTTTTATTAATCCCCTTGGGGAAATGATCCCACAATATTCTCACCAAATATGCATATTAGTGTCGAACAAGTTTTAATACACTCAAATATTGCACTTGTTTATGGTAATGTCCTCCCTGCAGCATTATGTTGTGTACATACACTAGGAAGAGGTTCTGTCTCAGGCCATGTCCAGACCAGGGTTTCCGTTGTGGGCAATTCCAGCGTTATGGATGTTACATTCAGAGAGAACATTGGAAACTTAACTTAACATTGACAAGGCATCGATTTGAATTGGAAGTATAATTTACACATTTTAGTTACACTTATTGAGAATGATAAAGATGAGCCTGCAGTAAGAAATGTTTTGACCTTTTGGATTTTGAGATAGGTGACAAAATACAGTGTTATGGATTAGGGGTGGACGGTATGGTCTAAAATTTATATCACGGTATAATTTGAAGCATAGACGGTAACGGTATATATCACGGTATCATCGTTTTTGATAAAAAATTTTTTTATTTTATTTTATATAATTTTTATTTTTTTTATAAAATATATATATTATATAATTAGACTTGTACTTGTATTATCTGCGAGACATCGCCACCACGCAACAAGCTCCACTGTCTGTGTGTACTCTAGTAGCCTCCAGCTACGGCCAGGATTCTCCGGAGCTGCACCTGGACCTATACTCGAGTAGCCTCGAGCAGAGCTACGGCCAGGATTCTCCGGCGCTGCACCTGGACCCTATTGGTATAGTTACTTAACTGTGCTCAGCAAGCCCTCAGCTCGAATACGCATCGAATCAGTGTTATAAGACATTGATATCAGGAGCTATCTGTAGCTACTGCTAGCCGGATATATAACGTTAATACAACGCCTCAGTGAATTATTTAGTTCAATGGGACATTTCGTTTTGAACGGTGAACTAACTTGCGCTAACGTGAGCTAACAGGTAGCATACACGTCTCTACTAGACTTTGTGGAGCGTTTGTTGATGTCAGGAGCTATCGGTAGCTGGCCGACTAGATACCGTTCGGTTAGACAATGCCTCATCATGTATTAAACTAAAAGTGAATAGTTGACTGGGTCATTTTGTAACGGTAGCTAAGCTAACGTTAGCTTAGGGAGACGCCGCCGTCCTCCCGTGTACGTCCCGTCCCACTTGACTACTAGACCCGTGTTTACATGCGTGCGGTAGGGGCTGGCACACCCACTGCGCGAAGCCTCCTAAATAACTTTTTCCAGTTCGCACATATCTATTATCTATGACTAATTCTATCTATTTTTAGGGGCAAATGCGAGTGAAATTGTCGCGCTGTGGTTACATGACATCATTGCTATTTTAGAGCTGCCCTACCGGTTACACGGTATAGTCAAAATCCATACCGTAGAGCAAATTCATACCGTTTATACCGTATACCGTTTATACCGTCCACCCCTATTATGGATGTTACAGAAATTGACAAGCTTTTCGGACTCACTGAACACATGATAAACTCTGTGAATATCTTTTTCAAAGAATAACATGTTTACTATCACTTTGTAGGGAAGGGTTTGAGGTACCCAAAAAGCACATTCAGGAAAACCTAGCATTTCCTCTCAAGGAATGAATCACAAAAAAGTGCCGTTATGGATGTTACATTTTTACGAACACTATCAAAAATAGGGCTTTACCCACATGTGTTTGACTTCGGTGGACCATTTTGAGGGTCAAACCAGTCTGGATTCATGTTGTAGTCTGAAAAAATTCCAGGAAATGCTGAGAGAATTGTTGAATATATATAGAACACAAATGTTCTAGAATGTTCGATTATGACATCATACTGTGACATCACAAATGTTCTAGAATGTTCTATTATGGAGGGATGGGTACCGAATTCGGTACTTTTGAGGTACCGAACCGAAACACGTCAGTACTACCGAGTCAAGTGAGATACAGAAAAAAAAAAAAAAAATCTTTTTATTTTTTACTTTTTTCTTTTCATGTCAACGTTCACACGCACAGGGCACGAAATTAACTTTTTGACTCACCGGCCAGTGGCGGGTAGATGGGAAGAATCTACCCGCCAAGCATATTTCTTACCTGCCAACTTTTTTTTGATTAAAAAAATAATTATTGTTATTTTATATAATTTTTTTTTAAATAAAATATATATATTATATAATCATACTTGTAGTTGTATTATCTGCGAGACATCGCCACCTCGCTGTCTGCAAACAGCTCCACTGTCTGTGTGTATACTCGAGTGGCCTCCAGCTCCAGCAAGGATTCTCCGGTGCTGCAGCTGGACCCTATTCAGCAGCCCTCATGCGATGTAAGCCAGGGGCTCGAATACGCATGTTGTAGGACATTGATGTCAGGAGCTATCTGTAGCTACTGCTGGATGGCGTTGGGACAACGCCTCTGAACTATTTAGTTTACTGGGACATTTCGTAGTGACTAGTGAGCTAACGTGGGCTAACATGAGCTACCTAGCCAACGGAGGTATTATGCACTGGACACTTGCTGGAGCAGTTGTTGATGTCGGGAGCTATCAGTAGCTAGCTGGCTGGATAACGTTACACAATGCCTCATGTATTAAACTAAAAGTGAATAGTTGACTGGGTCATTTTGTAACAGTAGCTAACATTAGCTCACGGAGGTCCCTCTGACTAGACTAATGTCACGGTGACTGTCCGAGGCAATAGCCTCTGTTTACATGCAGCATACAGAAACGGGTGCGGGAAGAGTAGGAGCAGCAGTGCGCGGTGCGCTGCATGTCTGTGCTGAGACAGCGAGTGAGAACTGCGCTAAGAATTGGATCATGATTTTCGGTTTTCACATGACTATTATTGCCCGCCACACGGCGGGCAGACCTCTCAGTGGGAGGTGCCAAATGTAAAAACTGCCCGCCAATGGCGGGTGGCGGGCTTTAATTTCGCCCCCTGCACACGCACAATATATGCTTACCTAGGATTTGACTTGATTCAACAACAAAGCAGTCGGAGCAATGGCAAGCCGAAAACTGTCGAAATTGTAGTAGAAGTTTGGATTTTTTTTCACGACTGTAGTAGGTAAATTAAATTTCTTGAGACTAAAGTACCGAAAAAAGGTACCGTTGGGTACCGGTATCGATTCACAGGTATCGGTCAAAATGTGAAAGGTACCCATCCCTAATTATGACATCATACTGTGACATCACAAATGTTCTAGAATGTTCTATTATGACATCATACTGTGACATCACAAAAATAAAAAATAAAATAATATTTTCTTTTTTTTTGGTCTTAAATAGTTTAAAAATATCAGTAACTTCTGAAAATAAATTACAAAAAGTTTTTGGAAAATAGCTCTTTATTTGATTAACATAAAAAAGTGTTTTCTATACAGAGAACAGCAATATTAATATCGGTTAAATCAGGAAATGAGCAATTCCATGAAAATGTCAACCTCACCATGAAAAAGAAAGTTATAAAAAATCAAGTCCAATTCACTCTGCCTGGACTGGTTCAGAGAAATGGTATCTCCCTCTGTTATCCATGTGAGGATTGAGGTGTTCACGAATCTGATAAAAACTGACCCAGGACTTGTCCTCTTTGGTTGGAAGTGCAGCGGTAAGCCTCCATAAGCCTCTGAACCCTCTGCTTGACTCCTTCTCTTATGGTCACTGCATCCTTCATTCCTGGGGCCTGTCTTGAAATGTCGTCCCTGGAATAATACTCATTTACTTTCTGTTTGGTTTCATTTGGGGTTTCTGTGTTTTTTGGGGTGGGTTTCTTGTCACGATACTCGGCAAAACAATAACAAATACACATGTAGGCTGAGCAGACGCGAGGGGGAGATGGCCGACAGCAGCCGATTAGCAGTAAGCTAACGTGGACACTGCCCTAGACCAACAATATGTGAAAAAGTTGTGTCTGGAAATATGTTGGATTTTAATCAAACAAGGAGTCATAATCGGACTTAACAACACACATTTTTGCTAGTGTTTTTTGTCTATTTCAGACATGTAACATCCATAACGCAAAAATTTAACATCCATAATGGCACTTTTTTGTGATTCATTCCTTGAGAGGAAATGCCAGGTTTTCCTGAATGTGCTTTTTGGGTACCTCAAACCCTTCCCTACAAAGTGATAGTAAACATGTTATTCTTTGAAAAAGATATTCACAGAGTTTTCATCGTGTGTTCAGTGAGTCCGAAAAGCTTGTCAATTTCCGTAACATCCATAACGCTGTGTATTTTGTCACCTATCTCAAAAGCCAAAAGGTCAAAACATTTCTTATTGCAGGCTAATCTTTATCTCAATAAGTGTAACTAAAATGTGTAAATTATACTTCAAGCAAAGGGGTCATAATCGGACTTAACAACACACATTTGCAATGTAACATCCGTCACTTGCAATGTAACATCCATAACGGTAACATCCATAACACTTGTAAAGAATACAAAAAATAAGACCAGAATGACTAATTGTTGCTAATATGTCATCTTTATAAAAGTTAGCTTTGCTTAGGAAGTTTGGTTGACATTGCATTCCAGATGCATGTTTTATGACAACTTTTCCTGGAAAACATTATGGATGTTACATTCGCTGTCCCATAAAGGGGCATTATAACAGCATGCTTCACCTGCCAATGGAAAGACACAAAGTACATAATTGATTCACATATTGATACAACAGCCCTTCATGACCAAAGGTGAGGTTAGAAAAATATCTGTTGATTTTTTTTGCCATTCTGGCCATTCAGAAAGTCATACAATTAGGGTAATTGAAAAATAAATGTTTACATCATTGTCTCCTCCTGTAGTGTGAAAAAACATGCATTCTCATAAATATTACGATCAAATCTATTTTGTACTTCAAAATATAGACCTTGATGATACATTTGAAATTGGTTTGGTTATGATCATGTTATTTAAATTTTTTCATGGTGAGGTTGACATTTGCATGGAGTCCGGTAATTAATAAATTTTTTTACCAGGGAAATCTGTTGAAGTCCGACATATTTAAATATCTCCGGTCATAATGTCCTGTGAAAATAATTCCCTCGCGACCTGTGGTTTGCTGATGAGAATGGCCGGGCGGGAGCTTGATGGTGGATTAGCGAGAAGCATGCAACTGCAGCACCGCAGAGCTCACAGTTGTGCCTGCACAGTGCAATACTCCAATTCAGCCATTGGCAATTCAGCCATTGGGTGGGTGGCGCTGCTGAGCGGTCCCCAGACCGGACCTGATAGCGCCGCTGGCTCTGCGGCTCTGCCAGGGAGCGAAATTAAAGCCCGCCAAGCGCCATTTGCGGGCAGATTTTACATTTGGCGGGTGGGACTGAGAGGTCTGTCCGCCATGTGGCGGGCAACGAAATAGTCATGTGAAAACCGATCGAATAACATGATCCAATTCTTAGCGGAGTTCTCACTCGCTGTCTCAAGCACACAGACATGCAACGCGCTGCTCCTCCCTCCTCCAGCCCCTCCCAACCCCATGTAAACAGAGAGGCTAGAGTCGGGCCGGGCAGTCTGCTGACTGCTCTAACGTTAGCTACCGTTACAAAATGACCCAGTCAACTATTCACTTTTAGTTTAATACTGAGGCATTGTCCGTTATCTAGCCGGCTAGCTACTGATAGCAACAAATGCTCCAGCAAGTCTAGTAGTGCATAATACCTCCGTTGGATAGGTAGCTACCTAGTACACGTTAGCTCCAGTAGGGTCCAGCTGCAGCGCCGGAGAATCCTTGCTGGAGCTGGAGGCTACTCGAGTATACACACAGACAGTGGAGCTGTTTGCAGATAGCGAGCATTTTGACTTGTTGCGTGGTGGCGATAACGTTAGCTACCGTTACAAAATGACCCAGTCAACTATTCACTTAGTTTAATACATGAGGCATTGTGTAACGTTATCCAGCCGGCTAGCTACGGATAGCTCCCGACATCAACAAATGCAATAGTCCAGTGCATAATACCTCCGTTGGCTAGGTAGCTCACTAGTCACTACGAAATGTCGCAGTAAACTAAATAGTTCACTGAGGCGTTGTCCCAACGCCATCCAGCAGTAGCTACAGAAAGCTCCTGACATCAATGTCCTACAACAACAACATGCGTATTCGAGTCCCTGGCTTACATCGCTGTTGAATAGGGTCCAGCTGTAGCTCAGGAGAATCCTTTTGCATGCTGAATGTAGCGTTTAGGGTACAGCTGCAGCGCCGGAGAATCCTTACTGGAGCTGGAGGCCACTCGAGTATACACACAGACAGTGGAGCTGTTTGCAGACAGCGAGGTGGCGATGTCTCGCAGATAACACAATCACAAGTATGATTATATAATATATATATTTTATTAAAAAAAAATATATATAAAATAATAATAAAAAAATTTTATCAAAAAAAAGTTGGCAGGTAAGAAATATGCTTGGCGGGTAGATTCTTCCCATCTACCCGCCACTGGCCGGTGAGTCAAAAAGTTAATTTCGCTCCCTGGGCTCTGCAGTTGCATACTATTGGGATTCGTTTATCGCTTTGTTGGGAGGCGGAGATTGTCATTGGTTTCAGCGATCACGCAACGTTGAACCCCACGATAATGTTGCCGTCTCTCTCTGCCAAATTTCTCAGTTCTTCGCTTGATATAATTAATACAAATGTCCAATATAACGGAATTTGTTAGCTCATAAAAATGTGATTATAACAGACTGTTGTTTAATGTCGGGCCGACTGCCCACAGACACCTATTTGATTTCAAGTCGGCAGCAGCACCGAGTCTCGAGGGACTTATTTTATTTGGAATATATTAATGACTGTATACGCAAAAGTAGCCTAGTTTTAAGTTAAAATATTATAAATCTACATGCCTTGAGGATGTCATTATTTATATAGCCTGCCTATCAATTGTTTTTAAGCTCAATAAACTGACCGGAATTTCTCACATTTGTCCGGGAGATTGAAATCTTCCAGGACACGGAGACCGGCCCCAATATTTTTCTAACGGAAACCCTGGTCCAGACTAAACGGATTTTGGTCATATCAGTCAAAGTATTTGATCGTATGCACCTTTCATCCACACGGAACTGCGTTCTGGGAGCCTGAAGACGCTATTTTCTGAAACCAGGTCCCAGAGTGGGAAAATCTGAAGTCGCATCGCCGTCTTTACAAGCCTGAAGCATTTTCCTGAACCGATGATGTGATGGCCCACCTCTCCCTTATCCCGCATGTGCAAACTCAGCGTTCGTGTTACAGAAGCTATTGAGCTTGATCGGGCTTTTACAGCTAAATGTACTGCCCTGCACCGTCGACAACAGATTGACATCTCCCTTAATCCGCATGCAAACCCAGCCAACAAAAAAGAAATATGATGCATATATGATTTAATTTTTTTTTTCTTTTATCGCTTTTCCTGGTCAGACATGACCGACAGATGCAGTGAGGGTGAAACGGGATAGAGAGCAGGGGAAGACATTCGGCAAATAACGGCGGGTCCGGGAATCGAACTCGGGTCGGCCGATCCGCGACGCAGTGCAGTACATGGTGTGCTACTGGAGCGCCCCAACATGATGCATATATGTCTTATATGTCCAGATATGTCCTGGCTAGAAGTTTTTATTAAACACTAGGCTACTGTGATTCAGTGGCGTCGCGTGGGTAAAATAACAGAGGATGCCAATTTTTTTTTATTAATTTTCTTTTTTTATTAAGACATTTTTTTAAATATTTTCTTTTTCATATTTAAAGGGGAACTATTTTACTATTTCTTTCACTATTTGGGCACTTTTACACAATTCCTGTGAGTCTATGGAACACCTCTATAATATATATATTTTTTTTATTCATTGTTTTGTATTTCTAATCAAGTCCTCAAAAACAGCATTTTTCTACCTCAAGATCTCGAGCCGTTTTGAGGCTGGGCTGCAGGTGCAGGTGCAGGTGCCACTGTGTGCAGCTCATCTTGTATCTCAACATTAACATGCAGCGGTGTCTCTCTGACATCACATATCGCGCACATTTTCAGTAGAGATGTTCCGATACCATTTTTCCCTTTCCGATCCGATTCCGATACCTAAGCTTTGGGTATCGGCCGATACCGATATTTATCCGATACCAGTGCATAAAAAAAAAAAGTAAAAAGAAAATTATATAAATTATACTTTTTTTTTTTTTTTTTTTTTTTTAGATACTGTTATACTGTTTTTTAGTAATAACTAGAACGTATGGTATTTATTCAACAACAGGTGATTGTATAGATTTGTATTAGTATCATTAATCAATGAGTATGGGCTGCAGCACTGCAGATATACCCTACTCCAATGATCCACACGGACATTAAACGGTGTTGCACTCGCTACTCAGTGGCTCTGCAGATATACCCTATTCAGTCTGTAAGCTAGTGGCAGATAGAACGTTCATGTTGTGGTTTTTGATGCAAAATAAATATTCAACATTCTCTTTTGAAACTCCGCCTCAGACTCTTATCCTTTGGCACTTGCTGTACTTTGCTTGCAGGTCTGCAGCCATTATTGCTGGATTATGTGAATAGCACCAACTTTAGACACGGTAACGTTATCAAGCTAAGCTAACTGACCTAGCTCGCCTTCCCGCAGTGACATTAAGATAACGTTAGTAATAGTCAGCTAACGCTAGTCCGTAGCTACTTAACTTAAATACAATTCACCGTGGGTGCATTATTGTTGATAGACGGTCACGGACAGTGTTAGGTCCTGGAGAAAGGACAGGCGATCATCTGATTTGATGTAACGTTAAAAGCGGATGTTGTTCCAACTAGCTATCTTTCCAGCTAATGCTATCATAACACCAGCCAAACACATCCCGATTCCCGTCCGAGCTCCCCGTCACACCGCACTGTCGGGGACAATGGAATTTAAGAAAGTGTATCTGCTGTTAAAATGACACAGCATCACACTTTAAAACATGTTCATTTTATAATCCTCACTCTCCGCAGGACTCGGCAGGAGATAAATTACATCATGGGATCGGAGGCTAGAATTTACGTGTACTCGCCGATACCGATACTAGCAGTATCGGCGGCATTTCCGATACCGGTATCGGTATCGGAACAACTCTAATTTTCAGATGACTCAGTTCAGTGAGGGTGAATATTGTGAGAGGAGAATTGGAAGAATGCACCAATATGAGAATTAGAGACATAGATCATATTAATATAAGTTCACATAGCTAGGAAACAATGCTAAACACTCAAAAAGGCCATTTATAAGATAGTTCCCCTTTAAGCCAAATAATATATATAATATATTTCTCCCTCCCTCGCTCTCTCTCTCCCTCTCTTTCTGAATATTACACACACACAAAACAAATATATATACACACACACACACAGTGGTTGCCTGCAGGAGGTCTGGTTTGATTATGAATCAGAGCGAGAGAGAGAGATAGATAGAGATATGGCCTGATGTCGCCGTCGGAGCGTTTCTCAGCGTCTTGCAAGATATTGCTGACATGGCAGAACATACATGTATACAGTAGCCTGTGGCTCGGCCCATCAAACACAAGCAGTACAGTATGACTCGGCGAGTCGGCGCCGCCCCATCAACACAATAACACAGTATGATATGTAGGGATGGGAATCGAAAACCGGTTCCCGTTGGCCGATGTTGTTCCTAATTGGCCGATGCCTGGAACCGTGTGGCTCCCGTGACTTTCGATTCCCTCATCGCTGCCAGGTTTTTCCTACAGTTGCGCAATAACGTTAGCGTTAGCATGTAGCCATGGCATGATTCATTAAGGGCTCGGAATTGCCTGGGTTTTGGTAATATGCTCCCGAAATGCTCCCGCTGTTTGGCTACTTCTATGTGCAGTGAAAACTACTTGAATGCTTTAGAACCTAGTCATTGATTTAGTTCAGGGTGAGCTAAAATTAGCCGCGGAGCTAATGCTAGCTAATGCTAGCTAACGCTAGTTAACGCTAGTTAATCAAGCTCTCAGAGAGAGATAAACAGCTGACAGCGGATAGTACAGGTACAAATACAATAAAACAGCGATTGGGGGCTGTTGTGTAAACCTTGTACTCTTTAGTTCACATATAATAAGAGACGGAGTGTTTGTTTACTAGTCTGTACTCTGTAAGACAGGAAGTACCGTGGTGCAACATACAAATGTGTCCGTGTAGCAACACAAGCCAATACCTTACAGGCCCGGGGAGGGAGGTGTGTGTGTGTGTGTGTGTGTGTGTGTGTGTGTGTGTGTGTGTGTGTGTGTGTGTGTGTGTGAAGAGAATCTCAAATACATTATTTTATTTAAGTGTGGGCTATAGTTAATGTTTTATTTTTTACAGTTTTTGTATTTTTCTGACATGGTAAATGGCTGCTTTTTTATATAGCGCTTTTATCCAAAGCGCTTTACAATTTGTTCCTTACATTTTACCCAATCACTCACACATTCACACAACGACGGCGGAGGCAACCATGCAAGGTGCCAACCTGCTCATCGGGAGCAGTTAGGGGTTAAGTGTCTTGCTCAAGGACACATCGACACGCTGCCCGGGAGGAGCGGGAATCGAACCGGGAACCTCCGGATTGCCAGACGACTGCTCTACTTCCCGAGCCACTGTCGCCCCTGACATGGGGGCTCAACAATAAATGACAATCAGAAATGTCAAGTTGCATGTTGTTATTCTAACCAGCTTAGTTCTGTTGCATTTCCAATTTATTTATTAAAATTATAAATTGAGCAGGTATCGATAAGGGAATCGATAAAGAATCGAATCGATAAGCAGAATCGATAATGGAATCGCATCGATAAAATCCTATCAATTCCCATCCCTAATGATATGACACGGCAGAATATAGAGTATGGCTCCCCACACACACACACACACACACACACACACACACACACACACACACACACACACACACACACAGCGGCATCACTTATGAAAGGTTATTAGGTACTCAGTCACCATTGTTGCAGCTGACGCTGCAAAGTAAAGTAAAGCAACGTCCACAATCACAAAGTTCTCCAAGTCCTGTGGGTATTCAGGTATTCTCCTAAACTCTTCTGCAGCTGAGCGAATTTCAGGTCTCCTCAATGAATTAATCCGAGAGAGGAATCAGAATTTCAATCAATCAAACAATGCTGTTTGTTTAGACATTAAGACTCGCATAACGTTAGCTAGCTATCTCCGGGGTTCCCTCGTATTGTTGTTTTGATTTGAACGTGGCCGCGAGGCGTGTATATTTTCCCCAACGCAGTTTCACCGAGGCGATGACGTTGTCACGTTTAGCTTTTAATGTGATATGATTGGTCTATCGGTGGAAACGTTCTGGACTGGCCCGCCTCCAGGGCGGCAAATGTGCAGAGGCTAGAGTACTTAGTTTGCTGATGGACCCGTTTTAAGGTGTGGGAAGCGCTTTGCTAAGCTCAAATCTTATTGGCTATTATTGGTTTTGGACTCCACAAGCATGAATCACATGGTGGATGCTAGAGAAAGACACCTCCCCTCTGCCTCCTCTGCTGCAGTGAGAACAGAGTGACTGTCTCTGCTCAGTGAGTCTGACAGTGAGTTAGAGAGAGTGAGAAGGAGAAGAGGGAGAAATTTCAAAAAAAATAATTATAACAGATGAAAAATAATGATTTTTTTTTATTATTATTGTAAACTATATAAAAAATATATATTATTATTTTTTTTTTTTTTTTTCATATTTCATATTAATTCATATTTTAATAATGGGGAAGCCTGGCTTCCCTTGGCTTCCAGGAGGATTCGCCACTGCTGTGATTAATAAATACACAATGATACTAGTGGCTAGAGATTAGCGGCCTTTTTCTGAAAACCCAAATAAACTAAGTAGCCAAGCACATAGACTGTTCCATAGCATATGCCTTCAGTTGATCATGACAAATGCTTTCTTACCTTGACGATTAAAAAGCCTCCATAATTTAGTAAATAGTATTCCCATGGGCCATGGCTGGTGTTGAGATTTTACGATGCCAGCTTGTGAGAATTCGTTGTAGCCAGCCAGCTTGCGTTGATGCTATTAAATGCTATCAACATTAGCACTAGCATACCCAACTAACGTTAATGCCATTCAGAATTTATTAACATAGCTACAACACACAGTAACGTTAACAATTACATGCATCATTCATTGTTTACAATGCACGGGTGGAGCTAGTCGAAAAGGACTGGACACAGAGACAAGTTAAACATCAATCAATTAATTTAATACAACAGGTCGTTCTAGCTGCCTCCGACCGCACCACGGGGCTATTATATTATATACGGCTTTGACGCGCTCTCTCTCCTGCCGATTAAAATCAGCAGCTCTTCCTCCTCCTCATCACCGGGCTGCCTGTGAAGCTGCATTTGCGCCGCGGTGTGTGTGTCTCTCCTATTGCTCCTATCCGTTGGAAACTAGCGTCAGCTCAAAATCACAGAACCGGACGACACAAGTTAGTAGTGATGCACCGATGTGAAAATTGTGGCCGATACCGATAACCGATATTAATATTGCTGTTCTAGCCGATACCGATATTTACCGATGTCGATATCTCTGTATAGAAAACACTTTTTTATGATAATCAAATAAAGAGCTATTTTCCAAAACGCATAATTCTTTTACTTTTGTAACTTATTTTCAGAAATGACTGATATTTTGAAACTATTTAAGGCCAAAACATGTAAAAAGAAAAAAAATTATATATATTTTTTTTTAATTGTTTTTTATTTTTTTTATATCGGCCCTATCTTGATATCGGACCGATACCGATGTGTAAAAAAACGGCCATATATCGGCCGATATTATATCGGCGGCCGATATATCGTGCATCAGTGTTCACTACAAGTTAGCGAAAACAACGATAACACTTCCGGCCGGGGGGGTTTAAAAATAAAAGAGCGACGTCTAAAACAGGAAAGACATTTATTTAGTAAATTTGTGGCACGCACTTATTTCTTGAGACGATTTCCTTTTTACGGATTTTTTTTTATTTTAAATGAAAACGAAAAAGATCAAAATCGTTTTCGTCTGGACATGGCCTCAGTCGACTACAGTAACTGCTAACTGATTATAAAATAAATTCACGAAACCGGACGTTGTGGACAGCGACTCCTACAGGTCGGTTGGTGCGCCTGTACAGCAGAATCAGGAAGTATCGGGGGCAGCGTGAGCCTCCTACGTGTTACTCCTCGCCACTGAGAGATTGCGCTGTACAGGTGAAAATATGCAACGGCTGCCTCCTCGTGTACCGGAGGGGACACGTGATGCAAGGCTTCGTCCACATTGCAGCCGACCAGTGGGAGGCATGGTCTAGCAACATTCGAGACAGGGGAGGGAAGAATTGGATAATACAAAATTGGGAAGGGAGAAAAATAGAAAAATGGGGAGAAAAAGTAGATAAAAAAAAAAGGAAATTATTTGTCAACTAGGCCTAATAGTCGTAGGACTTGTTGAATAATCTATTAGTTGATTTAATCAATATGTATGTAAAATTGGGTTTCTCATGGGCAATTGCACAGAAGTGAGTAGGAGTACGCTAAATCTAGTTACGAGATGTACTTGTCGTTTTTCAGGGAATAACAAAAACAACTCATTGACTAACAAAAGTCTTGGTCAAATAAGACCAAACTGACTGATTACGCCACTCCAGTTAGTGGTAAATGGATTGCAATTCTTTATTCAAAGCACTGTACAACTTATGCCTCAGTCATAGGCCTGCCGCGATAAGTAATAAATCGATTAATCAGCGTGATAATTACAATTAATGCAATGATTTTGACGGGTGCGATTAATTGCTATTTGCGCTTTTGTTTTAATGAGGCGGAACCAGTACCCCTCGTCAGTCACTCTCCGTGTGGGGGGCCGCTGGCCTTACTACAGAGCACAGCACGGGAGCTCCGTGGGGCACTAGCAACGCCACATATAGCTTAACTACATTTCTCAATAGTGTTGCTCCTTTTAACCAAGTAGCGTTCTTTGTAGTGTAACGTTAGCTATTTTTAGACCCAAGTAGTTACTCGCTACTGCCCGGAGAAACTGGACTGCTAAATAAAGATTAAAGATCTAGCGTTGATGCTCATTCAATGCTAACAACATTAGCTAAATAGCTAACAAACGAAATACAACGTATAGCATAGCTACAACACAGAATAACGTTAATACAATTACATGCATCATTGTTCACAATGAACGGGTGGGGCTAGTCAAAGGACTGGACACGGGGACAAGTTAAACATGAATACATTTATTATAACAGGTAATCGAGTTGCGCTCTCGTGCCTACGCACCACAGGGCTTTTCTATTATATACGGCTTTGACGCTTCCTCCTCATCGTTGATTGCCTGTAGTAGCTGCATCTAACGTTAGTAGCTAACGTTAAAATTAACCTAAAGTTAGTTGTTCACCAACAATCTCAACATTTGTTTTATCATTAGCTCAAAAACACAGAACCGGACGAGACAAGTTGGCCGCTCATAGGTGCTGCTAGGATAATAACAACAATACTTCCGCTCCCGTTGGTGGGCTTCAAAATAAAAGTCTAAAACACCGGAAAAGACGGAGCGGTGGGCTTCAAAATAAAAGTCTAAAACACCGGAAAATACGTTTATTTTGTACAGCGTTTTCCTCCACGAGTACCTCGAGTACATCATGTGATCAATCGATCTGGATTATTTTTGCCCATCCCTAGTTTATCCTGTGTGGAAGTCTCCATTCCAATAGAGATAGTATATATTTTGGTGTTTATTTGATTATTGTTTCACTGCCTTTTTATTTATTACGTTTCCAGTTTTTTCCTCACATTTTGTACATGGTACCGCGGCGCAAGGTACATTAATAATACATGTACATGTTAAAAGGATGACACAAAAAGCCAGACAGAGGGCTTGTTTCCAGTATCAGTTTGTTTTATAATAAACAATCAAACTGAGCATTTTTTTATTTAGGATATTTAAAATGTCTTCCAATGTTAAATAAAAGTTTATTGCACTTTGAAACGGTGTCCTTGCATTATTATGCTATTATCATTATATTAGTGAATTTTTAAAAGAAAATTGAGAACTTTTGGGAAATAAATGTCTCCAAAAATAAATTCTCTAACCGGTCGCAATAATATCGCTTATCGCGATATTTTTGGGGGCAATTAATCGCCCAGCAAAATGTGTTATTGTGGCAGGCCTACTCAGTCACATTCACCCATTCACACACACACACACACACAAATGGTGGAAGCAACCATGCGCAAGCAAGGCGCCAACCCTGCTCGTGTGGAGGGGTTCAGTGGTCTTGCTCAAGGCTGCATCGAACCGGGAACCTTCAGATTACCAGGCGATCGCTCTACCTCTTGAGTCACTGCTGCATCACATTCCAGTAAACACGAAACCTGTAAATTAACCAGCTAAGAATTCCTTTAGTCGAGGAACAGCCCTACTGTTAACCAGCTAAGAATTCCTTTAGTCGAGGAACAGCCCTACTGTTAACCAGCTGTGGGAACTAAGAATCCCTTTAGTCGAGGAACAGCCCTACTGTTAACCAGCTGTGGGAACTAAGAATTCCTTTAGTTTAATACGTTCTGTATTCATCTATTTATGGCGTGATATCAATCTCGTACCAGTATCGGACTGCTCGGGTTTAAGGGGTTAACCAGCTGTCGGCACTAAGAATTCCTTTAGTCGAGGAACAGCTCTACTGTTAACCAGCTGCGGGAACTAAGAATCCCTTTAGTCGAGGAACAGCCCTACTGTTAACCAGCTGTGAGAACTAAGAATTCCTTTAGTCGAGGAACAGCCCTACTGTTAACCAGCTGTGAGAACTAACGCTGAGGTTACACCTTTCGTATCATCTTCGTATTGTTTTCTTATACGCATCGCCGCGTATCGCCGCGACGTCATGCGCCTCGAGTCACACTTTCGTTTTTTTTTCGTTTTGTCACCAGAGCACACTGATGTAGTACACTGCCAAAGCAGTAGGTGGCAGTAGGTGGCAAACATGAAGGCAATTTCAACCAATCAGAACGAATGTGCCAATACACTTCCTGGAAGCTCCAGCAAAGAAAATGTAAATAAGGCAGGCGCCTATGCCGCGCCACCATCTTGCTCAATGCAGCAATTCTTTTTTCAGCAAAGCCTAATAAAAGTGCAATAAACAAAACGGATACATTCACTGTGTGTTCTGCCTGTCATTTGTTGATGAAACAAAACTAACATCAACACAAGTGACCACCAAGAGCGGATAGTTTAGGCTAAAAAACGATCGGATGCATTGTAGCATTGTTAGCTGCATGCTAACGTCAATGGAGTATTGTGGCTAGAAGCTACCGTTAGCTCACGCTACTTAGCCAGCATCAAAACTGATGATATCGCGAGCTATCAGTAGTTAGATAACATTAGAGACAACGCTGTGTGTATTAAACAAAGGTGAATAGATGACTGGGCCATTTTGTTTAATGCTTCTTAAGTTGAAAGAGGAACTCTGAGCTAACAGGGTCTGAATCCTGATAGCTCACGTTAGCCAGCTGCTCATGCCATCGGTAATGCTAGCAGAATGAATGGATGTAAACTTTATTTAACATATTGCATATGGGTACAATACAATACGGCTCAATACAAACAATTGTTAAGGGAATGCAGACTGTTGTAGCTTGGACTGGGGTCCTTATAACAATAACTTGACAACACATGGTAGCTGAAGCTATTTGGGACACGGAGCTCTGTCCCAAACACACACACACACACACTCTGCTGTCACCGGAAGGGCACGCAGATGGTATCTACTGCGCATGGGCGTTTTCGCAACAACGGCTAGCGTGCTGACTACACGCTGTTTGTCGACTCGTTTTTTTGCGTATCTCCAAACGCAAACACAATTTTGCGTTTCAGCCGTATCCACAAAAAAACGCCAAAATACGCGTTTCTGTGTAGATAGGACATCATACGTCGTCAAAAACGTATAAAAAAACGCCAGGAATACACTAGTCTAACCTCTGCCTAAGAATTCCTTTAGTCGAGGAACAGCCCTACTGTTAACCAGCTGTGGGAACTAAGAATACCTTTAGTCGAGGAACAGCCCTACTGTTAACCAGCTGTGGGAACTAAGAATCCCTTTAGTCGAGGAACAGCCCTACTGTTAACCAGCTGTGGGAAATAAGAATTCCTGGAACAGCCCTACTGTTAACCAGCTGTGGGAAATAAGAATTCCTGGAACAGCCTTACTGTTAACCAGCTGTGGGTTGTGACCATTGTGACGAGAGCTGATTACCGGTGTCACCGCAGGAGGCCCCCGTGTTGCCGGGGACAACCCTTCTCACCCACTGTTTTGTCTTTCTTTATCTTCTCAAGAGTGAAAACACAGCTTCTCCTCCTCACCAAAATCTCCATCACAAAATCTACTAGCTTGTCTAGTCTAGTCTTGCGTTTGACGGTACATTTCCACTTTCGCTTGAAGTAGTTCCCTTTTTGAGGGTCTTTTTGAAAAGCAGAAACGCAATATCGTGGTAGGGGTGGCGTTGATCTCGCGTGTCGTGAGCATATTAACTACAGGTAACGTCTCTAGACTCTAGAGGAACCATGAGGATAAGTCTGTGCAGAGGTAGCGATGACAAACATGTACCAGTGGAGTTTCTGCCGGAGCAGGTCACGGCTGGACCAATGTTTCTTAGCTGCTGTTTAGGTATGATGCCCCTAAGAAGAACATGATTATATCATTCAAAAATCACTCCCTTTCTTCCTTCACTCCTTTGTTTCCCCACACATTTCACACAAAACCTTTAATTTAGCTTTTGAATCACTGTCTGTCTCTCTCTCTCTCTCTCTCTCTCTCTCTCTCTCTCTCTCTCTCTCTCTCTCTCTCTCTCTCTCTCTCTCTCTCTCTCTCTCTCTCTCTCTCTCTCTCTCTCTCTCTCTCTCTCTCTCTCACACACACACACAATGCACACAGCACACACACACAATGCACACAGCTGCCTATCAGGGAAAAAGTGAGGTATGTTATTTATTTTTTCATTTGAAAGTCTTGCCAACACGCCGCTACAACCGCTGACGAGTCGAGCCAAATTGATATTGAATTGACTGAACAAACAGTATTTTGACGCGACTCTCTCATTACCAAACTGTAGCGCGGTGCCGTTCTCCGTGCCAGCTCCATGTTATTGTCATTAGTTCTTAATTGTTTGTTTTTCACTTCAGATTTTTTCTCTTCTGTTAGATGAATGTAATCTCGATTGAGGAAACAAATGTGCCTCGGCCCCCCCAGAATCCCCCCCCCCCTCACACCTTTTAATTGGCTCTAATGCGTCCGTGTTCATATGCATGTCCATACAAAGCATACAGTATTTACTAGTTAAAATGCTAATGTGGTCCAGTGGGAACAATAGCCAGTGAGAATTGGCTGGGTGGCCAGGCAGCCTGAGGTTCTCTTCTCTCTCTCTCTCTCTCTCTCTCTCTCTCTCTCTCTCTCTCTCTCTCTCTCTCTCTCTCTCTCTCTCTCTCTCTCTCTCTCTCTCCCCTACTGCTGAGAGTGGTGCCAGGTGAGCTTGCTCCCCAGGTGTCCCACACTGCCATTGTCCAGGCTGGGGCAGGTTGTTCAAGAGGTTTAATCGTCACATACACAAGACATATAGTGAAATGAAGGTACTTTATTGTATGTTCTTTACGCCGGGCGAATGCACCGCTGACTGGGGGAACAAGGGGAGTGCCGGTATATAAATATATATAGAGAGAGTGCCGGAGTCGGCAGCGACAGTCGGGGGTTTTGATTCCATGAGGACCCAATTAAACCTGGGAGGCCCTCTGTGAGCGAATAATAACAATGATAAATGCACCTCTATGGCCCGACTTAAAAGAGGCCAGGAGACATGTTTTATTGTCAGGGCTGTCTTTTTTTACGCGATTTACTCCGGGGCTCCCCATTTCTGCCATATCAGGAGGTTTTTGGAGACCTTTCCCTCGTATAAGTTTGTCAGGGAGGCCGTGCTCTTATCTGATTGGTTGTTCTGATGAGCTGGCTTCACATGAGCAGTTTCAGCCCCTCTTCTCTGTGTGCCTTGTTCAGAATGGGCTGGAGCTGTAGCGCCTGCCAAAAGTAGAAAACATTGTGTGTTCTTTTCTTTGTGTGTGTGTGTGTGTGTGTGTGTGTGTGTGTGTGTGTGTGTGTGTGTGCACGCGTGCGTGGGCAAGATCTGTACCCATGATTAGGGTTGTGCGGGCCCTGTATCAATGTTTATGTGTGGGCTTTTTCTTTTTTTCCCGCAAAAAAAGAAAAAAAAAGCTCGGCCTTCTAGATGAGAAAAGACACCTCGGCTTAGTGTTTGTTCCCTGTGAAAGTCGGCCATTTCTTTTTTACATTTCCGAACTTGTCTCCTCGGAGTCGAGTATTATTCCGGCAAAGCTTTTTAAAGCGCCAATTGGAATCTCCTCGGAAAGGCAGAACAATACGTGGAACGTTTTTCATTACGAAGCGTCATCTGGAGATGTTATATATTTACTATACTCACCGCCTCTGTAATAATCTCTAGGTCGACATAGCAGTTTGTCATTCAAGACAAAACGCATTTCTTTTCCTTTTTTTCCTTTTCGATTCCGTCAGGCGGCAACATGTATTTGTCCATCACAGAGAGGGGAAAAAAGCTCTTTAATTAGATAACAGACCCACTGTATTCCAGATTTGCAGTTTGTCTGCAGTTTATCAATTACCGCTTGTGGTTTCATGCTGCCAGTCAGTCTTTGTCTGGGTGTGGGTTCCCCCCTCGCCCTGCTGCAGAGCTGTGTTATTGTACTTAAACAAATCAATTCTGTTGCAGTTGAGCTTTTTTTCTTTCTTTTTTTTGTCTTTTTTTTTTTGTCATTATGAACTGTTTGCAGTGCAGAGCACATTGATTTTTCACAGCTCTGGAAAAGCTGTTGATGAATAGCACTGAGGTATCTGGGGGAGAATCTGGATTTAAAAAGGAGGCACCCGGCGTCAACCCCTCCTCTTCTCCTCCACCGCCGCCGCCGCCTCCTCCTCCTCTCTTCCACTGAGCCCCCAGTGCTCCTCTACACTTTCTCTTTTCAGAGCGTGGCACTTCCAACAGGGGAGAAATGCTGTCTGAAAATCTTCCACTGGTAAAAAAAAAAAAAAAAACGAAAAGAAAGAAAAGAGGATTAAAAAAAAAAAAAAAAAAAAAAAAAAGTGGAGAGAGAAAGAGAGGGCACCAGGGACCGCCTTCTCCCGCCGAATGTGAAATTATACCTTGTGGTTAGACTGCCTTTATACTATATGGGGCATTAGCCCCTGTGCAGTCAACCAAAACATGAGCCGAGTGTAGGAGCCAGGCTAGAAGCCTTCTAGCTCGGAGAGATTGGAATGGCTGGCATTAAATGTGTGTCAGTCAGGACAGAGGGTTTTTCAAACGAGGGCTGTCCACCGACTAAAGAAAGTCTTAGTCGGCTAATAGTCACAGGACTTGGTTGAATAAAGAAAGTCTTAGGGCGGGATCCACAAAGAATGGATTGCATGGTGCTAATTGCACCCTTACTTACAATTCAGAATTGCAGAATGGGTACAATACAGTACGGCTCAATACACACAATTGTTAAGGGGATGCAGACCAGAGAAAGACTTTCGTCTTATTTACAGGGTCCCCCATTTTCAATTCATAATGAATTGTAAGTAAGGGTGCAATTAGCACCGTGCAATCCATTCTTTGTGGATTGAGCCGTACTGTATTGTACCCATTCTGCAATCTGTTAATAAAATGTTCATTCAATCAATTACCGTGCAGATTGATTGATTGAATGAAAGTTTTATTAACAGTCAGATTGCAGAATGGGTACAATACAGTACGGCTCAATACACACAATTGTTAAGGGGATGCAGACCAGAGAAAGACTTTCGTCTTGTTTACATCAGGGTCCCCCATTTTCAATTCATAATGAGTCCAATAGCCAGTTGCAATGTTTGCAAGGCGGACGTTCCAGGTGGAGGAAAGAACAGAGCTGCGTTCAACACAACCAATCTAATACGTCACGTTATGTTGACTAGAGCGAGCAAAGGAATGGGCGGCTGGTGCTTTGCCAAACAGCTGTATTGATTGCAATGCCTCGCTTGAATGAAGTTAACGTTCACCTGGATAACGTCAACATTCGGAGGATTATAACGTTACAGACAGGTAAAGAACATAAAATGATATTGTGATAAAGAAAGATTGCTAGCTAACGTTAGCTGGTTTATTAATAGCTAGCTAATGGTACCTAGCCTAGCTGCCTCACGCCAGTTAGCTCGTTAGCAAACGACACAAGCTTAGTTAGCTTGCAGAGAGTCATGAAAGATTCACTGCGAGGGCTCTTTTAGCTAACGCTAGCTAGGCACGTAGCTATACATTACAGTAGCAATCACTTCACTGTCTGCCTAGCTAGCGTTGGATACCAAGCAAGCTAACATTGACTTTAACGCCAGCGCTAGCTAATGGTTAGGTAATGCTAACGCTAGCTGCAAGGTAGCTCATATATTGACGCTATCAATAGCCCCAGTCGAGCGCGGCGGCTCGCATTGCATTCACCATACAAGAAATATTAAAAGTTTCAATCTGTTTGCACATTTAGTATACATTCACAGTGTTCGACTTACGTAATGATTTGCTCCATTTTGGTCTGAAACACTGACGAATAATCCTCACAAAGCGAATGTTAGGTGAACGTTCTTCATTCAAGCGAGGCATTCAAAACAGCTGTTTGGCAGAGCATCAGCCGTCCCCCATTCCTTTGCTCGCTCTAGTCACATAACGTTGAATGCACGTTGAACGTCCGCCTTGCAAACATTGCAACTGGCTATTGGACTGGCTTCGGTTTACATTTTTAAATGCTTCCAAACTTCTGACATTTTGTCTAGCTGCTCCGAATCATCAGGTGGACATAACCTGCCCGCGTTTACTTGCGGGAGCAACGCATTGTGAGGTCTGCTATTTTCGGCATACGTCACTGTCGTGCGACGGTGTAAATAAAAGGAAATGCATTTGTTTTGGCAAATTCTTCTGCTCTGTGTGACAATAAATAAATGAATCCTATGTAATTTAAAACCAAAACACTCGATGTCAAATGGGCCATAGTTTTGTATCCATAGCTATAATATATAATATAGTTATAGCCCTGCAAACCCCGCCACGTATTCCTATACTTTAGAATAGGGATGTCCGATATTAGCCGATATTGGCATTAAAATGTGATATTGGAAATTATCGGTATCGGTTTAAATTTTTTATATATTTATTTTTACATTTATTTAACCTTTATTTACCCAGGCAAGCAAGTAAGAACAAATTCTGATTTTATTTATTGTCAAAAGTATGCATAATGTTGTGTTAATTCCACGACAAGAGATATATATTGTTAATTACCTGAAATTATTCTGTTTTTTTGGGGGGGGGGACACACCCTGCATATATCGGTATCGGTTGATATTGGTTGATATCGGTATCGGAAATTAAGAGTTGGACAATATCGGTGTATCGGTAAACAAGCCAATATCGAACATCCCTACTTTAGAACGCTGGCCTTTTTTTTTTTTTTTTTTTTTTTGGGGTCTTTTTCCTCCGATTTTCTCCCATCCCAATGTTAGTCGTATGCCAATTCCCAGTCCCTTCCTGGTCGCTGCGCACTTACCCCCCACAGTCAGATCATCTGGGAGAGTGGAGGCTACCACGTGCTTCCTCCGACACACGTCCAGCCAATCACCGCTTCTTTTCACCTGGCAGCGCGGATTCTCATCGAGAGGGCGTAGCGTGTGGGAGGACCACACTATCCCCCTCAAGTCCTATCCGTGCTTAGCAGGCGCCCCGACCGAACTGTAGGAGTCGCTGTTTACAACGACCCGGACCCACCCCGCCAGCTTCTCCCACCCTCCAATACAGCCAATTGTATTGGTGCAGACGGCCAGCCAAGCTGGTGACAACCCCGGAGCTGTGAGCTGGATTCGAACAGGCGAATCCAGCTCACAGCTCCGGGGTTGGAATCCAGCTCACAGCTCCGGGGTTGGTGACGAACGCAATCTCCGCTCGGCCACCTAACCGCAGCTGAACGCTGGCCTTTTAACCACACATTAGACATATCCCTCTGGCGCTGATCGAGTTAATGAATATAACTCATCAGTTTTAATACTATAATATTAGTGTAGCCTAATCTTCATCTGCAACTGTGAAGAAAAACCCCATTGGTTTAAACCGAATGAATAGATGCCAAAAAAAAAAACGAAGGTCCGAACGTTCTGGCTCAGCCCTATCAGCTAATAGTCACAGGACTCGGTCGAATAAAGAAAGCCTTAGTCGGCTAATAGTCACAGGACTCGGTTGAATAAAGAAAGCCTTAATCGGCTAACAGTCACAGGACTTGGTCGACTAAAGAAAGCCTTAGTCGGCTAATAGTCACAGGACTTGGTCGACTAAAGAAAGTCTTAGTCGGCTAATAGTCACAGGACTTGGTCGAATAAAGAACATCTTAGTCGGCTAATAAGGACTCGGTCGACTAAATGGATTTGATTGAATCAACAGATCTGTACTTGCAGGGATGCAGAAGGATCTCTTTAAATGCCTACCAGAGACGTGCAATCGTGCATTTAATTTTTCAGGAAAAGTATGGGGAAAAAGGTCTAACAAAAGTCTTGGTCCACTCCACTAAGACCAAATTGACAGATTGAACAACTAACGCTGAGTGGGTGCAGAGATGGAGCAGCCCTATTTCAGTCCATGGGTTACTAGGAGAGCTGATGGTGTATTGTTGTATTGTAGATGGTTATGAAAAGTTAGACGTACTGTTGTACGTAGTACCTACCTACTGGTCACAGGAGTCTTCAATAAGGTTTGGATGGTAATCCATTTTGTGAATACATTGGTTGAAACAATATCTTTGGCAGACAGCTCCTGCTATCTTAACGTTAGCAAGCTAAACATGCATAGTGCGACCTGTGTAATGTTAAGTAACTTGTGTTCCGCTGGGAAAGACCGCTCATCACTGCATACAACTTCCAAATGTCCATTCAGAAACGTTCAGCGATATCTGTGACTAGTTTCCCTTCTTGGTGTGTGTTCAGCCAACACTGTTGACATGCCCACTACGCAAAGCTAGTGCTCCGGTCATGCATCCACTCAACCCATAGAAAATACAGCATCAGGCTATTATCAAATCAAATGTATTTGTAAGGCCCGACAACACACCTTAATGTCCCCATGGGCTGGACACGTCTTCTTTAAACAAATCAAGAAGAAACATCACAATAAATCAAGAACAAAACAAAAACACCATTAAACTCCAAACATTTTAAAAGAAATGCAACACTCCCAGACATACCCCATGCGAAGGTAAAGAAAAACTCACTAAAACCTAGCAATAGGAAAAAATGCACCACATGCAGTCACCACCTGACTGCTTGTATTAATTGATGAAAAAGTGCAGTAATATAGATGATACAATTGAGGATGTAATATATTATTGAGCTGCATCGAGGAGATGCATCGTAGAATCAAATCGTGGACAGCTGCATCGTAATCTAATTGTGAGGCCAGTGAAGATTCACAGCTCTAGTGTAGATGGTGTAGTGTAGATGGTGTAGTATATAATATATAATACTACACTTATACTTATATACTTATAAACTGGACTTTTTGAAGAAGTCTTTATTCATCATGCAGTGACACACACATGCGATGGGCGCAGGGACCGAAACTAGAGAGCGCCACCCGCCATTTGCGCTCAGTTTTTACGTTTGGCGCCTCCCACTGAGAGGTCTGACCGCCGTGTGGCGGGCAATCAAATAGTCATGTGAAAACCGAAAATCATGATCCAATTCTTTAGCGGAGTTCTCACTCGCTGTCTCAGCACAGACATGCAGCGCACCGCGCACTGCTGCTGCTGCTGCTGCTCCTACCCCCTCCCCACCTGTTTCTGTATGCCTGCATGTAAACAGAGGCTATTGCCTCCGAGTCACCGTGACGTTAGTCTAGTCAGTGTGGGACCTTCGTGAGATAACGTTAGCTACCGTTACAAAATTACCCAGTCAACTATTCACTTAGTTTAATACATGAGGCATTGTGTAACGTTATCCAGCCGGCTAGCTACTGATAGCTCCAGACATCAACAAATCCTCCAGCAATAGTCCAGTGCATAATACCTCCGTTGGCTAGGTAGCTCACTAGTCACTACGAAATGTTGCAGTAAACTAAATAGTTCACTGAGGCGTTGTCCCAACGCCATCCAGCAGTAGCTACAGATAGCTCCTGGCATCAATGTCCTACAACAACAACATGCGTATTCGAGTCCCTGGCTTACATCGCATGAGTGAGGGCTGCTGAATAGGGTCCAGCTGTAGCTCAGGAGAATCCTTTTGCATGCTGAACGTAGCGTTTAGGGTCCAGCTGCAGCGCCGGAGAATCCTTGCTGGAGCTGGAGGCCACTCGAGTATACACACAGACAGTGTAGCTGTTTGCAGACAGCGAGGTGGCGATGTCTCGCAGATAACACAATCACAAGTATGATTATATAATATATATATTTTATTAAAAAAAAAATTATATAAAATAATAATAAAAAGAATGTTATCAAAAAAAAGTTGGCAGGTAAGAAATATGCTTGGCGGGTAGATTCTTCTCATCTACCCGCCACTGGCCGGTGAGTCAAAAAGTAAATTTCGCTCCCTGGATGGGCGGCACACACAGAAACACAGACATGCAATTTGTTTTGGGTCGCCGATGAAATTGAGTCTCTGCGCTTGACCCATCCCGTCGTCCTTCCCCCCCAAGGGCAGCCGGGAGCAGATAGGGGCTGCGGCCGCGCCCCGGGGGCGTGTAGCTTTATGCCAAGCAAGCAGTGCAAAATTTTACCGTAGTGGCGTGCAGTAATGCGCCTTTCATTTTCCGCCGCCCAGCGCCCAGGTCGCGCGGAAATAGGCTGTCTATTGCCATTCTCTTTGACAAACTCTAACCTTAACCAGCTCCTTAACAGCGCCTAAACTTAACCGTTCTAACCTTAACCAACTCCGAAACAATGCCTAACCTTAACCTTAACCTTAACCATGCCTAACCTTAACCATAGAAATTATATTGCCATTCTCTTTGACAAACTCTAACCTTAACCAGCTCCTTAACAGCGCCTAAACTTAACCGTTCTAACCTTAACCAACTCCGAAACAATGCCTAACCTTAACCTTAACCTTAACCATGCCTAACCTTAACCGGCGAAAGAATACACGTTAAAAAAAAATCACGTTAAAAAATATTTTCGATGGGATTCGAACTCGCCAGCAAACGAGCCATAGGATCCACAGCCATGTGGCCTTGCCAATTGAGCTATTTCTAGATACTGAATAAGGGGCGGTGACTTATATATATTGAGCTCCGCTCGTGTCGAACCAAGGCGGGATCTCATGCGCATGCGCGGGCACCTCGCGCGAGCACGCCGGCGCACGCACGCACCTGAGCGAGCACGCCGCCGCCGGTGCACGCACGGTAGCATTTGTCTAAGCGGGGCCTGAAAAGAAGGGCGCTTTACCGCACTGGCGTGCGGTGACGAATGCGGAAGCATTTTTGCACTGCTTGCTTGGCATTAAGGAAAACGCGCCCCGGGGACCAATCCAAGTGATCCTGTCCATCTTCGCCAGGGAACGCGACAGCGTTGGCGATCTGTTGTGCATGTTTTTCCATTGGGTTTATCTTATCGGGAGGGGAAACACTTGCGAGCACAGGGAGAACATGCAAACTCCACACAGAAAGGCCCGGGAGATACCCCACCTGGGTACCTGGCAACGCGGAAACCGGGTCCCCAAGCGGGAATCGAACCCTATACCTTCTAGCTGTGAGGCGACAGTGTTAACCACTACTCCACCGTGCCGCCCAGTGTAGATGGTGTAGTGTAGATTGTGTGTAGTGTAGTGTAGATGGTGTAGTGTAGATGGCGTAGTGTAGATGGCGTAGTGTCGATGGCGGGCCGCCACAGTCTAGGTAATTAATGGGAAACACTGAAGCTACTGTATGTAAACTACAGCTGGCCTACCTTCTTTTTTATGCTAACGCTATTTGGGAGTGCTAGCGTCAATAATGTCAGTAGCCTACTTTGTTTTAGCACTTTATTGTAAATCATCCCTCAGGGTAAACGTTATTGAATAGAGAAAAAAGCGTCATGCAAGTCCCTTTTCATATTATTCATTTGATCTCCGAGAGACAGCCCCTTCTCAATCTAGCACCAATGTGTGTGTGTGTGTGTGTGTGTTCGCCACACTATGAGGCTATGTTAAACTACAGGTAATCTCTGTGTTTTGTGTGGGTTGAACGAACACCCGGCCCTTTGCGCAAATTATATTTTGGGAAGGGGTGAACTTGGACTTTTGAATTAAATGCTGCACGCAAAAAAAAGTTCTGCACGTGCGTTCGTTAGTGGTTAACGTACCGTTGTATTAGTTCGGTACACAGCCGTACTGAACCTAAGGTCCAGTACTGAAATGGTTCGGTACGGATACGTGTACCTTTTTACACCCGTACTTCAAAATAGAATCACAACTTCAACTATTAACAGAGTGCTTTGGAGGAGAATCTCACATTGCCCGGCTGCCCATTACAGCACAGATCATACAGAATCTTGCCAGCTGCTCTGCCCTGCTTCTCCTCCTTCTCCCCGACAGGCCTGCAGTCCTCAAGACACTGGCTGCAAGTCTACGGACATGTCCGAAGCTGCCAAATATCAGCACCATTAACTTACAGTCATAGGCTAGCCAAGGCCGCTGACATGTGCAGCCAAGGGCTGATGGTTGGCACACGTGCAACCCCCCCCCCCCCCCCCCCCCACACACACACACACACGTTGAGATTCCACATTGATATTCAATAACCTCAATAACTTCAATAACAACCCCCCCCCCCCCCCCCCCATCTCTCTCCAATGTTTCAATTCCAAAATTAATGCTAGTAAGCTCCTTGACGTTACAAACATGAACAGTTGTGTTGAGGAGTGTCTCAGATCACCAAGAAAAACATCAACATTAAATCCCCCAAAACAGGTGGTAAAAGAAGCAGTTTCCATTCTACATTGAACCGGCTAACCTTGATCTTACCCCAAACCCTAGAACAACATTTCTGCCACGAGGACCAGCAAAATGTTCTCAAGTACACATTTCCAAGTGTCAAGAAGAATTAGCACTCACTCACTCACTCACTCACTCACTCACTCACTCACTCACTCAGTCACTCACTCACTCACTCACTCACTCACTCACTCACTCACTCACTCACTCACTCACTGGTTTTAGTCTGTAGTGTTTCTCTTTTCCTTCAGTAGCTCACCAGCTGTGTGTGGTTTACAGCTCAGCTGACTGTTAAAATTGTTGTAAATATTCTCTGCCTTTTTCTTTTGTTTAGTAATTATCTCTCAGAGGCCGACAGAGTCAACAGTGTTTTTTTTTTGAAAGATAAGAGGAGCCAGGATTCAGACAACGCTTATTAAAGCATTTCCCATTATGCCAGCAATTATAACTACTCACGGTGATTAACCAATTAAAGAACATTAAGTCATGCCATTTATGTGCATGGATGAACACAGATAAAACTAGACTATTGGACATGTGTGGTCCCTACTGAGTGAATGTAGTTTATTTAAGTCTTTAGACCGTCCAATTTAACATGCATGTAAAGGGAAAAAAACTTGATTACCTCTGAATTGTCTGTTAAACCTTCCCATGCCTAACCTTCTTACTGTCTTCTACTATCATCATGCACTCTCTTCCACTAAATAATCTTCCTTGCCTATATTACTACCTACTATACTATACTATGTGTGAGTCAATGGGTGAATGTGAGGAACAAAAATTGTTAACCGCTTAAAGACGCTATATAAAATACACCATTTACAATGCACTCAACACTGCAGCACCCACGTTTCAACACTGTTTGATGAACATTGTTACTCAGCTGAAAGAGTTGTACCCTTCCTGCTGACCTGTCGTACAGAACTTGTAATTCGTTTTGGATAAAGGCGTCAGTTAAATGACTAAATGTAAATGTACATGTCGCACTCGAGCACCAGCATGTCATTTATCCAATCAGGTGCATTCCACATGAGGAAATGGGAAGTAGAGAGGGGATACATGCACGCAACATGTAGCCTAAACACCTACATTAATTTTGGACTCGCCAACATTTAAGTTGGCTCCTTCTGTTTACGTTGTGACTTTGTGTACTTGGATCTAATGTCAACTCACACACTGTGGTTATCACCTTTGGTACGCCGCCCATTAGGCTACCTAATGTGGACATTTGTTGGGGGGGGGGGGGGGGGGGTTGAATGTCATGGGCCATATGTGCGCCCGTGCCAGCCAGGCTGAGTGCTAAGCTATAGACAGGGCCTTTGTTAATAGGCTTATCTGTCAATCTGGAGTGAATCGTGAGCCCCTGCGAATGCGCTCTGGCAGTGAACTTGCTCCAACGCGGATGTTCACGTCGTCCCGGCGATCATGTGAAGTATCACCCTCTCTTTTGATTTGTCCTCCATGGGCACGGGAGCATGAAGGAGCTTATCCATGCAGTACAGAAATGTATCACGTCAAGCACAGTGCAAATGAAAGCCACTAGGAGCCCCTCTGAGGACTCTTGTGGGGGGGGGTTGGCAATACCATCCCCTGCTCGTCGCACGGGGGGCGATTGTAAAGTAAGATGCTCTTGTCGTCGCCGAATTTGAGGGTCTCTGTGGCGCGTGGGGTGTGTTGCTATACAAACGCATTTCCTATGTATTTTTCTTCTTCTTAATTTTTCCTCTTCTTCTTCTTCTTCTTCAGGGGCTGCAGAAGTCTTGAGGTGCTGGGGTGTCTCCTGGTGTGTGGATGGGTGGGGGGGGTCCTTCGTAGCGAAGTCGATGCAGGTAAGGCAACATTTTTGTTTGGTTTTGAACAATATGAACACCATACTCTGGATGAGGTGGTGTGTGTGTGTGCGTGCGTGCGTGTGCACGTGTGTGTGTGCGTATGCTTGTGTATGTCTCAAACAAAAGAACTGGCTTTCAACTCGATGTCTTATGAATGAGTATATAACGGGTGCCGACCCAAAAAGAAATATCACCAAAATAGCAAACAAAGTCGTCAGCAAAGAACTCTAGTACTTTTAACGATGCATTTCAGCCCTGTAGGCTTCCTTCAGTGTTTCTGAGACGTTTGTGGGGCTGCGACCAGGAACCTGCTGGTGATTAACACCCAGCTGATGCAACACCATCAAAACGGCATCATCAGAAACCCAATACTAGTACGAAGAAAATATAGTAATACGAAGAAATACATCGCGTTCTGTTATTTGCAACAACCAGATTAGTGTGTAAATGTCTTCTTAGTTACTTGTTTTAGTCTTGGGGTTTTGATGATGTTGTGCATATGACTCTCACTATGGAAATGTCACAAATACAGTATGGCAACAGATGAAGCACGTCAGTGGAAATTGATATCAAGGGGCTACTAGAATGTCACTAGGATGTGTTCTCTAGGCGGTAGGTACGGTTTGCTCGGACACGCTATGCAAGGCCCCTAGCCCCCCCCCCCCCCCCCCCCCCCCCCCCGAGTGTGTTCGATAAACAACACTGCGGTGACGAGGAGGGCGGAGGAGGCAGTCCAGCAGCGCTCCAGCGTGGGCTCCTCTCACCTCATGTTGATTTCATCCGGAGCGCCGGGGGCCTCTGCTCTGCGTAAAGAGAGAAAAGAGAGGGAAAAAAAAGGCGCTGAGCTGATGCGTCTGTTGGTGTTTACGCCCCGGCCCGGGTCCACATGCAGACAGACACACAGGCGGCTGTGTTTCCTGTGTCCGCACACGGGCTCACCCAGACACGAGGCTCTACCACACACACACACACACACACACACACACACGCACACACACACACACACACACACACACACACACACACACACACACACACACACACACACACACACACACACACACACACACACACACACACACACACACACAGGTCATGGCTGCCTTCCTCCCGCTTGATGAAATACCCTACAAACAAGACGCCCAGTTAGTTCATCCTCTGTTTATGCAATATGTAGTTCAGTGTATCACAAAATATGGTGCTCCAGGAGAACAGAATTATGTCCGTGGAAAAGGGAATGTAATTGGTCCGTCCACTGTATTATACAATATAGTTTATAGCTTGATGGATTAGGAATTAGGACACACACACACACGTGGACACAGTCACTCACACACACACACACACACACACACACACACACACACACACACACACACACACACACACACACACACACACACACACACACACACACACAAATAGATAAGAGTGGTTAATCTTGATTAGAGTGTGAATGCTGAGAAGTACGGTGGTGGCCTGACGAACATCTGCCCAGCAGCTCACAGCTGAGTGGGATAAAAAAACGTCAGGCGAGGTAGACGGTCAGAGGAGCTATAAGCCAAACGGGGGGGATGTGACGAGGAGTGGCACAGCGCCTTCCAGCTGGTTCTCTCTGCGCTCTCAGTGACAAGACGTCTAGCAGGGGAGTGATGGGAAAGGGTTGCATTCAAAGAAAACAAGGTGTCTCGATAGAGAAATGTAATCTCGGGATGTTTTACGGCTAAATACAATCTCCGGGAAGAGCGATGTAATGGCGTGTTTGACGCCCCAATCTTCCGAATGTGTTACCTTTTTAGAAACTAGCTATTACTCCTCCTGAGTTCCACCGTCCTTTGTCTGTATAGTACTGTAGCGAATGCACGGGCCCTAATGAATAATTGCTTTCCTCTGTGACATGTGAGGGGCGCAGACATTCAGTTAACCTCGCTGGAGGAAAACGAGAGAGAGAGAAAAAAAAATCCCCTTCCTGTCAGTGGTCTCTCTCTCTCTCTCTCTCTCTCTCTCTCGCTCTGTTCTTGTGAGATCTGGAACTGATAAGGATAGAGGCCTCTGGTAACTGAGCAGGAAGGATAAGAGGGCCTGGCTTATAGGAGTCCCTGTCTAGGCCCACATGGCCACCTCTCACTCAGCTCACGACTACACGAAGAGAGCACAAAACGCACCCTTAGGATTTCAACTATTTCAAATTGGTAAAGGCTCTTCCCTATAGTATAGAGATGGTGAAGGAACACAGACCAAAGTTAAAGGGGCACTTCACCAAAAAAATAACCAATGCTGATTTATTTTGCAACTCATTGAGCTATAATTAACACAACACAAGGATTCAACATCCCTGATGACATCACCGGTGGCCATAGTCAAACTAATTTACTCTCAATAACTCAACAATTTTGCACACATAGAGTTTTTGGATGTGTGTGAGATTATGTGCAAAATAAATCAGCGTTGTTTTTTGTTTAAGTGCCCCTTTTAAGTTCACGAGGTGCTGATTACCAGCAAAAGTACGTATGTACTGTTATTAAGGTGAATGATCTCCGTCCTGCTCCGACTATGCAATCAATTTCACTTGACCGGCAGCACTCTGGGTATTTTAGTATTGGTCAAATTAAACCTGCAAGAGTAACAAATACATATTTCACAGCAGCGCCCCCCCCACTTAAACACACCAACTCAACTCAATTGTCGAATTGACTGTTGTCAAGTCAAGTGGAAATGCTTTGTAGTACGAGTGGACGGCAGCGCGGAGGGAGTTCGTCGTTCATCTTGACCACCCCGAGGCTCGGAGTAACACGCTGTTGAGCTGATAAGCCCGGCGGTGCTGTTCTCCTATAGCGCCGGAACTACAAGCCATCGAGACTGGAGCGTTGCAGACGCAGCACAGCCCCGCTGACTGGAGGATCCATCATATGTGTGGTGGGGTGGATGGGGAAAAGGCCTTTGCTGTTCTTGTGCAATATTGGGCAATTAGTCTTCATCACCTTTGATTACCACCTCTGGCGAGTGTGGACACAGGGAAAATAACACCGGTGATCACTCAGGATACCTCTCGTTTTATGGAAAGTCAGGCTTATATCCCAGCCACTTAAAGGAACACACCAACTTTTCTGGGGAAATTAGCTTATTTGCCATCTACCCTGGAGTTAGACAAGCAGATGCATACCCTTTTCCTCTCTGTGCATGCATTAGGCTTAGGGAACAGCCGCACCGTTAGCCTAGCTTAGCGTCATTCACTGGAAGTAGGTGTGCCAGTGTAGCTTAGTTCCCAAGAGTCTAAATACACTCCAAAACTTTCCTGTAAACATGTTGTGACCTGTGTATTTACCACGTGCAGAAATAAAAATAAAAACATTTGAATAATTTTTTTTGCCGAAGCACTGCTGCCTGGGCGCAGTGATTTCATCACCTCAAACGCCCTGTTGTTTTTTGAAAAACGAGGAGAAGAAAAGGGTATGTATCTGCTTGTCTAACTCCAGGGTAGATGGCACATAAGCTAATTTCCCAAAAAGTTGGCGTGTTCCTTTAAAGGGATTTTTGATTTGTTAATTTCCAACGATAAAACTCCTTTCCCAGCACAATCCATGCCGTTCCTCATACTAGCTCCCGGCTAGTTAGCCAACAAGATCAATGCAAAGTCGGAGCTTGACCCCACTGACTTTGCACTGGATTGTGGCTAACTAGCCGGAGATAAGGACTCTTATCGATAAACAACATTGTTGGTAGTTAGCTATATCTCTATCTCTCTCTCTCTCTCTCTCTCTCTCTCTCTCTCTCTCTCTCGCACCTCACCACTCATTTCTGCATGTGAAAGAGTAACTTTGGGGATTCTTCTGGCATACCTCTGCTCAGGGGCAGGTCTCCTCTCGGCGGAGACGTTCCGGGGTGGTATATGTCCTTCCCGCGCACGCGCGCGAGAGAGAGAGAGAGAGAGAGAGAGAGAGCGGGAGGAGATAACGCGCCGGGGTGACAGTTGAATTATTAGCCCATTAGTCACGAGAGAGGGAGAGGTGGACGGACACGGCATCCGTCAAGAAAGCGCCGCTCTCTTCTCAGATAGCCCCGCCGCCGCCTCGCTAACACGCCGACCCGGGGATCTTGTACGTCTGTCGTCTCTCTCTCTCTCTCCCACTTGATGTTGAGGGACGGAGGGGCCTGGGGGGGGTCAGGGAACGGAGAGGCGGAGGGGGAGGGGGAGCTGTGCTGGTACTCTCTGCTGTTGCTGCTGCTGACCCAACAGGCTGTCCTAGGAAGAGTGCAGCATAACACAGAGGCAGAACTCAGTGTACTGGGCTAAAAATAGAACGTGGCATCATCCCCGCGTTCCCGGTCTGTCTCACGCGCACGCATGCACACACACACATTAGGACATGCACACACACACACACACATTAAGACATGCACACACACACACACACACACACACACACATTAGGACATGCACACACACACACATTAAGACATACACACACACACACACACACACACACACACACACACACACACCGTTAGCCGGGACCTGGCGGACATTGCTCTGCCAGGGTCTTTGGAGAGAGAGAATAAGGCGCAACCCTCGGTGATAGTCGGTGTCACGTCGGAGCAAGTCGTTCCCTGACGGGTCTTACAGCCAGGACTTTGACTCACTCCGAGAGGAGATCCTCTGAACAGTTCCTCAGCCCTGAGATGAACCTGGCTATTATTCCTCGACCCCATCGGTCCTTTTATATATATCTTGCGCTTCTTTGTACTGTACATAAGCAATCTGCCCGGCTGTGTAAGAATAAAGTCTTCATAACAAAGAGAATGGAGAATATTGAACAAACGGCAGTGGTAGCCACTTTCTTTGATGCCGAATTAAAGCAGATATCCCTTTGAGACCCCGGCGTTGGATAACTTGTCAATTTCCTGCCCATGATGAATAGCCCTAATATGCTATGCTTCATAAGCCAACAAATTAATTAATGGCTCACCGTAATATGTTTTAAGAACACTTGGCGTGGAGATGCTGTTGGCTTGTGAATGATCTGGCCCCCATGCTGTTTCCTCTGCACAGCTTGAAATACGACGCTACATTAACAGGCCTTTTTTGTTTTTTTTTGCCTAATGCCGCCCGCCATATTACTGCATTTCCCTTTGTTGGTAAAAATAGCCACTATGTTCCCATTAGATTGGTACATTCTTATTGGTAAACATAAAAGGCACTGAACACAGCCCCCCCTCCTCTCCGTTTCTTATTTTCTAACCCTTTTCAGGTGTGAGTTTTATTGGGATGTTTTCTCTGAATTCTATATTGGAATCCTATAACCTCCTGTAGACGGTTTCGACTCGGGCAACAAAAACAAACTAACATTCTAGAACGGGCTACATTTGATTTCAGCCGTTGATATTAGCAAACACTTCAACAGGGAAATAGAATCGGGTCCTAAGATGTTCTCCGGTAACGCAGTTCCACTGAACCCTTCTATATAGCTTTCAACGGCCAGTAGGCTCTTTTGTGACATAACCCCATACGATTGTTCTGATCTCACACGATCCCACATCGAGAGTGAAGAGCGTTCAGCAGAGCAGATGAGGGCGTGACTGCTGCCTGCAGGGCCTTCAAATTATCCCTCAGCTCATCTGACTGCTGGTCAAGTGGCCCAGTTTGGAGAATGCATTTAGTAGGACAGATTAACACCTCTGGGCCCTATTTGCTGCGCTTGAAGTACACCCCCCAGCTCTCTGATGCGCAGTGTTTGATTGGTCGAAACAAAAGTAGAATGAATAAAGTTATGACATGCGGTTAGTTATTTCCAAATATATCTCAACCTCAAACCCCCCCCCCCCCCCCCCCCCCCCCACCCCCCACCCCCCACCCCCCCTGGCCGGCGTTGGAGTGCCTTCGTTTTAAGTGGTTATTTAGTTTGGTGTGTTACTATTTTTAATCACACTCAAAAATGAGGAGTGGTGATGTTGACGATATAAGATATGTTGGTCATGAACCAACTGAAGGAAATTATTGAATCGTTGTGTTGAAACAGCTGTTCTAAAGGCCCCCCCCTCCCGCTCGCAATGACGACGATGACGGTAGCAGAGTGTAAGTGAGTGTAATTGACAGTGGACTGGAGCTTCCTCTGGGAGGAGAGATGGGCTTTAGTCTGAGCAGGGAGGAGGCAGGCGGGCAGCATGGTGGCCATGAAACATTCATGCACCTGGGGACTCTTAGCACAAGGAGCACAAGCTTGAGCCAATAAGGAAGAAATGAAGAAGGGAGTTGTTAATGGGGCCATTAGACCTTTTTATAATCGTCTTTAGTCGATATTGTTGTATTATTTACCTCAAGGGCTACATATGCATGTTGTTGTTCTTTTTCTGGTGATTTGTTAGAGGGAAAAGGATGATGTAGTTCCTGTGTGGTGCTACAAAGCCTTATGTCGGATTTTATTTACAGTACAGGAATGAAATAAACGGTGACTGTCCAGTTTACTGAGAATGGAAGTCCATGGTGGTGGCCGGCAGGCTAGAAACCATCCGAGGCACTCTGGTTATAAGTTCAACACGGAGGGCGGTCGGAGAGATGCCTACACCCGCGGTAGCAGGCAAAGCCCTACCCATCTGTTAACATCAGCTATATAGACCTGTTCGCTGACGACGTCATGACAAATATGCGCGAGCAGACCCGAGGCAGAAAGGAATGTATATTGTAGTGCTCATGTCACCTGCCCCAGAGACTACAGTTGAAAATGCCAACTTGGCTAAACTGGCATATTTACAGTCAAATGCTCCTTAATATGCACTGTCTCTGTATTTTAAACCAATAAATACAAATACAATGTAATCCTGGTCAGAACAACGGGGCAGACTACAATATATTTGCATTTGTTAGCCATGCTAGCAATCTAAACAATCAATCCATGCCAAAGCTAGATATGTAAAAGGTGAAAGACTCATACTCACAGCCATGCTGATTTGGCAAAATGACATCCAGCCGTTTTAGTTTGAAAGTGTCAGGGAGTGTCATGGTTTCTCCATAGAACCCTGTTGTACTTATTTTAGCGCAGCAGCTCGCACTGGTCCGGGGTAACTTAGTCACGTGACTCAGTTGGTATTGCTGATTGGCTCGAACACGGTATGTTTGTAAACAGCGAACAGGTCTATACATCTACTATGAAAATGTGTCATTAGGATAGAGCTATATTTCATTCCTGCCATAGAGCAAGACACCTCACTAGAATTTACCTTTGCGTTGGAACTGCTGTCTAACAGCTGTGCGCACTGCTCACTCATTCACGGAACCACTGGAATGTCTTATGAACCACAACGGTGCACTTGAGGATGCACCACATCCAATTCTACTTCAACAGTCGTGGGTGGTCTCTTAAATCGGCCTCTTTGTATTTAACTTTTTGCTGGAAAAGATTATCGATTTTGTGCATAGATCGCTAGATTTCTCAACTTATAATATGCATTTCACGTAGGCATTTCCTGATTAACTCATTCAACGCCAATCACGGAAAAAGTCGGGTTAACTCGCCAACCGTTCAGCGCCAATCACGAGAAAAGTCAGGTTTTAATCGTTATTTCTTTTATTAGCTATATCCATTCATTTTCATCCATCCAGCCTGATGTTATCATTGGGAATGGGTCTGAGCTCGCAAAAGGGCAAATACCGCCGCCTACGCCTTCCAGCAGGTATTGCACTCTATTAGAAATGGTGTAGTTTCTTTTCGATCTGAGCCGTGCGGGCGGGGTTTAAATACTCAGACGAGGCAGGCCTTTACAACGACAGCATGGAACAGTAACCGCCCGCCCGTTCATGTGTAACGCTCGGTAATGTGGGACGGACCTCCACGAGCAGTATTTGGAATGGCGATCAGATAATTGGATTATTTCTTTTGCATTACATCAGATACCAGGTAAGGACTCTATATATAAAATCTTGCGTTGATCTGATATTTATTTCTACCGCGATCGCGGCTGTGTGTGGCTGTGTGCCGTTGGGTGCAGGAGGGGACTGGGGGAGCCTCACGCTACGAGGGCCATTTCATTCTTGCATGAGGAAGGATAATAATGATAATCTAGCGTTGATTTCAGGAAGATTCAATAATCAGGCGAAAAATGACAACGTGTGTTTAGTGTATTCCACTAAAGGGCTATTATCGCGTCTTTTCCTGGGATTACTAAGAATCACAAACTATATTCATATTTAAAACGGAAATGTACGGATGGAAAAACAATCCGTTTCGTACATGTTGACTGGAAGCAACTCACTGACAATCAACGGGTGTATTAGACCCATAGCTATAATATAAGATATATTTTAAGCACTCGCAAATCTCGCAGTCCCCCCATTGATTAAAGCGATGGCGTAATAGCGCCCTCTGGCGCATTAAGCGATGGCGCAGAATGAGTTAAGTTACAACAAGATGATGGAGGACAATTGGTCAATAACTAACATTAAGTACTTACAAACAGTTCTGACAGCACAATATTGATGTAGCTAATAGATTTGCTGCGAAAAGAATGTTGGAAATGATGAAAATGAATTCAAATATTATACTAGTCATCGACCAATTTGAAAAATATTTGGGAAGTCCGGCCCTGTGCCTGCAGTCAGCCTGTATCCCAAGTTTTATCAGATCAGATCAGAACTGTAGAAGTTATGGATATACAGACAAACAGTCAGATACACACACACCCACAGAGTGATTGCAATACCCCCTCAGCAGCGCTTCGCACATGCAAGTGTAAAAACCCTTTATTGAATCATGGATAGCCAGTGCTTTTATACTCGAAGAGTCTTCGTCTGGGTCTTCATTATTTACAGTATGTTTGAATAATATAATGGTGGTCAACTAGCACACATTAGTCTGGCGTGTAGCTAGTTCTCTCAGCAGAATGGGAGTTCTTCCCCAGCCCTCAGCGCCTTGTGCTTGGGCCGTGTTGACACAACAGTGCACCAAATGCGGACATCCCCACTTGCTCCGGTTGAACAGTTGCCTCTCCAAAAACTGACCCGTGCTCACTGGCTGCAAGACAAGGGCATGTGCCTTCTACACACAGACAGAAAAGGCAAGAGAGAGAGGGGGGAGGGACAGAGAGAACATGATTAAGAGGAAGGGAAGGGAGAAGCAATATTTAGACAGCTGCACGTGTAGTGTCATGTATCCTTGTCTGGGGTAGGGGGCAGGGGGTGGAAGGATATTTTGGTGTCCGCGGCTTTGCCTGCAACACCTTCAGACAGGCACCCGAGGCTGGTGTCCATGTCGTCGCACCTTTCAGACAATGGTCTATAAACTCAACACAAACCTGGGCCTTAATGGTCTTTAAACTGGCAAAAAGCCTGCAACTCGTATTTGTCTAGTCACACTAAAGATGAAATAACGACACTCGCTGACTGTTGCAAGCCGTATCGCAAAGGTTTTAACCCTTTTGGTTTGTACGTGTTTTGGAATGTTCTCTAAGAATTCTACCTTAGCCTTCTGAAACTCTTTCTGAAACTATTTCGACCACCTGTAGCCATTGTGACAACATCGTTACAATGTTAAGTTCGCAAAAATTATATTCTCGCGAGCCCGGGATCGTTGAAAAGTTTGAGAAAAGGTTAAAGAAAAAGTTTTTTTAAACCAAAAAATCCACAGGTCACTGCCAAAGTCTTTCTGTGTCTATGAACCCCCCACCCCCAAACCCCCGCCCATCCCCCCTCCACTGGCAGGAGGTGGTACAGTAGCTCTGGTTGTTGTGTTGAGACAGCTGGTCACATGTCTTTGGTCCCTGTGGCAGACCGGCCTTGTGGCTTGACCATGAGGTGGTGGCTGGCAGCTGACTGAGACTAGGGACATTGTGCCTCACAATGGGACCACTCACTGGGGTTAAAAACACCAAGCTTTTCAACCTCCCCATCTCTGAGCCATCTTACTGACTACTGCCACTGACTGCTGTTTGGAGCTCTTTGTTAACTCTGCTCGGTGGCGCTGGTGAAGGCATGTTCTGTTTACTACGGATACAATGGGCTAGACTGATAAATATTTTCAATTTGTTAATTAATTTGCTATGAAGAGGATAATGCTTGTTGAAAGTAAGGATTTGGAAACCGTATAGTCTGCACGCCCTAGAGAGGGCAAGGATACGATTGGAATTTGAAGCATAGCTGTTTAATAAAATAAAGGTGTCTCTCTCCTCTTTCAGTGGATTTTTCTCTCTTCGTGTTTTGAGTCCTTCCCGCTACAGTATCTGTCCTGTCCTTGATGTGCCTTCTCATTCTGTTGTCCCTCTCTCTGTCAGTCATTTAATTAGAGCATAAGAGAGCCGGCCTCAAGAGGCTGCACAGATCCATGTCGTTTTTTTTTAACCAAATGTGCTTGTTATTCAATGAATCTGATCAGCGCTGGGTGACTATTGTACACCGAAGGCCTCGTTTTGCCTAGTGATAGCAGGCAGCTTGTGGAGAGAAAAAAACTGCATTAAACCGCTACTAGCGGTCACACGCCGCAACCCTAGCGCATAATAGCGCGCAAAAGACCCTCACAACAGCCACTAATTGCTGATGGATATTAGAGCGAGGTCTCTCCAGACAGTGACCTTCCTTTTACCAATCATAACAAATGCGTGTTACTAGAGCTAGAGCTCTGAGCAAAACAGCCCCCCCCCCACACACAGACACACACACGCACACACACACACAGCACGAACATGCTGAATTAATTATTCAGATCGGCTGGTTGCACGTTTTTCGGCCGTCTACCATATTTAACAACATCCATAATGGCATCTTTTGTGAGAGATTAATCGCGACGTAAGACTATCAAAGCGGCGACTGGTCCCTGCCACTCCTGTGCGGCAGACAGAGTCGCAGTGGGAGAGACGTGTACCCGTGTTCTGCAGCAACCTGCGGTGTTATTTATTTGTCACACACTTTATCAAGGATATTTCTTATTCATAACTTGTCTCCATATCTTATCATTTGCAATCTGGAACATTTTGGGGGGGGGGGGGGGGGGGGGCTTCAAATTGACACGGGGAACGGACGAATGGTAATGAGATTTGTTTAAATATTTATGAAGCGAGGAAACGGCGTGGTTAAAACCTTGAGAAGGCTTTTAAACAGAGTTTAGTGTTTCCTCCCACTGTTTGGGTTCTACTCCTACAGAAAGACGGTATAGTCGGGTTTCTATTGACACGTCCAGCACTTTATTTTGACTGATCATTTAGTCATTTTGCATCATAGGATTAAAGAATTTGGCTATTTCTGACTATGTATTCCCCTGTGTCTTCTTTTGATAGACTAATCTAGAATTAATAACGTTTTAGCATTTATTTTTTCATAACTTAGATACTGAAAAGAAATTAATAGTTTTTTGTGCATATGTAATAAATGTGCATACATAAGCACATATTGCGGTTGTTTACGTGCGGCAATACACAGTAACAGAATAGAATGTGCAGTATTGCTCTCCCTAATCACATTCTGATCGTGACGTGGCCGAGGACAGATTCATCCTAGGGCTGCGATTGGCCTATTAGATACTTAATACTTATTGTTATGTTTGTGTTCCAACTTCCAGATGCTGCTTACGACAACATTTTGTGAACATGATATGAAAACGGATATGAAATGGGTTGTTTTTTATGGTTCTGGAACAGCCTGGTTCCACACAAGACACATTAGTACGTACATACAGTACATTCCAGAGCACACCTTTTGCCCCATACTGTACTTATGTGCACATGGAACAGGACTCCTTTCTTTTTCCCCACAAGGAATGTGAAATAGTCTTTTCAGGGTTTTGTCTCTATGATGTCACCAATTTATTGGTTGAATAAAAGATTTATCAAAAACGAATCCACCACTATTGAAAAAGAGATTTTGTCAATCCCCAAAAAGTTGACCCTTTGATCGCGCATATTGTGTTGTATATATCTATATCATTCATTGGAGTAAATAATACATGCTCCTGTAGCATTTGTAGAATTTTGTGTGTCACAGTCAAAAGATTGGCTTCAAATATCCAGACTCAATTACAACCTGGAACTGGAGTTCAAAGGTTATTCAAATCTTGAAGTGAAGAGTCAAAAGAAGTCTTCCAATTGAAAGTGTTGTAGGTAATTGTTTCAACAACTGAAACTCCGTTATACCAGAGTCGATGTGTTCTTCGTTTATTTTCTCATGAACATTTAAAACTCAAATGTTATGATCAATTGACCAATAGTACGGCTGTGATTGACTAAAGGACATCTGTAGAATTGTGTTTCCGACATGCAATAGATGGTAAATGGCTGCATTTATAAAGCGCTTTACAACTTGTTCCTCACATATTTACCCATTCACTCACACATTCACACACCGACAGCAGAGGCAACCATGCAAGGTGCCAACCTGCTCTTCGAGAGCAGTTAGGGGTTAAGTGTCTTGCTCAAGGACACTTCGACATGCTGCCCGGGAGGAGAGGGAATCGAAACGGGAACCTCCGGATAACCAGACGACTGCTCTACCTACCGAGCCACTGTCTGTCGTCCCCACTGTCGTCATCCAATAGACCACTGCACTTCCGCGTTACATTGAGCTCATGGAGGAGAGAGCGGGGGGAGAAAATGAATGAATGTGGATGAGAGCCTTGACATTAAGTGGTTGTAGCTACGGCTGTGGGGGTGCTGGAGACATGATCCAATATACTTTCATATGCCTGAGTCTCCTGAACATGGAGAGACCAATCCCAAGTCGATTAGCACTTTCTCGGCCGAGCTATAGTCATTTCTCCGCACCTACTCCAGAACTCTGCATGCGCAGATTCCCCACGGAGTCTAACTGGATTGTCCAGAGATCTAGGTTTATCAATCTGTGCATGTGGAGTTTGCAGCCTAACCACTTAATGTCAAGGCTCTCATCCACATTCATTCATTGTCTCCCCCCGCTCTCTCCCCCATGATTTCAGAATACCGGACGTGTTGCGGTGGTCTATCAGGCAGAAGGACCTCTCTTAAAGGGGAACACCCGCTTTTTTAATATGTCATTTCCATGGGCCTGGCTAAGATTATTCAACCAATGTTTGTGAACATGAGCTACTCTCTCCCAAAGCCAGAAGCCAGAGAAGTAAGAATCAAACGTGTGATTCAAATATCAAATATAAAGTCTGGAGCTGCTCCATTCTTTTTTTTATATCCAAATGAGCTTTATTCTATAGTAGTAGTATCAATTCTGAAAGAGAAAATGTACATATGAATTCAGAACATTCCCCCTGGGTGCTTTCAGTGTCATCTATGAAATCGTCCCCAATTCATCATCTATGGAGGTTTTGAGTTTTATACCACTCTAGGTTTTGAATTTGAGAGAGAGTTGTTCATATTCAGTAATATCTTCTACCGTCTTATAGGACCAGAGGAATAACATGTATAAATTCTGAAATTGGGTGTAATTCCCCTTTAAATCTGCTGCTTACCAGAGTAATGTGTTTATAATTTTTCAGGAAATGACTCATTCAGCATGGGGGGGGGGGCATACAAAAAAAACCAATGGACTAACACATTCTTGGTCAACTAAGACCAAAGCGACTGATTTGACTAATTGCGTCCTAACTGATACACAGTAATTCCATACATACCGGTATGTGAGCACTGAGCATAGGAACTGGTGGAGAGAAGAGAACGCCTACACTATGAGCGGCCTACAGGCACTGCAGCTCTTCCTACTGACTGTGTGCATGGAAATATATAAGCACAGCAGATAATGCTGAGCAACAGCAAGGTGAGTAATTCTGGTCGCATCTGCATTATGCTAATGTATGAACACAGGAAGCCAGCGGAGGCTAGTTTAGCTGGATGGCTTCTCACTAAGGGACACAAACAATACAGCCATCATGCAAATGAACAGCGAGGCATGATCATTCAAAACAAAAAAAACTTTGAAAAGGAAATAAGTAACTATACATAACATAACCGCGTACGCAGCCAAATGTACAAATCCAGATCCAGACGTGATATTTGTTTTGTTATTATTCTTTTTTCCCCGTAACCAAATGTTCTTATCGTGCCCCCCCCCCTCGAGCAAACATGCAAACAATCCGGTCTGTGTTCACAGTCACATGAGCCGAGAGGTGAGGGAGAGTCAACGTGCCTGTCCTGCTATTTCCTGAGGCTTCGTAAACACACATGGCACACACACACACACTCACACTCACACATGCACACGCATACACACAGGCACACGCACACACATACACTGGAAGTTCCACTTGAACACTACATCAAGTAGTGAGGAAGTAGTACAGAGAATAGTGCAGTATGTACAAGTATGTGCCGGTGTGTTTCATACCTATACATTACACACTGTATACAGTATACTTGTACATGCTGCACTATTCTCTATCATTTCAGACGGTCCTAATATGAACTGTGACTATTAACTCAAAGTAAAGCTGGTAAAAGCAGTAGTAAGAAGCAGCTAGCGGTTGCACTCTCTTGATTACCATCACTGGTGTAAATGTTAGCTTCCGACCTGCGGTCAGGCCTTAACCTAAAATAATAAACAGAAGGAAGTGAGAATTTCTTCTTCTTCTTATCCTGGAGTAACTCTCCTTTTCTTCTCTGTACACTCACTGGCCTTGCTTAGTATCCACAGATTTATAATTCCCACTTCATAACCAATATACATAGATCTCCGAAACGATACTGTAAACGGAATACGGTTTAATCCCTCTCTTTTTGTACTGAGATTAGTTAAAAAAAACATATATATATGTATTATATATATTTTCTCTCTGGAAATTAATGGACATTGTTAGTGTTTTGGATTAGTTTGATTACTGGCTTGGCCTTTGCCAGAGGATGTCCATGCATTAAATCTGCATTAAAGCAGACTATAGAACTGGTTTATGTAATTGATTTGGAGTGTTTATAGTGGATTGTTTAATGAATGCTCTAATCAAAACATCAGAGGCCTAAGAACGATTAAAACGATGTCTGGAGCATTTTTGATGCCCACACCAAGCTCTCTGCTTAACACTTTAAGCTTTTGTGATATGGGACACTTTGAGAGGGTGTTAGAAATGTCTATAAGAAGCCTAATAATAATATAATAATGCAGGACCTGTTCAGAGGTCTTTAATTGGCATGCAATTATCCTCAATGTTTAGCGGTTAGCACACACGGTTATCACACACACACCGGAACACACACGCATGCATTGTCTTTGTAGGATCGCCGATGCAATTCGTCTCTGCGCTTAACCCATCCCGTCGTCCTTCCCCCCAAGGGCAGCCGGGAGCAGACAGGCGTCGACGAGGGCTGCACCCGGGGACCAATCCAAGTGCTCCTGCTCGTCTTCGTCAAGGACGCCACAACGCTAGCGATCTGTTGTTGTGCATGTTTTTCCATTGGGTTTATCTTATCGGGGGGGAAACCCTTGCGAGCACGGGGAGAACATGCAAACTCCACACAGAAAGGCCTGGGAGATACCCCACCTGGGTACCTGGCATCATGGAAACCTGGTCCCCAAGTGGGAATCGAACCCTGGACCTTCTTGCTGTGAGGCGACAGTGTTAACCACTACACCACCGTGCCGCCCTATTAATCTCCTGACCAAAATCCCAATAACTGCAATCAAATTCATACCTACCAAATCATAATGATACCTTAAAACGTATGCTGTCGTACTACACCTCAACCTCCAGTCGTCCCGCCTCCTGCTCGTAATCTCTCTCCGTCTTTGTCCCCGCAAGTTGCCGTCTAACACAATTTCACGCTCCCGACGCGTAATCTAAAATTCAATAGCTAAACATGTATGCTGGGATTATAATTTGGAGTCTCTGTGAGTGATGTAGGTCAACTGGAGAGTCCATTTCCTCTAATATTGTAATCCCCATTTGTTCTGCCGCTCCCCCCCCCCCCCCCCCCCCGCCTCACCCCAGAAACACATGCAGTTCTGGAGTCTTTGTCAGACCACAATACCCTGGGCTTGATAGCAGCTCTTTACACTGCATTTGCACGCCTGTTTACTTTTGCCGTTCTTAACACATTGAGTGCCACGCCCCTTCCGGGAAGTGCATAGGCCATGCCACCCATTAACCCCATGTAATCGCTCACCTTGTTTGTAGAGCTAAACCTATATTTTATATTATAGCTATGGATAACGCCGTCGATTGTCAACATGCAAAAAACTGATTATTTTTTCATCAATACATTTCTGTTTTATACCGTGGTGAATATGAGTATAGTATAGTTGTAGAGTGATCCTGTGTAATCCCAGGGAACTCCGTCAAACAGCCCTTTAGTGAAATCCACTAAACACGTTGCCATTTCTCGCCTGATTATTGAATCATCCTGAAATCAACGCTAGATTATCGGTATTATGTTTCATCATGCATGCTCGAAAGGGGACGGGGGAAAACCGGCCCTCCGTGCTTTGATCGCAGCCAACGGCACACACACACAGGCTGCGATCTCGGGGAAAAAGTTATCAGATCAACGCAAGATTGATAATATATAGTCCTTACCTTGTCTATGATGTACTGCAAAAAGAATAATCCAATTATCTGATCGGCATTCCAAATACTGGTCGTGGTAGTGTGTCCCACGTTTACCACCAAAGAAAATTAACGGGCGGGCGGTGGAGCCTCGTCGATGCATTGTTATGAGTGCTTGCCTTGCTGGAGTGTATAGACCCCGCCTGCACACTGCAGCTCGGCCAGGAAAACAAACCACATCGTTTCAAATGGAGTGCAATAGCGGCCGCAAGGCGTTAGGCGGCGGTATTGCACCGTTGCGGTCTCAGACAGAGTGCAACACAGTCCTACACCATAGCAGGATGAATTATGAATGGAAATGGCGAATAAAATAAATAACGATCCAATAACGAGTTTACTCGTTGTTGGCAGAATTCGATTGGTGGGCTATAACGAGTTAACGGTATTAAGTTAACACAACAATGTATGAATGCAAAAATATAACGTTCCCACATCCGGAACGATAGATACCCGATGTTGAATGGGCCATAGTAATGTCGATATAGCTATAATATTTCAAAGGTTATAGCCCTGCAAAGAAGGTAAACATCTCCATAGGCTTACAGCGGTGGCAGACTGGGCCCAATGATGGGTACAATGCATGGCGGTCAATGTGTTAAGGGACATGCCACATTTTGGGAAATACACTTATTTGCCATCTTCTAGTGATACGATAGCACGATATATCGGCCGTCGATATAATTTTGTACACATCGGTATCTGTCCAATATCAAGATAGGGACGATATGGGCTGATAGTAAAAAAAAAAATAAAGAATCATAAAAAAAATAAAAATAATTAATCTTTTTATTTTTTATTTTGTTTTTACATGTTTTGGCCTTAAATAGTTTCAAAATATCAGTCATTTCTGAAAATAAGTTAAAAAAGTAAAAAAGAAAAATGCATTTTGGAAAATAGCTCTTTATTTGATAAAGTGTTTTCTATACAGAGATATCGACCTCTGTAAATATCTGTATCGGCCAGAACAGCAATATTAATATCGGTTATCGGTATCGGCCACAATCGGTGCATCACTAGAGTCAGACGAGAAGGTCGATATCAGTTTCATCTCTGCGTGTCCGGTAGCAGAGAGGGGTCCAGGGTGCATGCTAGCCTAGCTTAGCAAAAGGACTGGAAGCAGTGGGGAGCAGCTAGCCTAGCTTAGCAAAAGGACTGGAAGCAGTGGGGAGCAGCTAGCCTAGCTTAGCAAAGGGACTGGAAACAGTGGGGAGCAGCTAGCCTAGCTTAGCAAAGGGACTGGAAGCAGTGGGGAGAAGCTAGCCTAGCTTAGCAAAGGGACTGGAAGCAGTGGGGAGCAGCTAGCCTAGCTTAGCAAAGGGACTGGAAACAGTGGGGAGCAGCTAACCTAGCTTAGCAAAAGGACTGGAAGCAGTGGGGAGCAGCTAACCTAGTTTAGCAAAGGGACTGGAAGCAGTGGGGAGCAGCTAGCCTAGCTTAGCAAAAGGACTGGAAGCAGTGGGGAGCAGCTAGCCTAACTTAGCAAAGGGACTGGAAGCAGTGGGGAGAAGCTAGCCTAGCTTAGCAAAGGGACTGGAAACAGTGGGGAGAAGCTAGCCTAGCTTAGCAAAGGGACTGGAAGCAGTGGGGAGCAGCTAGCCTAGCTTAGCAAAGGGACTGGAAACAGTGGGGAGCAGCTAGCCTAGTTTAGCAAAGGGACTGGAAGCAGTGGGGAGCAGCTAGCCTAGCTTAGCAAAAGGATGAAGCTTTCGGGAGCAGCTAACCTAGCTTAGCAAAAGGACTGGAAGCTGTCGGGAGCAGCTAACCTAGCTTAGCAAAAGGGCTTGAAGAAGTGGGGAGCAGCTATCCTTGCTTAGCAAGAGGCCTGGAAGCAGTGGGGAGCAGCTAGCCTAGCTTAGCAAAAGGGCTGGAAGCAGTGGGGAGCAGCTAGCTTATTTTAGCAAAAGGGCTGGAAGCTGTGGGGAGCAGCTAGCCTAGCTTAGCAAAAGGGCTGGAAGCAGTGGGGAGCAGCTAGCCTAGCTTACCAAAATGGCTTGAAGCAGTGGGGATCAGCTAGCCTGGCTTAGCAAAAGGGCTGGAAGCTGTGGGGAGCAGCTAGCCTAGCTTAGCAAAATGGCTGAAAGCAGTGGGGAGCAGCTAGCCTAGCTTACCAAAATGGCTTGAAGCAGTGGGGAGCAGCTAGCCTGGCTTAGCAAAAGGGCTGGAAGCTGTGGGGAGCAGCTAGCCTAGCTTAGCAAAATGGCTGGAAGCTGTGGGGAGCAGCTAGCCCCTAGCTTAGCAAAATGGCTGGAAGCTGTGGGGAGCAGCTAGCCCCTAGCTTAGCAAAAGGGCTGGAAGCAGTGCGGAGCAGCTAGCTTAGCGCTTGTCAAAAGTGAAGAAATACTTCCAAATTATTATCCAAAGCACTTTAACGTGAAATCTCCTTTTCATATAATATAATGCAGGACCTGTTGCAGAGGTCTTTATTCGGCATGCAACGACACTCAATGTTTTAGCGGTACACACACAGCGGTTAGTTTTTTTTAGCACACACACCGGAACACACACGCATGCATTGTCTCTTTAGAATCGCCGATGCGATTCGTCTCTGCGATTACCCATCCCGTCGTCCTTCCCCCCCAAGGGCAGCCGGGAGCAGACAGGCGTCAACGTGAGCCGCGCCAGGGGACCAATCCAAGTGCTCCTGTCCGTCTTCGTCAAGGACGCCACAGCGTTAGCGATCTGTTGTTGTGCATGTTTTTCCATTGGGTTTATCTTATCGGGGGGGAAACCCTTGCGAGCACGGGGAGAACATGCAAACTCCACACAGAAAGGCCTGGGAGATACCCCACCTGGGTACCTGGCATCATGGAAACCTGGTCCCCAAGCGGGAATCGAACCCTGGACCTTCTTGCTGTGAGGCGACAGTGTTAACCACTACACCACCGTGCCGCAAACAACATGGACCAACAGCTGTAAAATGCTAATCATTATGTAATCAGTATTTTAGGGCTGAACGATATATCAAATTGATGTTGATATCAGGATATGGAAGAACACAATGTCTATATATATATATAAAATCCAATGGACATAATAAATGAGAGAAAGTGAAATCGAGAAGAGCCAGACAGGTGTAACAGTAACAGGTATTATGACATATTATGTTAAATTGGTTTTGCCTGGTCTTTGTATGGATTTGTCAGTCTGAAAGGTTACTTAGGCGCTGGGGGGGAAGTGACACAGATACTCCTTGCCAATTGGCCAGGGTTTGAAGTCTTCAGATGAACAAGCCTAAACAAGCTGTTCAGAATTAATAATGTCACAATAAATTTGCTTTAATTAATGAAATGTCTGTGCTTTTTGATGTACCACCCAGTTTGTAAAGTGTTTTACACTGGGTGAGGCGTAGCAAGGCAGGGAAAGAATGTGTGTGTGTGTGTGTGTGTGTGTGTGTGTGTGTGTGTGTGTGTGTGTGTGTGTGTGTGTGTGTGTGTGTGTGTGTGTGTGTGTGTGTGTGTGTGTGTGTGTGTGTGTGTGTGTGTGTGTGTGTGTGTGTGTGTGTGTGTGTGTGTGTGTGTGTGTGTGTGTGTGTGTGTGTGTGTGTGTGTGTGTGTGTGTGTGTGTGTGTGTGTGTGTGTCATGTTTAATACAAGGGAAGAAAGAGGTGCTGGAATATATTTTTTTATATATAATAATAATTAAAATGAGATTTAGACTAGTTTCTTTGATAAATAATTAGTTAGATTTAGACTAGTTTCTTTAATACATTAGATTAGATTTAGTTTGAAGAAAAACCTTTTTCCACAGATTCAAGGAAGTCTTGTAAAATTGTTGAAAAGATTCATAATATCGTTGGTGATTGACTTGTTGTCCTTGGGAAGCAAAAAAGTAGTTCTGGTTGAACTGGGGAACGGGGTCATGATACCTAGTTAACCTCGCTGAGGTCCCATGTCCCACAGAGAAGGAAGTCATTCATTTTAGCCTCTACTGATAAAGCGCAGGGTGTATGCTTAACTCTTGTCCTGCCGGCTCATTGATAAAGCAAGAAGGCCATCCTCCTCTCCAAACTGTTCCGCACACACACACACACGTTCAGTGTATTAGCCACCACATTCAGCCGAATGAATTTCCGTCCCCATTTTCCTAGGCTTTTCCAAGGAATGGCTTTGTGAAACCATGCATGAACATGAAAAATTGATTTGTTTATATATCATTTCACTATAATGGGTTTTTGTCCTGATTTGCTGACAAAACCTGATGTACCTTGTAGGGAAGAGGGGGGAAGGATTCCATACTCCCTCCCTATAGCATGTTAATATTCTAGTCCTATGCTATCTCACCCTGATAACAAGTATGGCGTGAGGCAGCCTGTCCATTGTGGAAAGAGCCCTTTCCACAAAAGTCATTACGCCGGATCAATGCTCCCCAGAGAACAGGCAGGCTCAAACGCCACACACAGAGACAGGAGGATTGCATCAAAAAATATAACAGCCTTGGGGCTCCTTTGGGCCTAGAAGGCTAAGGTACATATTAGAGCCATCCGGTAGACTAAATACATTCTTAGTCGACTCTGGATTTTGTTGTGTTGTTTATGTACTCGATTGTGCAAATATGTAAAACTGCTTATTGTCCTCCTTATAATCATAGTTAATATTAATAGTATTAATATAGTAATAGTATACTAATAACAGTTTAAAGGTCCAATCAGTGCTCCAAACATAATGGTGCACTAAACAAACCCCACCAACAATAATTATGAAATTGAGACCACAATTTCATTCTCCAGTTGATTGACTGAGCTCTTGGTGGAGGAACACTAGACAATAATGTCAGCGTTTTCGGTGGTATTCTATGGCTGTAAGAAGTTATTTGGCAATGTTGGCAAAGTACATTGGCAATGTTTGTAAACACTGGAATAAAACAGATCACTGTGTATTCGGATTTTCAATGCAGAAAGTTCCAAAGAGTTTATTTTGTACATGAACACATCCCAATATATATTCATATGGTCCAAAAAAAGCACGGAATGGGGCTTTTATAGTGCATATTGAATACCAAAGCGTATTTGTGAATGTTATTAGGGTGCCAGAGATGTGTTGATAATTTTCCAGGAAATGAATCATTCAGCATAAAAAGAAAACATAGAAAAGATTACTAATGGACTAAGAGGGGACATTTTGTGCTGTGCAACATGGTTAAAAACCTTACCACGTTCATACATTTCAGCTGAAATTATTAGCTATGTGTTTTAGTCAACAAGCTTGTGGTTTTTAACACATTCACGGCCATTCGATTTCCCCATCTACCTATAGCTGGGCCAGCTTTCCATTACACACTTTCACTGTGTGTCACGTTATTTGTAGAGCTAAATCTATATTTTATATTATAGCTATGGATACAATATCATGGTCATTTGACAGTAAGAACCTTCCGTTCAAGATGCAAAAAAGAAAAAAAAATCCATCCATACGTTCCCGTTTTATACCGTGGTGAATATGAGTGTTATTTCGGAATGATCAGGGCTAATTCCTGGGAGGCTATTTATAAGCCGCAACGTGTATTATATCAAATCCATTGGCGTTTTGTCCCTACACACGCTACATTTAAAAAATCATATGCATATGATAGGTATTATGTTTCATCATGAATGCATGAAAGGGGGGTGTTTCTGATTAATTGATTGTCAATAACGGCATTTGTTATTACCACAACATACGCTGATCAGGGAGATGGCTATGAAAACAATGCACGATCAAGCTGAAATTGACGTCAAATTGTTCTTACCTGTGGCCGGTGGGATTCCAAAAATGATATTCCAATTATTTCATCGCCATCTGGTAGATTGTATGTCCATTTTGGTCGACGACATAACCCACCACAGCATAATGAATCGGGGGTCCCGAAAACGATTCAATGCGATCGGGTGAAGCCCTAGGTTCAGGTTAGTAGAAAAGGGCGCCCAGAGCGTTTTCAGTGTGGCACCCGGTCTGGAACAAGGCTTACTGCATTCTCGATACAGCGCTACTAGCAGGATCTGGCCGGTACTGCACCTTCGGAGTCCCAATATGCCTTTTACAGGCAAAATACAGCTCCCTGACATTGAATAGGGTATTAAAATTAAATAAAACGAAAAACGATCTAAAAACGTATATATTAGTGCTGTCAGGCGATTAAAAAAATTCTAATTAATTACAGGATTTGTAATTAATTAATCTAATTAATCACATTTTAATCGCATAACCATTTTAGGCCCGATATTCTATAATCATATTTCAAATTGCATGTGTCCGGATGGCAGAATTCAGTACTGTATCTACAAAACCTTCTGTTTAACACTTTGGCGACCACAGTCTTGCGCCGATTTATAGGCCAGAGGACAGAGGTTTGTTTACAAACCGATGTACTTTCTAACAGCTATATATATAATTTATAGTATTGTACTTTCTAACAGCTATATATATAATTTATAGTATTGCTATCTGTCCATTCTCATTGTCACTTGAGTGCATAAACCGTGCCTTCATAATGGCTTAAAGAAAAGAAAAATCCATCAGTTGGTTGTCATTTTATAGCGTTGTGAATATAAGGTTTATCGCACTTTTCGTCTCGTCTTTTTTCTGGGGAGCTAGATAATAGGCTAAACGTTGGCGGCGTTATATCAAACGCCATTTCTGCTGTATATATACGAATGAAATAAAACAAACTGCGTAGCATCCGGACTATTACAGAGCATCTATGGATGAAATGGGGGCGGCGGGGAACGCCGATTAGTATTATTGATTAGCAATACAGTGTGCGTTCAGGTAGCCATTTTCACTGATCAATCACGTTTTAAAACAATGTCCAATCCAGCTGTAATTTGGAGGAATAGTATCCTACCATCAGGCCATGTGATCGCCGGCAGCATTTCTTCATTAGTCATCGGATTCAGGTAGATCGATATGTCCATTGGCTAATCATAAATCCCATTATTCCAGGCTGAAATATGCGATCGGTAACGTGATCAAAGATGGAGGGTGTTTGTTTGGAACCGAGGCTCATATGAAACGCCCACATACAGTGAAAAGATTTTTTTTTTTTAAATGCCCTCAATGATACTGCAGTGGAGCAATGGCGCCCCTAAGCGGATCTGGCCGGTATTGCATGTTTCGAAAATCAAATATGTGGGTAGGTCCTGCATGTCGATCGCGGACGTTAATAGCGTTATAAATATGGAATAAAACAATAACAACTCGCCACGAGTTAACTCGTGGCTCTGGTCCTCAACGGGTGGAATCGAATCACAAGTTAACTCGTGGACGGTCCACATAGTGTTAATCATCTTCCATTTTTTAATTTTTTTTTCTATTTTTCAGGTCTGGTAAATTTTAGAATGGTGTTATTCACAGTCAAAGATAAAAAAAATTAAAATAAAATTTAATTGATATTCTCATTTGGTTCATTACAATTTACTCAAGCCTAGTAACATACACACAGTATTTCTGACACTGGGAATACATTCCCTGAGATCCATAGATGTCCCTAGAATCAGATACCAAGAACATGCAAATGGACAATTAAAAAAAAAATACGTCTGTAAATGTTTATTCTACGTTCTTATGGAAACATTTTACCTTTAAAAAAAAATTATTTTGAGTTAATAACGCGATCATTTGCTGTGTAATTAATTAATCTAATTAATGCGATAAACTGACAGCCCTAATATATATATATATATATATATACGTTTTTGGCCGTTAACCGCTGGCGCCCAATAACGTATATATACATGGTTGACCGGGAATGTGTTAATGGCCTTGAGAGGTGGGCCCCGACCCACACTTTGAAAAAAAAAAAACACTGATTTATACCAAAATATATCCTCAAAATCGTATCGTTGTTATCATGGTAAACATTTATCGCAAAAATAATTATTGACATTGCTTCCTCCTCTAGGGGACCACCTTGGTACAGCCCGCATTAGCCTCTCGCATAGCCGCAGGGTTTGAAACCCAGATCACTGCACGCGTCCCGTCACGTGTCACCCCCTCCCTTGCCTCCCCATCCCGTCACTCTCCAACGCTATCCATCTAATGAGCCAGAAATGACATTAAAATAAATCTTTTCAAATATATAGCAGCCTTAAGTCACGCAGATGAGACGCATCGCATGTAAACATGTTTAGAGAAAATTATGGTGTGTCCATCGTTCATTAAATCATGCCTCCGTCTGCCTGTGTGTGTCTTTGTCATCACCCTGCAGTCAGTCAGGCAGGCAGGCAGCCAGCCAGCCAGCCAGTCAGCCCATGGCTGCTCCAGATGAAAACAGCGACATGCATATCCACCTCCTCTTTCTGTTCCTTCTCATATTCTGTTTGTTTACCCCTCACGAGTCACATGACTTTTGGTTGTTATTGTTGTTGTTCTTTTTAATCATTAGAGAGAACCCTGTTTTTCTGGGGGGGGGGGTATCACCCCTCAACCCCATCCCCCCCACCACCACCTCTGTTTTTCTTTTTTAAAGGACAAGAGTAGCAGAGTCCCTCTCCATCTGTCTGCATGATTGCATGGCAAAGGGAGCCGTGTGGTGGATCTGCTCGAGGGGGTGAAGGGAGAGGGAAGCGGGGGAGAGAGGAGGGGAGGGGGCAGGAGGGAAGGCAGAGAGTGTGTATGTGTGTGTGGAGGGGGGTAGGTTTCTGTAAATAGCCCACCCTGCATTAGGAGCTGGAATGCCGGGGCTGTGCTCCTTGCAGTCTTGACCTCACCAGCCTGGGTGGCGCTCGCACTGCCACGCAGCGCGGAGGAGGAGGAGGAGGAGGAGGAGGAGAGCCGCGTGGAAGTCGCTGCCGACCGTCCCTCTATACTTTATCCAGGTCAAATCTGATTCACTCCCGCTAGCAAAGCGCTGGTTCTCCTGACCCTGGCCGCTCTCCCCCTTTGTCGCGGCACCAGGCAGCCAGTGTCGAAATAAATAAAGAGTTTCCCCGCGCTGATCCGCTGCGACCCTGTTCGGGACAATTACACTTCCGCTGTCCTCGTTTGGGATGCCTGAGTTTGATTTGAGTAAATCTTCATATTAATCTGTTGAAAGAGACACACAGTGTAGTTTGCCTTCCAGCATATGTGCCGTGTGTGTATATATATATATATGTGTGTGTGCTTGGAAGTAGGTCATTGATTTGGAACTTGGACAGTGATTATGTGCTGGCCTAGAAATGGGCTATAATCGGTGTTGCTCTCATACCCAAAACGGCTTTTTATAAGTGGCAGTTATTTCAAGGTCAGGACAACAAGTCATCTGGTAGCTTTTTTTTTGATAACATACCGGTAGACATTTCAGATACTGTATATCTCTGTTCCAGGTTCAACATACAGCAGCTGTTGCTGCTGCCGCCGCGGCTGATGCTTGTTGAATGATGAATCATGAATAATTTCATGTCTGATGAAAGATCTTCGAGGTACCCGTCTACCGATTTCGGGGTTTTACCACACGGCTTCCGGTGACATTGAATAGGCCTAATTCTGCCTAATTTATATATTAAAAACGAGACGCCGTGTTCCCCACCGCGCTCCTGCTTTATGTAATGCTGAGTGAGTGTCATGTTTATATCTCTTTGAAGGAATTACGACGTGCTGCCGCTCCGATCTGCAGGCGTGCCCCGGTCTGTCGTCTGGGCAAATTCCTTGACGGGAGGGCTTGGATGTTCTTCTTCTCACCGAGATGCCATTTGAACCAATAGTGTAAATATTCATGGCCTTTGAACAAGCCAAGACATGATCTAATCTGTTTTCTGACACAAGGTCTCCAGCAGACGTGCGCTGCTCTCTCGGAAACACGTGTAAATGGCAGTTAGCTTCATGACCACGCTAGGAGTAAATCTTCCTGCTCAAAGCTGGGAATTAACTGTCAGCGTGCATCGCCTCTCTCTCTCTCTCTCTCTCTCTCTCTCTCTCTCTCTCTCTCTCTCTCTCTCTCTCTCTCTCTCTCTCTCTCTCTCTTTCTGATGGGTTGAAGCTGCTGTACTCTCTCCATTGGATTTCCCTGCAACACCCAGAGGGTGAAGACATGATCTTGTTTTTGAAATATAACTCTGTATGGATACAGTTCTGCAGTTCTACAGGAACTGATATTTAAGCTGAGCTACCAGCGGTGCTCTCTGATTGGAAGGTGGGAGAGGAGAGGGGGTGGGGTGGGGTGGGGGGGGGGGTCAAAAGGCCATGTTTGTCGACTTCCTGTCGTCTCGTTATGTCTAGAGTAGCCTGCATCGAGAATAAACAAGAGGAGCACGCTGACATGGGGGGGGGGGTTTGTGGGTGAACTAAAAAACATTTCATTTGAATGTGAGATTATATCCACGGCAAGTCGTCATTTTACAACTGTGGCTGTATTTCCTGGTTTATCCTTGTTTTCTGATTGTAGTGTAGATGGGGGGAGGGTGCCTTTCAGAGCCATGCCAGGAGAATATAGAAGGAACCATTTCTGTTGTCTGTTTTGCATATGGTCTCAAGCTTTGCATGAGAGCGATGTTGCAAAGTGCTCCTCCTCCTTCAGAGATCCTTGTGTTCACAACGTCTTGTGTAAATGAGCCGCCGCCGTGTTTGCATTCGCTACCGGCAGAGAGAGGCAGGAGAGAGAGGCAGGAGAGAGAGGCAGGAGAGAGAAGCAGCGAGGCAGAGAGAGGCAGGAGAGAGAGGCAGCAGAGAGAAGCAGGAGAGAGAAGCAGTGAGGCAGAGAGAGGCAGGAGAGAGAGAGGCAGGAGAGAGAGAGGCAGGAGAGAGAGGCAGCAGAGAGAGAGGCAGGAGAGAGAGAGGCAGGAGAGAGAGAGGCAGCAGAGAGGCAGAGAGAGAGAGGCAGCAGAGAGAGAGAGGCAGCAGAGAGAGAGAGGCAGCAGAGAGAGGCAGCAGAGAGAGGCAGCAGAGAGAGGCAGCAGAGAGAGAGAGGCAGCAGAGAGAGAGAGGCAGCAGAGAGAGAGGCAGAGAGAGAGAGAGGCAGCAGAGAGAGAGGCAGAGAGAGAGAGAGAGAGGCAGCAGAGAGAGAGGCAGCAGAGAGAGAGAGGCAGCAGAGAGAGGCAGGACAGAGAGAGGCAGCAGAGAGAGAGGCAGAGAGAGAGAGAAAGGCAGCAGAGAGAGAGAGGCAGCAGAGAGAGAGGCAGCAGAGAGAGAGGCAGCAGTGAGAGAGGCAGCAGTGAGAGAGGCAGCAGAGAGAGAGAGGCAGCAGAGAGAGAGGCAGCAGAGAGAGAGAGGCAGCAGAGAGAGAGGCAGAGAGAGAGAGAGGCAGCAGTGAGAGAGGCAGCAGAGAGAGAGAGGCAGCAGTGAGAGAGGCAGCAGAGAGAGAGAGGCAGCAGAGAGAGAGAGGCAGCAGAGAGAGAGAGGCAGCAGAGAGAGAGGCAGCAGAGAGAGAGAGGCAGGAGAGAGAGAGAGGCAGCAGAGAGAGAGAGAGGCAGCAGAGAGAGAGGCAGGAGAGAGAGAGGCAGCAGAGCGAGAGAGGCAGCAGAGAGAGAGGCAGCAGAGAGAGAGAGGCAGCAGAGAGAGAGGCAGCAGAGAGAGAGAGGCAGCAGAGAGAGAGAGGCAGCAGAGAGAGAGAGGCAGCAGAGAGAGAGAGGCAGCAGAGAGAGAGAGGCAGCAGAGAGAGAGAGGCAGCAGAGAGAGAGGCAGCAGAGAGAGAGAGGCAGCAGAGAGAGAGGCAGCAGAGAGAGAGAGCAGAGAGAGGCAGGAGAGAGAGAGGCAGCAGAGAGAGAGGCAGCAGAGAGAGAGGCAGCAGAGAGAGAGGCAGCAGAGAGAGAGGCAGCAGAGAGAGAGGCAGCAGAGAGAGAGAGGCAGCAGAGAGAGAGAGCAGAGAGAGAGAGGCAGCAGAGAGAGAGAGCAGAGAGAGAGGCAGGAGAGAGAGAGGCAGAGAGAGAGAGAGCAGCAGAGAGAGAGGCAGCAGAGAGAGAGGCAGCAGAGAGAGAGAGGCAGAGAGAGAGGCAGCAGAGAGAGAGAGCAGAGAGAGAGGCAGCAGAGAGAGAGAGGCAGCAGAGAGAGAGGCAGAGAGAGAGAGGCAGCAGAGAGAGAGAGGCAGAGAGAGAGAGAGGCAGCAGAGAGAGAGGCAGAGAGAGAGAGAGGCAGCAGAGAGAGAGGCAGAGAGAGAGAGAGAGGCAGCAGAGAGAGAGGCAGCAGAGAGAGAGAGGCAGCAGAGAGAGAGGCAGAGAGAGAGAGAGGCAGCAGAGAGAGAGAGGCAGAGAGAGAGAGAGGAGCAGAGAGAGGCAGCAGAGAGAGAGGCAGGAGAGAGAGAGAGAGGCAGCAGAGAGAGAGGCAGCAGAGAGAGAGAGGCAGCAGAGAGAGAGAGGCAGCAGAGAGAGGCAGCAGAGAGAGAGAGGCAGCAGAGAGAGGCAGAGAGAGAGAGAGGCAGCAGAGAGAGAGAGAGAGCAGCAGAGAGAGAGAGGCAGCAGAGAGAGAGAGGCAGCAGAGAGAGAGAGAGGCAGCAGAGAGAGAGGCAGCAGAGAGAGAGAGAGGCAGCAGAGAGAGAGAGAGGCAGCAGAGAGAGTGAGAGGCAGAGAGAGAGGCAGCAGAGAGAGAGCAGAGAGAGAGGCAGCAGAGAGAGAGGCAGCAGAGAGAGAGAGGCAGCAGAGAGAGAGAGGCAGCAGAGAGAGAGGCAGCAGAGAGAGAGAGAGGCAGCAGAGAGAGGCAGAGAGAGAGAGGCAGAGAGAGAGGCAGCAGAGAGAGAGAGGCAGCAGAGAGAGAGGCAGGAGAGAGAGGCAGGAGAGAGAGAGGCAGGAGAGAGAGAGAGGCAGAGAGAGAGAGAGGCAGGAGAGAGAGAGAGGCAGCAGAGAGAGAGAGAGGCAGAGAGAGAGAGGCAGCAGAGAGAGAGAGAGAGAGAGGCAGGAGAGAGAGAGGCAGCAGAGAGAGAGGCAGCAGAGAGAGAGGCAGCAGAGAGAGAGAGGCAGCAGAGAGAGAGAGGCAGGAGAGAGAGGCAGAGAGAGAGAGAGAGGCAGCAGAGAGAGGCAGAGAGAGGCAGAGAGAGAGGCAGCAGAGAGAGAGAGGCAGCAGAGAGAGAGGCAGAGAAGAGAGAGGCAGCAGAGAGAGAGAGGCAGCAGAGAGAGAGGCAGAGAGAGAGAGGCAGCAGAGAGAGAGAGGCAGAGAGAGAGAGAGAGGCAGCAGAGAGAGAGGCAGAGAGAGAGAGAGGCAGCAGAGAGAGAGAGGCAGAGAGAGAGAGAGAGGCAGCAGAGAGAGAGGCAGCAGAGAGAGAGAGGCAGCAGAGAGAGAGGCAGAGAGAGAGAGAGGCAGCAGAGAGAGAGAGGCAGAGAGAGAGAGAGGCAGAGAGAGAGAGAGGCAGCAGAGAGAGAGGCAGCAGAGAGAGAGGCAGAGAGAGAGAGGCAGGAGAGAGAGAGAGAGGCAGCAGAGAGAGAGCAGCAGAGAGAGAGAGGCAGCAGAGAGAGAGAGGCAGCAGAGAGAGGCAGCAGAGAGAGAGAGCAGCAGAGAGAGGCAGAGAGAGAGAGAGGCAGCAGAGAGAGAGAGAGGCAGCAGAGAGAGAGAGGCAGCAGAGAGAGAGAGGCAGCAGAGAGAGAGAGAGGCAGCAGAGAGAGAGAGGCAGCAGAGAGAGAGAGAGAGGCAGCAGAGAGAGAGAGAGCAGCAGAGAGAGAGGAGAGGCAGAGAGAGAGGCAGCAGAGAGAGAGGCAGAGAGAGAGCAGCAGAGAGAGAGGCAGCAGAGAGAGAGAGGCAGCAGAGAGAGAGAGGCAGCAGAGAGAGAGGCAGCAGAGAGAGAGGCAGCAGAGAGAGAGAGAGGCAGCAGAGAGAGGCAGAGAGAGAGAGGCAGAGAGAGAGGCAGCAGAGAGAGAGAGGCAGCAGAGAGAGAGGCAGGAGAGAGAGGCAGGAGAGAGAGAGGCAGAGAGAGAGAGAGGCAGAGAGAGAGAGAGGCAGGAGAGAGAGAGAGGCAGCAGAGAGAGAGAGAGGCAGAGAGAGAGAGGCAGCAGAGAGAGAGAGAGAGAGAGGCAGGAGAGAGAGAGGCAGCAGAGAGAGAGGCAGCAGAGAGAGAGGCAGCAGAGAGAGAGAGGCAGCAGAGAGAGAGAGGCAGGAGAGAGAGGCAGAGAGAGAGAGAGAGGCAGCAGAGAGAGGCAGAGAGAGAGGCAGCAGAGAGAGAGAGGCAGCAGAGAGAGAGGCGAGAGAGAGAGAGGCAGCAGAGAGAGAGAGGCAGAGAGAGAGAGGCAGCAGAGAGAGAGAGGCAGAGAGAGAGAGAGAGAGAGAGGCAGGAGAGAGAGAGGCAGCAGAGAGAGGCAGCAGAGAGAGAGGCAGCAGAGAGAGAGGCAGAGAGAGAGAGAGAGGGGCAGCAGAGAGAGGCAGCAGAGAGAGAGGCAGCAGAGAGAGAGGCAGAGAGAGAGAGAGAGGGGCAGCAGAGAGGCAGCAGAGAGAGAGGTAGAGAGAGAGGCAGCAGCCCAACATGCAGACACAGACTAAAAAACCCTGTCAAAAAATGACATCACCCGCAACAGCTGCAGGTTGGGAGGAGAGGAGAGGAGAGGAGAGGAGAGGAGAGGAGAGGAGAGGAGAGGAGAGGAGAGGAGAGGAGAGGAGGGGAGAGGAGGGAGGGGAGGGGAGAGGAGAGGAGAGGAGAGGAGAGGAGAGGAGAGGAGAGGAGAGGAGAGGAGAGGAGAGGAGGGGAGAGGAGAGGAGGGAGGGGAGGGGAAATGGGGGAGATAGAGGAGAGAGAGAAAGAGAAAGAGAGGAGGGAGGAGAACAATTGACCAGAAGCGACACGGGAAAGAGAGGTGACCTGATTGCTCAGCTGGCCAAGAGCAACGGGAAGGAAGCAGCAGGGAGGGCTGGTCTCGCTCTCTCTCTCTCGCTCTCTCCTTGCTGCTTCTGCTGGGTTCCTCTACGGACTTCCTCCCCCCCTCCCCCTCCTCCTCACCACGCTGCTGCCTGTCACGGCTCACTACATCGGAACAAAATGATCAGCTCTCACCTCCTCATGAACATGGGTCATCATGGTAGCCATGCTGGGGGGGGGGGGGGGGGGGGTGGGGGGGGGGTTCGCCGGGTCCTTTGTGTTAGACAGGGATCACTGATACCAAGGTGGAGGAACTCTTCATTTACAGACAGGCTTTTTATTTGTATCATTATTTGTCAAAAGTGATTGCCGCTACGTCTGTTTCTAAAGACATATCTGTCTATATATATATATATATATATATATATATATATATATATTGGCATTTCTGCTTTTATTGATAGTTCATTTGAAAATAACAGGACGCTCTGGGGGAGAGAGAAAGAGGCCACAGGCCTGGTGCAAAAAAGCACACAGGTCAGGGGTGCGTTCGAACCCGGGTCGTTGCGATCGCATAGTATGCGCCTGAGCTTGCGGAGCCGCTATGACACACTTGTCATGTCAGTCTGTAGTGAATTTATGTGTTTTATTTTTGATGATAGGGATTAGAGGTCTCTGGTTTTTGGCGGATTAATTTCATCTTTTTTTCAGCTTTCAGTGAAACCTGTGTGTGTACGTACGTTCATGGTTCTCCCCTCCACCAGGAAACACGTGGAGTACCTCTTTCACAGTTCCACTGGCTCTGAATGTAATTAATTCTAATCGCAATCATCGTAATAGCTTTTCAGATCAATACCCAGGAGCGGTCCTAACAAAATAATCCATTCCTCAGAAAAACAAACACTCAAATTCTCTCTCTCTCTCTCTCTCTCTCTCTCGCTCTCTCTCTCTCTCTCTCTCTCTCTCTCTCTCTCTCTCTCTCCTCTCTCTCTCTCTCTCTCTCTCTCTCTCTCTCTCTCTCTCTCTCTCTCTCTCTCTCTCTCTCTCTCTCTCTCTCTCTCTCGGTCTTGGCTTGGAGAGTAGAGCAGGCCGTTAGAGGGGGGGGAAACCCACAGAAAACAGAGGGACCTGCTCCATTTGCATACCTTTTTAGCATGTGGCTGAGAGAGCTTTTATTAAATCTCCCCCCATGGGGTGGGCCCTGCTGT
>NC_140174.1:36326958-36374423 GCF_963971535.1 Notolepis coatsorum | reverse complement strand
TACCAGACCGTCGTCCACGTTCTATACATATATGTTAAATACTGTATATTTGAAGGTGATTTAGTTGAAGGAAAAAAATAAATAAAAATTCAGCAGCAGTAAAAAAGAAAAGGTAAAATAAATAATTTGAATGAAATTGGCACAGTGACAGTTGAATTAGAAGACAATGACATAAATACTATGTTATATTGTAAATGGTACTGGAAAATGAAACGAAAAACTAAGAAAAAAATATTGTGATATGATACTTTGACCATATTTCCAGCCCCTTGGTTTCCTATCCTAACCTCACCCTCCTATAGTTAGCAGATACTGATAGTATCTTTATCTTCAGCTTGGGGCCTCCTAACTGCTGCAATCAAAACCTGTTGCTGCGTATATAATGTTTGTTGTCAGGGGTTACCAGTAGTGTAACTGGTTTCCGACTTAATGTCTCACCTGCTTTAGTCAATTTGATAGCATTGTTGACTCGATGCCTGCATTTGACCAGTATCATTCATTCGAGGAATGCTACAGGTGAACGTCATTCATCCATAGTGACCAGCCAGCGGTACTCCCAGCAGTAGATAGTGAGTTAAGCCATGACCCATGTACACTTTATTTGGCCGTGGCGTAATTATACTCCAATGATGCACAAAGTGGCAGACTTTAGTTCACAGGTTCAGTAGCACATTTTAGTAGGCCCCTAAAGTGCAGATGAGGTAGTATACGATGTTCTGAAATACCCTCCCCAGGTGACCCCCCAACCACTAGCAGACTGATATTTCCTCCTCTCCTCTCCTCTCCTCCCTCCCTCCCCCCACCCCCCTCCTTCCGCGGCCGTCCTACAGGGTGGCTCACATGTGCTCCACATCCTCCATTGATTCAGCTGAACCCGTGACCACAGCTTGTTCCTCTCACACCGATCCCCTCAATAACACTGAGAGCATTGGTTTTGGTTGCTCGGTGGCTTGTCCTCTGAGACGGCAGGGCGGGTGTGTTGTGTGTTGTGTGTTGTGCGTTGTGCGTTGTGTGATGTGTGTGTGGGAGGACTGCCACTGCCCGTGTGCAGTATATAAACGGCAGGGCTGGCATAATGAAAAAAGGAATATTTCCAGACAAAGCACTCGTCTGCCTATGATGTACAGCTCGAGCATTAAACTTGCGCAGAGTATTACTTGAGCTTATTGATCGCAAGTCCTCTGCCGGAGAGAGGGCAGTGTGCAAAATCAATGCTTTATTTTCTCCTAGGCTACCCTTGTTCATGCTTGTTTTCGTCGATGTGCGGAACAAGAGTAAAAGAAAAAAGAAAGAGAACCCCTTTCAGTCCGGCGATATTCTCGCCCCTCTCTTTCCCCCCGTCGACTTCAATGACTCGTTTTGGCAGAAAGACGGCCTTGTTGTTCCCCCTGCGATCTCTCCGGATTGTGAATCATATCCTTTTCATGCGCCCCTTATCTTCATCGCATTCGTCATCGGGGGTGAGTTCACCGTATGGTGCGTGGCGGTGGACGGGTGATGTCATGCACGGTTCTGGAACGGGAGGTCTGTCGGGGCTGTGAGAGGGAGCCAGCCAGTGCATGGGCAGACCTGCCGTGTGTGTCGCCCTGCCGCCCCGTGGAATGTACCGAGTGATAGTAGCCACACCTGTGTGTCTGTGTGTGTGTTGTGTCTATGTGAGTGCGTGTGCCCGCCCGTGCGAGTGCTTCTCGCCCGTGCCTATGTTTTGGCCCCCGTTCCTGTGTGGGTGTCCATCCACGTGTACACATCTGTGATGTTTGGAGATAGTCGGATGTGAAATAAGAGCGAGAGGGAGAGAGAGAGTGTAACACAGAAAGGGGGTCATTGAACAGGAACACGGCTGGTGACAGGCTGCCTGTGTGTGTGTGTGTGTGGGGGTGGTGGTTGCACTAACGAGGAGGCCATTGTGCCCGTGGTGAAGGTTAACTCTGCTCTGGAGGGCAGAAGCGCTAGCTGCCTCCCCTGCACTCTTACCATCCATGGCCTCCCTCTGCCAAGCCTCAACAGAACAATCTAGCCCCCTGTGACTGAGAGGGAGGGAGGGAGGAGGAGAGAGAGAGAGAGAGAGAGGGAGGGAGGGAGAGAGAGAGAGAGGAGAGGAGGGAGGGGGAGGGAGGGAGGGAGAGAGGGAGGAAGCGTTGGAGAGGGAGGGGGAGAGAGAGGGAGGGAGAGCGAGGGGGGAGAGAGAGGAGAGAGAGGGAGGGGGGAGGGAGGGAGGGAGAGAGGGAGGAAGCGTTGGGGAGAGGGAGGGGGAGAGAGGGAGGGAGAGCGGAGGGGGGAGAGAGAGGGGAGGGAGCGTGGAGAGAGAGGGAGTGAGCGTGGAGAGGGAGGGAGAGAGGGAGCGAGCGTGGAGAGAGAGAGGGAGGGAGGGAGCGTGGAGAGAGAAGGGAGCGAGCGAGCGTGGAGAGGGAGCAAGGGAGAGAGAGGAAGGGAGCGTGGAGAGAGAGAGAGAGAGGGAGGGAGGGAAGGACGGAGAGGGGTGAGAGAGAAAGTGACAGGGAGTCAAGGAAGGAGCAGAGGCGAAGAGAGGTCAGAGAGAGAGAAATGGAGTCATTTAGGCAAGAGAGATGGAGGGAGAGAGAGAGGGAAAAAGAGAGACTGAGAGAGAGTCAAAGGAGTAGAGACAGAGAGGGGGTCAGAGTGAGAGAGATAGTCATTTAGGCGAGAGAGAGAGAGAGAGAGAGAGAAGGCTCTTATGTTATGCAAGTGTTTTCTTTTTTGTTATTCTCACTCAGGGGTTTTGATCCAGATCTCTTCCCAAAGGTCAGTGAATACCATGATCACAACACCAGAGGGAGCTCCACAAATCATGTTAAACCCAGATTCGGCTCAAACAAGGGACCCTAAACACGTTTCGCAATTATGCCACATCAATGTGGAACGCCCTACTCAAAGCTGTAAAGGAATGTGAATCACTACCCACTTTCAAAAACACTCTCAAAGAACACCTACGGGGGACTGCAATTAGAAACTGGCCCCTGTAAATGTCCTAACCCAACCAATGTACAGTAAATGACCAAGTATGGTTTTGTCAATATTCCAATGTACAGTTTTGCTTGTACAGTTGTACAGTGTTCTCCTCCTACCCCCCCCCCCCCCCCCCCCCCACCCACCACCTCCAATGTACAGCCCCACCCAACCCCACCCCACCTACCCAACCTCCCCCAATGTACAGTTTTGTACGTCAAATGTATATACTCTCCTTTCTGGACTCTTTTTAGATCACAAACAGTACTGTATTTGCAAATCTGGTATGTCATAAATGTATAGATGTAGCAGTACTGTCTATCTGTATGTCATGTATGTCATATATGTCCTGATGAATTGAAAATGGGGGGACCCTGATGTAAACAAGACTAAAGTATTTCTCTGGTCTGCATCCCCTTAACAATTGTGTGTATTGAGCTGTACTGTATTGTACAATTCTGCAATCTGTTAATAAAGTTTTCAATCAATCAATCAATCAATTTGCATGAAGCATAATGGTGATGCAGAACACTCAGCTTGTCCCCTCTCAATCCATTTAGGGTATAAGCCAGATGTATTTCCCTCCGTAAACATTTGAAAAGTGGCCAGATAACTCCAGGTTTTCGGCAGGTTCAAGTTGCTATAAACACACACACACGCACAATAGATATTCAAAAATATACAGACACATGCGCACACGCATAGACACACACACGCATGCACACAATTCTCAACACCTCATACCAAAATCTACAAACGCATCTTTGTTAAATTGTCCAGGAAATTGTTTGCGGTGCTTTTGATAACACAGGTGTTCTGTTTATATGGTAATAGCTTCTGGAGGCTGGGCAAGAATGAAACAATAAAGTCATTAGGGTGTTGCAAGAAGAAGTGAAGCAAGTCTCCTCTGCACGCTGTAAAAAAACAACAACAATAATCCACATCTGAACAGTATTTTAAGCTCAAAACTTAAGTCTTAAAATCTTATTTCCAGAAGCAAGTGAAACAAATCTGCCAATGGGGTAAAAGATTGACCCGTCTCAAACCCTGCCCTCTTTTCTTGATCCTCCAATCACAACTGTTGCTTCCCTAATTCTTTTTCCACAAATAGGCTTTCAACAGCCCTTAAATAAAAATAAATAATTGTGGTGCCTAGCTCAGCACAAATTAATGGAAGTGGGTATGGATCAGCTAGCCTAGCTGCTAGAGATTATTAAATTATTCCATTCATTTGTGCTAACCTAGGCTAGCTTGTAGCCGGATAGCTTTCTACTAAATGCACTGAGGAATTTGGAAATTATTTTGGTAAGCGCATTTACCATGATGTTGGCGTGTTCCTTTACAAAATAATATTACTCTATGTTCACAATATCATAATTTACTACATCTCACCAAGCTGCAATACATAGTATATGTAGTGTATATTCGATATATCGGCCGATATATATTCTACTTTACTTATTACTTTACTTAAACTCAAATCCATTATCCAAACATAAACAAACGGATAACCCACCTCCCAAAAATAAAACGGAATAGGAATGGATATTCTTTCATTTTCCATTCTCTAGTTGATCAAGGACTAACACTAGACAACCGGTAAATAGTTGTTGTTGTATTTGCTGCATTTTCTGGCTGTAAGAGGTTTGTGTACGTTGGTGATGTTGGTAAAACCGAGCTACTGTATGTTCTTTTAGAAAGTAAAAAGAAAAAGCTTATTTCTCATCTGAAAAGCCTTCAGGAATGTCTGAATATACCCACCATCTATAATGTCAAAAGGAATTGACTGAATGGAGCTTTAAGTGTTAGAAGTTTGTGTGCTGTAGATAATCACTGATCAGAGATATTTTCCACCCTGTGTTTTCATATCGACATCGGACTTGTTTCCCCATCTGTCAACATGTCATATTCATAATAGTCTTTTAGAACTCGCCTCGCCTCGCAGGCAGTGACCCCCCCCCCCCCCACCCCCCCCCCCCGGCTCACAAAGCGGCGTGTGCCGATCCCGAAGTTGTGTGAAGGTAACTTGTGTTTCTTTTTTCCCGTTCAACTTCTGGATATAAAACTCAACCATCCCTTTTTTGACACTTGGCTCAGAGGATGTCTATCCGTCCTCCAAGGCTGCCCACGGTTCCCCTCCTCCTCCTTCTCTTCCTCCTCCAGACCTCACATTCCGATCTCCTTGGATTAGTGGATTTACCTTTCCTTTTATATTTTAAAATAAATACAATAAAACGGTATATTTGATCCGTTCCCTCTTGAGTAACTAACAGCGTAGTAGCGACAGACAGACAGGGGGAGAGACAGACAGGGGAACAGACAGACAGGGGAGAGACAGACAGGGGAACAGACAGACAGGGGGAGAGACAGACAGGGGGACAGGCAGGGGGACAGACAGACGGACGTGGTGAACAAAGACGTCTGTCCACAGAGGCGCTTCTGTCTCACGAGATCCTGACAATGGAAGGCTGTGAGCAGCGTGGTGGAGCGGGGAACCTGCCTCTGTTGTGTAAATAATGAATAGGTCACACTGGTGGTCTCTCGGAGGCTTGCAGCCGGTTCCCTCCTCCCTCCTCTCCGCTGGTAGGGTGGGAATGTGTGTATGCATCTGTGTGTGTGTGCGTGCATGCAGTGTAGTGCTTGAGGTCCAACATTAATCAAAATTCTCCTGCAGACTCATTTTTTATTATGTTTTCTTTAACCTTTAGCTACAGTGTCCTCCTGTGTCACACTCGCTGAGGTGCTTTGACCGCGCGCCTGTGTGGGGGGGGGGGGGGGGGGGGGGGGGGGGGTAGCAGAGGGTAGCAGAGGCAGGAATCTGTGAGAAGCAGTAGGCTGGTCTCCATGTTGTTGTGTGTGGCCGCCGCACAGACATGCTTATTGACCATATTTCCTACGGTGGCCATTTTTGCTCTTATATCATGCTCAGGTTGGCAAAATGGCCGCCAACGTGGGATTGTGGTCAATTGCTGTACTGGGTGACACATAAGTCTGATTTCAAACTCTGTCGGAAGCCAAACTTGACATCTGTTTTGTTATGCAAAAAACAACAAAAAAAAAACAGACAATACAGTGTTCAGGGTCAATTGAATGTAAGGCCCCATCAGTCATTCCAGTAATCCCGTCCATTCTCAAGAAACCACGTCTCATTAAAAATACATGTTTCTATTGAGCTTTCCATAAGAACTCTCGCTGCTCACTCTATAGTACAATCAGCGAATAATGACCGGCTATATGGGTCTAAATTAGATTTTCTACCATTTGCAGTCTTCCAGGAAACATACTACTCAGGTTCTCAGCACAGTGACATTGCATCGTTAGTTTTGACATAATCCATACTATCATTGAGACGGGCAGGTTGCCACATGCTGCGGCGAGAGAAGGAAAAAAATATTGTAAACAACATCGATGCTCAGAAGTGGTTTATTTATTCAAGAACAAACTGTTACACAGAGAGAAGGTAGATATGAGCTCTTCACCCTTTGCTATCAGCTGTGCAGTCAGTCCATGCGTGGTACAGAGATAACACGTGTGGAGTGCGTCATAGGGTAGCGTGTGATTGAAGCAGGATTCGGGGAGTGAAAAGAGTGCTTTATCTCCTGTATATCAACCCGGTGCTGTATGTCCCTGCACACGAGCGGGAGCGCGTTGCCTGTTTGTTGTAGCAACAAGCTGACTGTGAAGTGGTTATTGTGGTGCCTTTGGTTGTTTTTATATTTTTTTTTTATAAAGGTTACCGTTGTGTTTGTCGGGGAAGCATTTTGGGGGGGGGGGGGGGGGGTTATATGAGAACACGGTCCCTCGACTTGCGAGTTCAGAGAGGCACTCGGCGAGAACAGCTATCTTATGAATTTCATCGACGCACTTCCCTCCAGTCAATAGCCTTCTTTATAAGGCTTTTGTGCGAACGCCACGGCAAACAAGGCGGCCAACACCGCGTCGTAAAAAGAGAAAGACGCTCAGCCGCTTGTAAGATAAAACTCTTTGTCATCAAGGAATTGGTGTAACTTTCGGCTTTTGTGTGTTTTTCTTTTGTGAGCGCGGCAGCGACGCTATACACACGCATCAAACAAACTGTTTACTGTGGCTGAGGAGGAGAGAGTTGAAAGGCGAGAGAGTAACACCATGTTGCCTGTCTGATGATTTGTAAAAGTCTTTGAATTAATTCGGGCCCTGGAAAGCTGGCTCGCCGGGTGGAGGGAGTTCTCACTTCTCTCTATAAACACTGGAAAGGGACCCCCATGCCTCCTGCCCCTGTCACTCTTTCCACACTGGGAGTGCACATGCCCATGCACGCTCACACACACACACACACTCACTCACTCACTCACTCACTCACTCACTCACTCACTCACTCACTCACTCACTCACTCACTCACTCACTCACACACACACACACACACACTCTCACACACACACACTCACACACAGAGAGAGACCACTGGACACTAGATTTGAGTCGTTCTCTCTCTACACATGTAGTAGTCATGCTCGTCGAGTTTTCACGGTTGGTCTTTTAGTGATGCGGCGACTATGAGGATATTCATATTTGTGTACAGTATGTGATGTTTTATCGCTAACATAAAGCTATAAACATAGCTTAGGGCTGGGTGATTAATCAGTTGAAATTTTGTAAATGTTCCTTAATTAACGATAAAGCTATTATTGTGCCACATGTCGCGTCGCTCTCATTTTGTCTTGTGTTGTAAATGCAGCGCACTCTTCCTTCGTAGCGGTGCTCTCCCCTGTCTCTGGTTTTAAAGCTGCCCTGTTGCAGGTCACAATACATATCAAATATATATATTTTTTTATTGTCGACCACGTTTCATATCGAAAAATATATCGCGATAATTATCGTTATCGTTTTATCGCCCAGCCGAGGGAGCCACGACGCATTTCTCCAGTTATTTTGAAACGTCTTTAGTAACTTGTGTTTAATAATCACGATTTAAATATCAATCAAAGTAATCAGGATTATGATTTTTGCTATAATCGACCAGCCCTAGTAGAAATACACAGGTACAGCCAAGTCTGCCACTCCTGGGTGTGTGTTATTAAACGGAACGTTGTGTCCCAATAAGGAATCTACTTTATTGTTATCTCCACTCTTTTATATCATATGTTTCTCTTTGTTTGCACAGGTGATCGAGATGCTAATTATTATTTTTTGCCTCGGGCATTCCTCCTCAATAATAACAATGATAATAGGCACACTTTTCCAAGTTTGCTTGTCGAACACACAATATTGAATTCTGAAAATAATCGTATTGACTTGTATCTCATTACTAGAGCCGTTTTTTGATCTGCGATTCAGGTCGTACGGTGAATCCAGAGTAAGAAGGAATCGTACCCCCCCCCCCCCCCCCCTTTAATGAAACAGTTGAGATGGACTCTCTGTATCTCTTCCTCTAAAAAAAAAAAGAAGAAAAAAAGAAAAAACTCATCTAAATGGAAAACACATTGTCTTCATTATTTGCAAGTGGTGAATGAAGGCAGTTGCCATGGTTACAGCCATCGGAGGCTGAAGCCTGGTTTGAGGCCAGCGTGGAAGGAGCGGGGGGGCTGGAGGAACAAAGTGGTTTCCTAATGGAGAGATGGTACAAGCGGCTCGCTGGGAGGGGTTGTAGTGCTGGCATTTTCCGCGTCTGGACAACCACGTCGCCACAAAGCGACCAAACGATTAGTTTCATATAATTTCCCTTCGTCAACAACCCTCCCGTGCTGGTAAACCGAGAGGAATCAGACGGAGTAGGCCTCGGGCAGTGTATTCTACTGAAGATCAGGTGATTAGAAATAAATAAAATCAATAAATAAAAGACTATTCCTTGTTATTCTCCATGGCAGCACCTTTTAAACAGGCGTGCGGGAAACATCCAGTGCACACAAATCAAAATGCAGATTGTCTACACAGCATGGCGTCCACCCTGGAGAATTACACTGGAATACTAAGCAGAGGAAAATCATCCGTTTTGACTCCTCTTTATGCTCTTTTCTTGTGTGAGAGAGAGAGAGAGAGAGAGAGAGAGAGAGAGAGAGAGAGAGAGAGAGAGGAGGGGGGCGCTTAATTCATTTTCATATGTCTAAAATGTAGGTTAAATTACCTTTTAAATTCCCACAAAGGATCGCACGTTTGCAGGTAAACGACTCAATTGGCTACTGATAAGCATTAGCCGTGACACACAGGGGGGGGGGGGGGGGGGGGGGGGGCAAGGTGCTTTTTGCGGGGAGGGGGGAGAGAGAGAGTGAGAAAAAGACACATTACTAATAACAGGGGAAGTGGTCGTATGGGACCTCGGTTGTCTCGCTGATTCATGTCCGATAGTAATTGGTTTACCTGATACAATGCCCTGTGTTTTGGACTCTGGCGAGGGTAAAACAAATTACCAGAGGGTCGACCTTCTGGAGCTGACCCTGCGACCGTGGGGGGTTGGGGGCGGTGCAGGCTTGCCTGATAGGATGCCTACAATGCTGTAACAGCGTTTAACGGATATGATGCGTTACGGCGCAGTGAGTTAATAGGATATTACCTTTTGGGCCAGTCTGGAATTTGATAGTTGTTGTTTAGTGGTTGACTAGGTTATAATACAGTACACAGGGTGGTGGCCGGTGTAATTCAGGAGCACTGGACCGGCGGGGATGTTGTCCGTCAACCTGGTATTAGGTGGAAAGACACCACAGTTCTGCACAGTTGTAGACTCGGAGGACAGTTGCCTCTTGGGAATGTGGAATATTTTTTTTCTCTTTTATACAGTCGTCGATTTAAAAAATTAATAGTTGTTACATTATGAAGAAAATCTACTCGTTTATGGGAATAGTTTATCGTTTTGTCTTTAAATATATTTATATAAGCGGTCAGGTGGCGTAGGGCTGGGCGATATGACCAAAAACGTTATCGCGATAAAATTATAAAATTATTTTCATATAATTCGATATCGATAATTATCGTCGATATAATGTATGTCAAGTTTAATTAACTTATTATGCTGCTGCGAATGTCTCGAGTCGAGTTGATGTCGTCATCAGTCCGCGCACGTTAGAAGTTAGCCGACAAGCGGAATATCTCATGGCAATGTAATAAATATGACACTAAAATACTCTCTTCCGCCACAATATATTGAAACGACGTCCACTGTATACCCCACACTACTATGAACGTGGCCTCAGAATTCACAGCGCACACATACTCTGCACGTAAATATATAAAACGTCGCCGTGCAAGCTAGTTAGCCTAGCCAGCCTGTTGTCTTATTATGCTGCTGCGAATGTCTCGAGTCGAGTTGATGTCGTCATCAGTCCGGGCACGTTAGAAGTTAGCCGACAAGCGGAATATCTCATGGCAATGTAATAAATATGACACTAAAATACTCTCTTCCGCCACAATATATTGAAACGACGTCCACTGTATACCCCACACTACTATGAACGTGGCCTCAGAATTCACAGCGCACACATACTCTGCACGTAAATATATAAAACGTTGCCGTGCAAGCTAGTTAGCCTAGCAAGCCTTGTTGTTGAGTGAGTCCTACCTCTCTACCCAGAGGTGCAGCGCTGGGTCTCCTTCCTGGTCTCCTTCGCTCTCGGCCATCTCCTTCACAGATTGGTTGTTAGTGCGTGCTCATATCCAAGCTTGGAAAATCGATATATCGAAACTTTGCGATTGTTTATTTCGAGGAAATAATTTATCGCGATAGTTATCGTTATCGTTTTATCGCCCAGCCCTAAGGTGGCGTAGCGGAGATTGCGCTCGTCACCAATGCAAGAGGCTGCGGTCTCGACTCCCGGAGTCAGCATTGCCTTGGCTTGGGCTGATCGCTATACTAACTCGTTTGGCTGAGTTAGGGGGAGGGAAACTGGCGTTGTGGACAGTGACGCCTACAGGTCAGGTCTGGGCACTTGCTCAGCGGAGGCAGGACTTGAGGAAGGCAGCGTGACCTCCGACGCGTTACACTTCACCAATGAGATCCCTCGCTGCCAGGTGAGAAGAGAGCCACTGGCTGTCGCCGCACGTGTCTGAGGAAGCGTGCGGATACTTCAGGGTTCCCTTGTACCGACCAGTAGGAGAACATGCGCACAACAACCAGGTAGGGGAGGGGGGGGGGGATTGGCACAACGACTAAATTGGGACAGGGAGAAAAGCAGAGAAAAATCTGAGAGAGAGATACAAAAAAATATATATTTATATAAGGGGCGGCTAAGTGGCGCAGTGGGCAAGGCGCTCGCCACTAACGCAGGATATGCTGGGTTCGAGCCCAGCTCTCGGCGTTGCTTCCGGCTTGGCTGGTCGTTCATACTAATATAATTGGCAGTATTAGGGGGTGGGAAAGCCGGTGGGTGGGGATCGGACGTTGTGGACAGCGACTCCTACAGGTCGGTTGGTGCGCCTGTACAGCAGAATCAGGAAGTATCGGGGGCAGTGTGAGCCTCCCACGTGTTACTACTCCTCGCCGCTGAGAGATCGCCCTGTGCAGGTGAAAAGATGCGACGGCTGCCTCCTCGTGTACCGGAGGGGACAAGTGATGCAAGGCTTGGTCCTCACTGCAGCCGACCAGTGGGAGGCATGGTCTAGCAACGTTCGAGACAGGGGAGGGAAGAATTGGATAATACGAAATTGGGATGGGAGAAAAATAGAAAAATGGGGAGAAAAAGTAGATACAAAAATATATATATATTTATATAAAAAATACATTTTCCCTTTTTACACTGTGTAGTGTATTGTGTTACCCCTAGTAGTTGTTACCCTGCTGAACGGCCTGCTGTGTGTACACCTCGCTAGCTAGCCAGGTAGCATAACAGCTGGGAGTGGCTCCTTCGCTACAGTACATTCAACAACAGAAAAGAAAGATGCTAGCTAAGCTAGGTGTTAGTTGGACAAGGCCTAGGCTAACCGGTCATGTCTGCTTCCATTCATTGTGCTAAGCTAGGCTAACGTGCAGCCAGATAGCTTTCTACTGAACGCACAGAGAGGAAACTGGTATCTATCTTCTTGTCTCTCTCTGGAGAAGACGGTAAGCTAATTCCCCAAAATGTTGGAGTGTTCTTTTAAGATATACATACAGTACCTATATTTGCTCCGTCTCTCCTGGCAGTGGTGATTTTCAACTTGAGCGATCACCGTTCGAGTGAAGCCGCGTCTGTTCGCCTCCGTTCGCGTGTTGCGTTCGCCTCTAGACTCCGTTTCGTGTCGCGTTCGAACGTACCTCCGGGATGCGTCTGTCCCCCAAGGCTCAGACTACAGACTAGTCTGGTGAGAGTGTGGCATCACCGCGTGGCCTTTTCTCTCTCCGTGTCGTCCTGGAGGTGGGATCTGTGGCTCTGCCTCCCCCCCCCCCCCTGGCGTTGTCTGTCCGCGGTATCTGTTTTTCCTCCAGATCACGAATAGATAGGTTCTCATTTGAATTTAAATTCCAAAGAATCATCTGCACTGCAAGTCCAGGGTGGATCCATGCGCATAGTGGTGTCTCAAACAAGCGCCGTTCCATATTATATAACACAATTTGTATGTTATAAAAAGATGACCCCTATTGTGTGTGTGTGTGTGTGTGTGTGTGTGTGTGTGTGTGTGTGTGTGTGTGTGTGTGTGTGTGTGTGTGTGTGTGTGTGTGTGTGTGTGTGTGTGTGTGTGTGTGTGTGTGTGTGTGTGTGTGTGTGTGTGTGTGTGTGTGTGTGTGTGTGTGTGTGTGTGTGTGTGTGTGTGTGTGACTAGTGTGTGTGTGTGTGTGTGTGACTAGTGTGTCAGTGTTTATGCGAGTGCCGGTTTGTGTGTGTGTATCTATAGACCGGTGGAGGATGTGTCGCTGACAGGGCAGCCTGCTCCTAGCCGCTCTGGCCATTGTGCTTGGGAGGGGAGGCTGCTTGCTTTCAAGCCATTATTGACTAATCTCATTAGCCGAGGATCCTAACACTGAATGAGCCAGAGAAACTGATTTCTCTCCCTCTTTCACATACGCCCAACACACACACACACACACACACACACACACACACACACACACACACACACACACACACACACACACACAGATATTGAAGGCCTCTGCCAGAGAGAGGGGGAGAGAGGGGGGGGGGGGGGGGGGGGGGTGTCGCTTGTAATTATAGACAGCAGTTTTGAACAGAAAGTTTTTTTGTATTGGTCTTAATTAATCATTTTAATTAAGTGAATTGCCTATCTCTGCTTTCTACCGGATCGGCTAATTATATGTTAAGTACTTTCCAGTTGGATCGTGTTGTGTCTCTAGACTGTGTGGACCCCTTCTATCGTGTGGTTGTGTGGACTCTTATCGCCATGGCAGCCTCTGGCTTCCTGGTATGTCACTCGAAGGGATCACGCTCACCTGTGTAAAAAAACAACAACAAAAAAACAGATAACTTTGCATGTGTAAACTTTGCAGCAGATGGAAAATGAGATGTAAAGTTTGTCTGATTTACACAGGCTGGTAGTCGCTGATCACGCAGCTCTGATTGCAGCTACTGTTTCTTTCCATTGTGTGTGTGTGTCTTTGGGTCTGTAGTTGTTGTGAGGACCTTCCGTTCATTAGATACCAACTGTCCTTGTGGGGACAGATGACCGAAAGGCAGCCTTTGGTCGAGAAGAAAGGTAAAACAAATTCAGGCGTCATCATATGATGTTCTCAAATCAATGAGTAATCGTGTTTAATAATCATGATTTCAATAAAAAAATTATTATGATGGCGTGTGCATGTGTACTTTTGCAAGCATTTGTGTGTGTGTGGGCATGTGTACTTTTGCAAGCATTTCAAGTTTCTTTATTAGTTGTCATACAGAAGTACAGAATACTTTTATACTAGTGCTGTCAGACGATTAAACAAATTAATCTAATTAATTACAGGATTTGTAATTAATTAATCTAATTAATCGCATTTTTATCACATAACCATTTTAGCCCTGATATTTTATATTCTATAATCATATTTCAAATTGCATGTGTCCGGATGGCAGAATTCAGTACTGTATCTACAAAACATTCTGTTTAATCATCTTCCCTTTATTCATTTGCTTAGATTTTTCAGGTCTGGTCAATTTTAGCATGGTGTTATTCACAGTAAAAAAATTAAATTAAAAAGAATTGAATTGATATTCTCATTTGGTTCATTACAATTTACTCAAGCCTAGCAACAGACACAGTATTTCTGACACTGGGAATACATTCCCTGAGATCCATAGATGTCCCTACTCCCTAGAATCAGATACCAAGAACATGCAAATGGACCATTTAAAAAAAAAAAAATTGTAAATGTTTATTCTACGTTCTTATGGAATGAATGAGATTTTAAATAAATAATTTCATAATGCGATCATTTGCTGTGTAATTAATTAATCGAATTAACGCGATAAACTGACAGCCCTATTTTATACAAAATGCTTCTTTCTGTTACGCTCCAGAGACTGTGCTAGACAAAAGGACAAGTATAAAATTAAATAAGTATAGCAAGTATAAAATGTGCGTGTTTGTGTCTTTGGGTTTGTATCTATCCTTGTGACGACCTTCCGTTCACTAGATACTAGGGATGTCCGATATTATCGACCTTCCGATATTATCGACCTACCGATAAAGGGAAGTGGAACATGGAACAGCCTTCCGGTCCCCTTAAGAGAATGTACCACCCTGTCCACCTTTAGGGGCCAACTCAGGAAATGGCTGTTAGACAGCTAAATATGCACTTATTAGGGATGTTAGTGATGTTGTACTGACTGAATGTCATGTTAGTGTGGTCATGTCAGTGATGTCAGTTTTTATGAGTTTTTATGAATGAACGTTGTATGGTCCGTTTTGTGTTTGTTTTATGTTAGGACTACGGATGGAAATTAGCCCTGTGCTATTCCCGGCATATTTACGTCCTTATCATGCTGTGATGTTATGCATACACATGTAAATGATGTTCATTAATTTGCATTGTCCTTAATAAACAAATCTTTTTTTTTTATCCACTTTTTCTCCCATTTTTCTATATTTTCTCCCATCCCAATTTCGTATCATCCAATTCAACCCTCCCCTGTCACGAACGCTGTTTCTTGCCTCCCACAAGCCGGCTGCAATGTGGACTAAGTCATACATAGCACAAGTCCCCTCCGGTACTTGAGGTAACAGCAGTCGCATCTTTTCACCTGCGCAGCTCAATCTCTCAGTGGCGAGGAGTAACGCGTGAGAGGCTCACGCTGCCCCCGACACTTCCTGATTCTACTGCGCAGGCGCACCAACCGACCTGTAGGAGTCGCTGTCCACAATGCCCGATCCCCACCCTTCAGTTTCCCTCCCCGTAATACGCCCAATGTGTATTACTGTGGACGACCAGCTAAACTGAAAGCAGTTTTCAAAAAAAAAATTAAAAATAATTTTATTTTTTACATTTATTTAACCTTTATTTACCCAAGCAAGCAAGTAAGAACAAATTATTATTTTATTTATTGTCAAAGTATGCATAATGTTGTGTTAATTACACGACAAGAGATATGTAATGTTAATTACCTGAAATTATTCAGTTTTTTGGGGGGGGAAACCCTGCATGTATCGGTTGATATCGGTTGATATCGGTATCCGAAATTAAGAGTTGGACAATATCGGTATATCGGTATCGATAAAAAATCCAATATCGAGCATCCCTACTAGATACCCAACTTTAGCCCATAGACTAACCTCATGCTAACCCTAAAGGCTCCCACATAGTCGGGCAGAACGTACGCAGCAGAGGTCCGTGCGGACTCAAAGCTCCAATTTTCGAACCGTGCGGACGTCTGCGTCGCTCACTTGGTGTCACACAAAAGGCTGCTTGGCGTGTTGGTTGACATCGACCTGCATTAAATGTGACACCGATCTGCATTTTACTCTGAACACTCACTCCGTGCCGATAGAGAGTAGGGCAGGCTCATCATGGTTCTATGGGTAGGATTGGTCCGGTAAGACTTTGGCAGGTAGATGACGCTAAATTTAGTTTTACTATCACTAATCGTTATCCATTCCAATTCATATACATTTGGACCATGTCTTATTTTCATCATCTGAAGAAACTTGAGAAGTTTAAATTTTGAAATCTTGGAAACGGAGATAACCTAGACTCTTTATTTTGACATCGGTGGACGACGCCGTGACAGAAAGTGTAAATAGCGCGCAAGGATTGTGGGAAATGTAGTAAACTGGCACGAGAAATTTAGGAAATTTGTACGCAGTGGTGGGCTCGACTATGAAACCTCATACGACTGCGGACATGCTGCGCAGAGTCCGGTCCGCTCACAGTACGCCCGACTATGTGGAGCCTTAAGCCTAACCATAAAATAACCCTGTGTACTACTGAGGACCGACAACATACACATCTCTCTATCCTTGTGAGGACATTTGGTCCTCGCAACGGATAGAAACACAAGAATACAAGTGGATGTTATGTTATTGCCTTAATGATTTAACTTGTACTGCGGTTTGTTTGTTTGTTTTCCGTCAATATTCCAATACTCCTGATGTAATTATTTTTGTCAGTGAAGATCAAAGAGAAGTGGTTATGCTTGACATTAGAGCTGGGAGGTATACCGAATATGAAGGTATAGTTTTTCCAATACTGTCGTCCTTGATATATACATATTGTAAAAGATATTTCCAAGTTGATTTAAAGATTGTTCCTTGCAGCAGTATTACAAAAAAGTAGGGATGTCCGATATTATCGGCCTACCGATATTATCGGCCTACCGATATTGGCATTAAAATGTGATATCGGAAAATATCGGTATCTGTTTTCAAAAAAAATATATATTTTTTTACATTTATATAACCTTTATTTACCCAGGCAAGCAAGTAAGAACAAATTCTGATTTTATTTATTGTCAAAAGAATTCATAATGTTATGTTAATTCCACAACAAGACATATGTAATGTTAATTACCTGAAATTATTCAGTTTTTTGGGGGGGGGGGGGGGACCCTGCATATATCGGTATCGGTTCATATCGGTATCGGAAATTAAGAGTTGGACAATATCGGTATCGGTAAAAAATCCAATATCAAGCATCCCTACAAAAAAGTACAAGAAAATAGACCATTCAGAACTAGGGGTGGGACGATACATCGATCCAGATTGATATATCGATCTATTATCAATAATCAAATAGGATCGATGCAACGTAAAAAGATCGGTTCATATTGCGATACTCTTATTTTGAAAATCCAGCGAGTCGTATCCGCCCAGTAGTGTGAAACGCTGTGTAGCTCTGTACAGCAGAGCAGGGCTACAGAGCGCCTATTTTGCGACCCGATATAAGTCAGTGCAGTTTTTCCCCCGCAACGGGTCAAATGCATCTAACATGCTTTGCATCGTCGCCATTCCTTTATGCCCACGTCGCGTTAAAGACCTAAATTAACGTTACGTTAGCTGCTTACGCTAACTAAGCTAAGCAGCTAACCCTGAGAGAGAACATGAGAGGGGACTGGGGAAGGAGGGGGGGGGGGACTGGGGGAGGGGCATTCTGTGTGTGTGTGTGTGTGTGCGTTTGAAAAGACCAGATAAAGTCAGGAGTATATTATATTGATAGTATTTACTGAGGATGGACAGATAATGTTGATATTTAAACATAAAAAATACAATACATAATAAATGTATTCATGATCATCATGCAACATAAAACAATTGTAGGAACAGTTTGGGAGAGGGAGGGGTTTTAGGTTGTGTGTTCCAAAAGTTTTTACTTAAAGTCTATTTGTATTGAAAACAATAGATTGTTTTTCATTTAAATGCCTGGAAGAGCTCAAAAATAAAAGCGTCAATTGATATTTCCGTTGCCTTTTTTTAGTTGATCTAAATTTGACTGATTGTGTTAAATGGGCACATAATATCATCTCATATCGATCGCAGGCACCTGAATCGAATCGAATCGTATCGTATCGTGGCAGACTTTGTGATATCTGCAAATATCGTGTTGTTGTCCAAAGAATCGATATTGTATCGTATCGTGATGAAACTGGTGATTCCCACCCCTATTCAGAACGAGAGCGCACCATGACAACTGTATTTCAAGATAAAGACATATAAAATACGTCATATCACATTGTAATTTGTACTGGAAAACTAAATTACAGTCAAATACTGTTAAAAACGTAAGAATATTGTCATATGATATTTTGGCCACATCGCCCGCCCGCTACTTTTGAGATGGAGTGTCCATTCAACCTGTGTGTGGAACAAGCCTCTGTGGACTAATTGGTATCAGTATCAGCCCTGCACATTTCAGAGGCCTTGGCTATGACTAAGTTAATGGTGCTGATATTTGGCAGCTTCGGACATGTCCGTAGACTTGCAGCCAGTGTCTTGAGGACTGCAGGCCTGTCGGGGAGAAGGAGGAGAAGCAGAGCAGAGCAGCTGGCAAGATTATGTTTGATCTGCGCTGTAATGGGTAGCCGGACAGACGGTGTGTGTAAGACATGATGTTCTCATAGCCAAGACGATTCCCTCATATTCCATATTGAACCTGTGTTAATTCAATATGTAATATATGATCTGTGGATTAGAATGAAAGGAACACACCAACATTTTGGGAAATGAGCTTACCGTCTTCTCCAGAGAGAGACAAGAAGATGGATACCAGTTTCCTCTCTGTGCGTTCAGTAGAAAGCTGCATGTTAGCTTAGCTTAGCACAATGAATGGAAGCGGACATGGCCGGTGTTAGTTGGACAATGCCTAGGCTAACCGGCCATGTCCGCTTCCATTCATTGTGCTAAGCTAGGCTAACGTGCAGCCAGATAGCTTTCTATTGAATGCACAGAGAGAAAACTGGTATCTATCTTCTTGTCTCTCTCTGGAGAAGACATTCCCAAAATGTTGGCGTGTTCCTTTAAGGATTTAAAATGTGTGTTTGGTGGTGCGCGTGTGTATGTTAGGGCTGGGCGATTAATCACGTTTCAATTTCAATTGCGATTTTGGCTTCCCGCGATCATGAAAACAAGATGATCCAGATAAAACGGTTATCGTGCCCCTTCTTTCACAGTAGCTTCAGCCGGTGTGGAGAGGGAGGAGGCAGCCATGGCACAGTGTTGTTCTTAAACGTCTTTGGTAACTTGTGGAAGATGAAAAGGCAGCCTTTGGTCGAGAAGAAAGGTCAAACTAATTCAGGCGTCATCATATGACGTTCTCAAATCGATGAGTAATCGTGGTTAATATATCGATCAAAATAATCATGATTATGATGTTTGCCATAATCGAGCAGCCCTAGTGTGTGTGTGTGCATGTGTACTTTTGCAAGCATTTGTGTGTGTGTGTGTGTGTGTGTGTGTGTGTGTGTGTGTGTGTGTGTGTGTGTGTGTGTGTGTGTGTGTGTGTGTGTGTGTGTGTGTGTGTGTGTTGTTTGTTGCTGGCCAGGTGACTGGGGCTCCTCTGCAGCACCACAGGAAGAGAGGACGACTGCAGGGAGAGATTCATGACCCAGCCAGCCTGTAATTGCTGATGGTTCAGCAGTTTTCACAGCCTGAAACAGGAGGACATGGAATTTCTCAGCTTTTCTTCTCCTAGTAGCACTCAGCTCCTCTTCTCACTAATTGACTGTGTGTGTGTGTGTGTGTGTGTGTGTTTTTTTCGCCCCCTGTCTCTCTCTCTCTCAATCTCTTTCTCCCTCTCTCACTGGTTCTTTCTTCCTCTCCGTCTCTCACTATCTCACTGTCTTTCCTCCATCTCTTTTTCTCTCCCCCCCTCTTTATCTCTAGCCGCCTTTACTTGTTATTTTGCCTTGCCATTCTGTATAAAAGATACGAACATGGAATCGAGGTATACAAATTTTGGTCAAAAGCACAGAGCAGGTGCAGCTGGGTAGTGTAGAGGTCTAAGCACTTGCCCACCACCGCAGAGACCTGGGGTTCAAATCCTGGTGCCAGTGGTACCTCCAGCTTGGTCAGTGGTACCTCCGGCTGGGGGAGATGGCGTGAACCTCTACACTCTCCCAGTGAAACTCCTAGCTGTCAGATGAAAAGAAGCAGCTGGCGACTCCACATGTATCAGAGGAGGCATGTGGTAGTTCTACACCCTCCCCAGACCAACAGTAGGGTAGTGCAACGACCAGGGCGGAATTGGCATAACAACTCAATTGGGGGGGGGGGGGGGGGGGGGGGATTAAGAAAGAAAGGCACACAAGAAAAAGCACAGAGCAGTGACTGACCAATAACTCATCACTACATCGTCTACTTTGGGAAACATTTTTGGGACATGGCTACGCGACATAACATCTAATGAGCGTTCAGATGCAGCCTACCTGCGAGACATATCCATGGGCAGGGGCGACTGTAATAAACTACACACTGTAGTTTATTACATGCTAAACATCGCCCATTTCCAAAATAATCCAGTCTTTTTCCATAGATCGCGAGATAAAACGTGTTAAATGCAATAAGCCCAAATCGTTCTGGTTGATCCCCTGAAACCCCAAATACTCCCAAATCAAAGGTATATAGTATATACCATGTACATATGTGCCTTCACAAAATCATCAAGGGTGCGATTGTTAGAAAACACTTGGTTTAGGTCCGGTAAAATAGGACACTGTGATCGTTACAGAAACGATAAACGGTAAAATAGACATAGGGGGTCCTTACCTTAGCCAGAAGGTACTCCAAAAAGAATAATTCCAATGATCCCATCGGCGATCGCGATTACTCATTTATATGTATAATTACACGTGTTTACGGGAAACTATAGGTTTTGAGGCGAGCAGATCTCCTAGCGATTTGCTCTGCAAGAGCTCCTCCCCCTCAGAGCGAGTCTTGACAGTCCAGTTCAGCCATTATCTCTACTGATCCCTTTCTATCAGAGTTCAAAAGGTAGGCGATACTGCCACCTGGTGAGATTCGATCGGCATTGCAATTCCAACATAGGCAAATGAGCCAGGGACGGCTAGAGTGATCCGGATGATAGTTTAGAACTGGGATCAAAGGAAAACGATCAAAGGATCCATAAACGAGTTTACTCGTTATTGACGCTCAAGCGTTGGCGGCGAAACACGAGTTTACTCGTTATTGGCCACCAATGAGTTAATGACAGCCTACCTGCTAGGCATATCCATGGGCAGGGGCAACACTTGCGGTCATCAGAACTGGATTGCAGATCTTTTGGAGATATTCCACTTATTCAGTTGACTCCCTGCTTGTGAAGTTCAAACTTCACCTCTTAATTGCGCACGTTTCAAAAGCCTAGAGAAGGCGTGTCGTCAAATTGGTTATATTTCCCTCAGCTCTACCCCAGTAGCCTGCCTGCACAGTCAGACAAATGAAAAGTATGCTGTGTAGTTTGTTATCTTCATGTGAGCATTTCCCTCCTGTCCTTCGAACGGCAGCTCATCATTTCGTGATGGCAAAAGCTGTGCGTTCTTTCTAGGTTTGTCAGAGATCAGAATCAGAATCAGAAAGGTCTTTATTGCCAAGTAGTTTACACATACAAGGAATTTGATTAGTTAATTTGGTGCGACATTAAGGTAGAATAAAATAAAAGGTAGAATAAGATTAAATGGAATATAAACAGTACAATATAATTAGAATTATAAAAGAAAATTGGCCAGGGCTGTACAATTGTGCACGATGTGGTCGAGTATATACACTAATTAGAATAAAAATAACAATACAGTGGGATGGAATATTTAACAGGGCTGTGCAATTGAGCAGTAATGTGCAAAAAGTATGAACAGTGAAGTATGAACAATCACCATGTATTCCGGAGCTATGGGGCGCCATATAAAACTGTACATTTGAATGTATTTTTGTAGCACTAAGGGGAGTTCAAATGAGTTTCTTGCCACCAAACTCATTGGAGCGAGACGAACAAAGTCCTATTTCAGCCCCACAGACCACCTCCATTGAGAGGCTACTGTCCATACTACATAATTATTTCATTGTCCAATCAAAAGCCTCTGATAATTTTCTCGAGATCCAGTTTATGGGAGATCTTTGCAGCTATGGAGGAAGAGAACATGGTTGATGTTTTGTGGTGACCTGACTGCTCTCCATGGTGGATTTGACCAGATCACCACCCCTTCCTCCACTGCATCTCTCTGACCTTTACACTGGTTGTTCAATGAATGTGTTTGCCGTTTTAAGAGGTGTTGTTGTCTCTTACTGCTGAGCCACACCTGGCTTCCTAACGCGCCTTCGCCGTCTCTTAACTTGTATAATTTGAATTTTTTTATTTAACCTTTTATTTAACCAGGCACGTCAATTAAGAACAAATTCTCATTTACAATGACGGCCCTGGCGAGAGGACAACGGGGAAAGGGGACAATAAAATAGAAAAGAGACAGACGATACATACATCACAGAGGTAAGGGATATAATCATTAAAACACACATCAAACAAACAACCAAATAAAAGGACAAGGTATGTAGTACATGAAGCAGAGCAGTCAAATTACAGTTAAAAGGCTGGGTGACAGTTTCAGGTGTGTGTGTAAACAAAAAAGAGTCCTTAATTAAAAGTAGTGCGGGGGATCAATGTGTCCATTTTCAAAGTCCACTTTCGCATCTCGTTCCGACCGCTGGGTTGCTCGTAACCCACTACAGTGAGTCAGTGTGACGTCACTTCCACACTGCCAACGAGTCGCTGTCAACGTTGGCATTCACTCCTCTGTCGTGTGCTCTTCTATCTGCGCTGCACTCTTGTCACTCGCTACATTGTATCAACGTGAAGGCGGGACAGGCCAGCGTGTCGCCGTCGTCCGCACTCGCCGCTTTGATGTGTGCCCAGTTTTAAAACGTTTACAATCTCTTTAACACTAGCACAGCCGACAAGGGGTCAAATGACCCCTAGGGATTTTCAATAAATGTATCCTCGTCACTCGGTCGAGCTCCAGCTCTGTCACTCAATGACTTTTCCTAAAAGTACCCTGTTTTATCTGGCACGGTTTCTGAAATTTCTAAATGACTTCAGGAAAATGTAATTAGAACGTTATTCCACATATATATGGAATATATTATGTGGAAAGTCACAGCACTTTGCGAGCGTCTAGCGCAGGGGTGGCCAACCCGTGGCTCGCCAGCCGCATGTGGCTCTTTGCCCGTCAATGTGTGGCTCTTCCATCAAAAAAAATAATAATACAAATGTCTAATATTTTTTCTTATTATTATTATTATTATTATTATTATTATTATTATTATTATTATTATTATTATTATTATTATTATTATTATTATTATTATTAAAAATAAAATTGTCACTCAAACTTGTGGTAAACCTCATATTTTTATATTAAGAGGTAATTATATAGTTTACACTGTTTATTTTTCTCATATTTCTCATATAAGCTGTCGGGTCATCTGACCCGTTCCGGCGGGAATCAGTGACATTTTCTCCATGGCTGTTCTAGTGTTAAGACCTCTTGGTATTCTCTCGCAGGCTGAACCGGCACGTCATGCCTCTGATTCCGGAACGCCGGCGCGCCATCTGAAATCGTACACGGTGGCGGAACCACGCTGGCTCTGTTTGGTTCAGTGTGAAAAAGCAAAGCCGGCATAATGACGAGTCTTTCTTAGGGCAATATTGCGGGATCCCTCTCTCTCTTTCTCTCTCTATCTCTATCTCGAACTCTACCTCTATCTCTATCTCTATCTAACAAATTGTAAAGCGCTTTGGATAAAAGCGCTATATAAAAAAGCAGCCATTTACCATCTCTCTCTCTCTCTCTCTCTCGCTCTCGCTCTCGCTCTCGCTCTCTCTCTCTCTCACTGTGTGTGTGGGCATGCTCAAGCATCTTATAGTCACTCCTTGAAATGTGAGTGCAGGCAGCGGTGTTTACATCGTGCCGTCAGGCTCCTTCACCGGTCCTGATGGATGATGTGGACTTCTGTTGGTGCCAACCGTTAAGAGACAGTTCATCTAAGAAAGCACTGCAGACGATACAGAAGTCGGTCAGTGTAAACAAATTAGGTGTGATATCTAATGTCAGGGAGAGAGAGGGGTGGGTCGATGGATAATGGATGGATGGATATGGTCAATCGATTAATAGACAAATTGATAGATTGATAGATAGATGGGGGGGTAGACTGAAAGAGAGAGCAAGAGAAAGAGAGACATAGAATGAGATGAGAACAGGCTAAAGATTCCGCTAAATTCGGCTTGAATTCGAAAGTCAAAAGCCTTGCAAGCAGCAGAAACATGTTTTTTTTCTTTTTGTGTTTCTTCTTTTCCACCCACACTGTCCTCCTAGTGCAGGTGAATGTATCTCTTTCTGCTACTACTCAAGCACTCTGGTTGAACAGCGAGGTATTGGCAGACGCGCTCCTCTCTTTTACCTCGGGGAGACCACCTGATGTACAAAAGAGTAGGTCTATACAGACATCAACGTGTACACAACCTTTGCTTTGAGTTTCTTTCGTCATGTGATAATGAAACAATGAAACATGTTCGTATACTCGTTGTTTGTTTGTGTGTGTGATGCCGCCAACTAGGCCTGCCGCGATAAGCAATAAATCGATTAATTGCCGCGATAATTAAAAGTAATGCAATGATTTTGACGGGCGCGATTAATTGCTATTTGCGCCTTGTCAGTCACTGTCCGTGTGGGGGGCCGCTGGCCTTACTACAGAGCACAGCATGAATGAATGAATGAAAACTTTATTTAACAGATTGCAGAATGGGTACAATACAGTACGGCTCAATACATACAATTGTTAAGGGGATACAGACCTGAGAAAGACGTTTGTCTTGTTTCCATCAGGGTCCCCCATTTTCAATTCATATAGATGACGCTCCGTGGGGCAGTAGCAACGCCACATATAGCTTAACTACATTTCTCAATGGTGTTGCTCCTTTTAACCAAGTAGCGTTATTTATAGTGTAACGTTAGCTATTTTTAGACCCAAGTAGTTACTCGCTACTGCCCGGAGAAACTGGACTGCTAAATAAAGATGAAAGATCGAGTGTTGATTCTCATTCAAAGCTAACAACATTAGCTAACAAACGAAATACAACGTATAGCATAGCTACAACACAGAATAACGTTAATACAATTACATGCATCATTGTTTACAATGAACGGGTGGGGCTAGTCAAAGGACTGGACACGGGGACAAGTTAAACATGAATTCATTTATTATAACGTAGTAGGTAGTTTCGAGTCGTGCTGCAGTGCCTACGCGCCACAGCTATTCTATTATATACTGCTTTGACGCTTCCTCCTCATCGTTGATTGCCTGTAGTAGCTGCATCTAACATTAGTAGCTAACGTTAAAACTAACCTAAAGTTAGTTGTTCACCAACAATCTCAATATTTGTTTTATCATTAGCTCAAAAACACAACCGGACGAGACAAGTTGGCCGCTCATAGGTGGCGGTGCCGCTAGGATAATAACAACAGTACTTCCGGTCCGGTCGGTGGGCTTCAAAATAAAAGTCTAAACACCGGAAAAGACGGAGCGGTGGGCTTCAAAATAAAAGTTTTGGGAAATAAATTTCTCAAAAAAAAATTCTCTAACCGGTCGCAATAATATCGCTTATCGCGATATTTTCGGGGGCAATTAATCGCCCAGCAAAATGTGTTATCGTGGCAGGCCTACCGCCAACGCAAACCTAGTTCTAATTCTGGTGCTCGTGCCACAGCTCGTTCAACTTGCTAACCTTCTAAGAATCGCTTTGCTTCTCACTTGCTTTTTACACCACTGTAGTGTACTGTATAGGTCTGGATACGTCGCGGTCTTGTTTTGCCAAAAGAATTGTGAACATTGGAAATACTTGCCACCTATAAGCACAACCCTGCTTAGCTTACACGATGTTGCAATGCTGGAACAAATCACTAGATTTATTCACTTATAATACACATTTCACGTGGGCATTTCCTAGTTGATAAGAAGATGACAGAGGCGATACAAGGTTCACATCCATACTGAAGCTGTCTGAGAGAGAATACTGTCTGAGCGAGAGAGAGAGAGGGGGTGGGTTGTGTTTTATGTGTGTGTGAGAGAGAGAGAGAGAGAGAGATAGAGAGGTTGTGTTTGTGTGTGTGAGAGAGATAGAGAGGTTGTATTTGTGTGTGTGAGAGAGATAGAGAGGTTGTGTTTGTGTGTGTGTGAGACGGAGAGAGATAAGGGGAGAGAGAGGTTGTGTTTGTGTGTGAGAGAGAGAGGGAGAGAGAGAGAGAGAGAGAGAGAGAGAGGAGAGAGAGTTTGTGTGTGTTTGTGAGACAGATGGAGAGAGAGAAGGGGAGATATAGGTTGTTGTTATGTGTGTGTGTGAGACAGAGAGAGAAGGGGAGAGAGGTTGTGTTTGTGTGTGTGAGATGGAGAGAAGGGGAGAGAGAGGTTGTGTGTGTGAGACAGAGAGAGAGAAGGGGAGAGAGAGGTTGTGTGTGGGAGAGAGAGAGAGAGAGAGAAGGGGAGAGAGAGGTTGTGTGTGTGAGACAGAGAGAGAGAGAAGGGGAGAGAGAGGTTGTGAGACAGAGAGAGACAGAAGGGGAGAGAGAGGTTGTGTTTATGTGTGTGTGAGAGAGAGAGAGAGAGAAGGGGAGAGAGAGGTTGTTTGTGTGTGTGAGACAGAGAGAGAGAGAAGGGGAGAGAGAGGTTGTGTGTGTGTGTGAGACAGAGAGAGAGAAGGGGAGAGAGAGGTTGTGTGTGTGAGACAGAGAGAGAGAGAAGGGGAGAGAGAGGTTGTGTGTGTGAGACAGAGAGGGAGAAGGGGAGAGAGAGGTTGTGTGTGTGAGACAGAGAGGGAGAAGGGGAGAGAGAGGTTGTGTGTGTGTGTGAGACAGAGAGAGAAGGGGAGAGAGAGGTTGTGTGTGTGAGACAGAGAGAGAGAGAAGGGGAGAGAGAGGTTGTGTGTGTGTGTGAGACCGAGAGAGAGAGAAGGGGAGAGAGAGGTTGTGTGTGTGAGACAGAGAGGCCTCTCTCTCCCTGACATTAGATATCACACCTAATTTGTTTACACTGACCGACATTGGCTTTGGCAATGTAAACGTATGTTTCCCATGTCAATAAAGCCCATTTGAATTGAATTGAATTGAATTGAATTGAATTGAGAGAAGGGGAGAGAGAGGTTGTGTGTGTGAGACAGAGAGGGAGAAGGGGAGAGAGAGGTTGTGTGAGACAGAGAGAGACAGAAGGGGAGAGAGAGGTTGTGTTTATGTGTGTGTGAGAGAGAGAGAGAAGGGGAGAGAGAGGGTGTGTGTGTGTGTGGGGGGGAGAGAGGTTGTGGTTATGTGTGTATCTGAAGTGGTGGCTTGTTGCTCTACTTGACAGTGTAACGCCTGCAAACTGCCTGCTCTGTCCTCGGCATACAATATTCATCACATGTCTATATATAGCCGCCTGTAAAATTATATAAAATCAGACGTACATGCGATCCGCATTACCGAGGATCTGCTCTAGACACAGAGTGACCCGCTTTGAATATTTGTTTTGCGCTATGGTACACATTAACATCACAGGGACGAGTACAGTATAAGGATGGAGGACAATAATGTACATAACATGAAATATGCAAGACGCCTGCAGTATGAAATCGAAACACGGAATAGAAAGAGAGAAAAAAACAACTGAATAAATGTGTACACTTGTTTGATCGAGGACTCCACTATGTGTTATTTCCTAGCTAGCTACATTGGCATTCCTCAACGACGAGATGAGAGGCTTCCTGATTCATTTACACAAGGACAATCAAAACACGACGGCCCGCAATCTCTGGAAAATTAGAGTGGTTTGCGGGGTGCTGTGCGGCATGCGCGGAAGGAGCGGAGAGGTGGCGGGGGGCGCGGAGAGGTGGCAGGCGGGCTGGTCTGTTGCATGGGATTCATCAGATACCAGCGCGTCCCCCACAACCCGTCTTCCACCCCCATGTCTCCATGAGGAAGATTTGTGACACAGATTTACGGCGGCCTGCGCTGCCTAACCTTTAAATCAGTCCTTCTCCCCACACGCCACTCCCCTTAACCAACCCCCCACCCCTTCACCCCCAGCGCTCACACTCTGCCTGCTCACGGGGCAGGGGGGGGGTGTTAGGCAGAGAGAGAGAGAGATAAAGGAGAGGAGCTGGCCGACCCACCTCAATCAAAAGCCTCTCTCTCTCTCCCGCTCTCTCTCTCTCTCTCCCTGGCGATCAAGCGCCCATCCGCCCCGGTAATGCGTTGTCATTGAGCAATTAGGAAATCCAGATCAAGCAGGCGCGCGAGGAGGATGGCCCCTCTCTGCCCTCTCTCTCCGAGCTCTCTGCTCTTTTTAATTGAGCACATTTGTGGAACGAGAGGTCTCTCCCGGGAGGACAGCGATGGCCGCAGATACCAGCAAGCTGTTTTAATGCAGGACCAGAGCTCTCGCTGAATCGCTTATCAAACAATCTGCTATTATACCGGGGATAGGAAAACCACAAATATGCCTTTATGAGGCACCAGCCAGTACAGACTGTTCACACAGAGAGAGAGAGTCTATTGGCTCTTTTCCACTGTAAGAACTAGCCACGTGGAACCGCGCTGCCATGGAACCGCGCTCACTGGGGTTCCGGAATTGTCTCATGGTAAACGGGGAGGTTCTACACAAGGTTCTCAGAACTAACATTTTGGAGGAGCTGAGGAGGTGCTACTAAACATGAGAGTTACTGGAACACTGAGGGGGCGGAGCTAGCAGCACTCTCCATGGTGACGGATCCAGAATGGCGTGGCTGCATTCGTAAACGGGCAGCTAGCTGGGGGTGAAAGTTCATCACGCCATTTTTTTCCACCGCAAACTAAATGTCTCATACCATGGACTCTACTGTCTGATTGATTGATTGAAAACTTTATTAACATATTGCAGAATGGGTACAATACAGTACCGCTCAATACAAACAATTGTTAAGGGGATGCAGACCAGAGAAATACTTTTGTCTTGTTTACATCAGGGTCCCCCATTTTCAATTCATCAAGACATTTATGACATACATGATATACAAATATACAGTACTGTTTCAGAGAAGGAGATCATAAAAAAATATATATACATTCTAGGGGGAAGAAACTGTACATTGGAGGGGGGGAGGGTTGGACATTTACCGGAGCCAGTTTCGAATTGCAGCCACCCGTAGGTGCTCTTTGAGAGCGGTTTTAAAGGAGGGTAGGGATTCACATTATTTTACGGCTGTGGGTAGGGCGTTCCACATTGTTGTGGCATAATTGCGCAACATGTTTAGTCCCTTGTTTGAGCCGAATCTGGGTTGAACATGATTTGTGGAACTCCCTCTGGTGTTGTGGTCGTGGAATTCACTGACCTTTGGGAAGTATTTCGGCATGTACATGGGTATCTTAGTGGTGTAGTGTATCTTGTAGACCAGGCCCATTGCTGTACTCTGTTGTCTACTCTAAGGCGCTTGTTACACTGACTGTTTTTGTGCTCGTTTTTATAAATTTTTTAATACGTTTGCTGTCCCTTTTACACAGAAATGCGTTTTTTGGCGGATACGTTGTGGCCCTACTTAAAACGCTAAATTGTGTTTTCCGTTTTGGAGTAGCGCCAAAACTCGCCGACAACAGTCGTGTAATTAGCACGGAGCCGTTGTTGCGAAAACGCCCATGCGCAGTAGATACCATAGTGCGTGCCCTTCCGGTGACAGCAGAGCTGTCCCAAATAGCTGCAGCTACCATGTGTTGTCAAGTTATTGTTATAAGGACCCCAGTCCAAGCTACAACAGTCTGCATTCCCTTAACAATTGTTTGTATTGAGCCGTATTGTATTGTACCCATTATGCAATATGTTAAATAAAGTTTACATCCATTCATTCTGCTAGCATTACCGATTGCATGAGCAGCTGGCAGCTGGCTAACGTTAGCTATCAGACCCTGTTAGCTCAGAGCTACTCTTTCAATCTTAACAAGCATTAAACAAAATGGCCCAGTCATCTATTCACCTTTGTTTAATACACACGGCGTTGTCTCTAATGTTATCTAGCTACTGATAGCTCCCGATATCATCAGTTTGGTGCTGGCTAACTAGCGTGAGCTAACGTTAGCTTCTAGCCACAATGCTATACTGTTATAATGGCATATCCCATTCACGTTAGCATGCAGCTAACAATGTAGCTAACAAAGTCACCGATCTTTTTTGAGACTAAACTATCCGCTCTTGGTGGTCACTTGTGTTGATGTTAGTTTTGTTTCATCAACAAATGAGAGGCAGAACACACAGTGAATGTATCCGTTTGTTTATTGCACTTTTATTACACTTTGCTGAAAAAGAAGTGCTGCATTGGGTAAATAGGCAAAGATGGCGGCGCCCGCCTTGTTGACATTTTCTTTGCAGGAAGTGTATTGGCACATTCAAGTTCTGATTGGTTGAAAATTGCCTTCATGTTCGCCACCTACTGCCACCTACTGCTTTGGCAGTGTACTACATCACTGTGCTCAGGTGACGAAACGAAAGTGTGACCCACCTCCCGCTACGTTGCGGCGAAACTCATCTGAAAATGAAACGAAAATGAAACGAAAGTCTAACCTCAGCCTAAGGCTGCGGTTACATGAGGGGAAAACGGTTGCATTTTCACGTTGTATTTTCACTTTTCACAACGTTGCTTTGTCAGTCAGGTTAGACGATGCGTTGTCTCCTGAACTCTCTCGTTGTCAGACGGCAACGGATCTCATCACTGAATTCAACACTGAGCATGCGCGGGCAGGTACTCGGGTACTCGTCGCGAGCACGAAGCTTGAGCACAAGGGGCTATAAAACACAAAGCACGCATAGTCACTGTACAGGACAACAAGATAACAAGATTTCTAGCTATGGCAAAAAATACAAGAGATCAATTTGGACCGACGACGAGGTGATACTGCTGCTAGACGTTACATTGAGTACAAAACTAGCAATATAGCCTCAAATGTCGACTGGGAGTCGGTGCTAATATGTGCGTCCAAAATGAGAACACTGAAAATGCTGAAACGCTGCCGCAAAATGTACAAAATAAAAGTATTTTTCTGTGTTTTAGATGTCGCGCTTTTATTTTGAAACCCCCCGAACGGAAGTGTTATTGTTGTTTTCGCTAGCGGAACAACTTGTGTCGTCCGGTTCTGTGCTTTTGAGCTAACGCAAATGCAGCTACAGGCAATCGATGAGGATGAAGAGCTGCTGATTTTTTTAGAGAGAGAACGTCAAAGCCATATATAATATGGTGTGGTCGTAGGCATGAACTACCTGTTGTATTAAATTAATTGATTGATGTTTAACTTGTCCGTGTCCAGTCCTTTCGACTAGCCACCCGTTCATTGTAAACAATGATGCATGTAATTGTATTAACGTTACTGTGTGTTATAGCTATGTTAATAAATTCTGAATGGCATTAACGTTAGTTGGGTATGTTAGCTATTATGACAAACAAAGCTATTTAGTTAGCTTGCTAGCTATCGTTGGTAATCAGAAGTTGTCTGTATTTAACATTACCTCAGGATACCATTGTATTTAGTTGGTTAGCTATTTAGCTAATGTTGATAGCATTGAATAGCATCAACGCTAGCTGGCTGGCTACAACAAATTCTCACAAGCTGACACCGTAAAACATTTATTATGGAGGCTTTTTAATCGTCAAGGTAAGAGAGGATTTGTCATGGTCAACTGAAGGCGTATGCTATGGAACAGTTGGTGTCTAGTGCACATGAACGTGGACGTTGGTGTCTAGGGCACGCGCCCGACTATGGCAACGGCTCGCGCAAGGTTAGATGACACCGTTCCAAGGGACTTTTGACAACGAAAACACCTTTTGAACGAAAATGCCAGCTAAAACGCTGTTGCCATCTGACTCGTGTAACTTCAGCCTAAGCCATCCTAGGTTGTCAAAATGGGCAGGGGTGAGGTGGGTTTTAGGAGTAAGGTCAAGCAGTAGTCTGACCAGTTTGTTTTGTGATGTTTGTAGTCTTGTTTTTAGGGCCTTTGAGGTGCTTTGGTACTATGAGGTGCAAGCATAGTCGTAGTACCCTTGAATGAGTGCTCCTGTTCAAGGTATTCTTGTTTACCAGAGAGGAGATCCGGTACAAGAATCTAGTTCGTTGGTTGACTTTTTTTATTGCATTGGTTGCCATTTTGTCACAGGAAAGATTTGCCTCTAGGATGGAACCCAGGTGCCTCTATACTTTCCGCAAGCAACTTGTCCTTCCACGTTCCCGTTTTGCGCTCTGATTGGCCACGCACGTTTCTGGTCATGTGCGCCCAATCGTGTGACGGCAAGTACTTTGGACGGTTAAGCGTAGGCGCTCTTTCGAAGTTGGTTAAGGTTAGAGTTTGTCTTAGAGCATGGCGATAGAACGCCAGCCCTGATTCCAAACTCTAACCTTAACCAACTGCGAAAGAGTCGCCTAAGCTTAACCAGTGATAAACTAGGCGTTAGGTCGTTTGCAGGCTGTTCGACGCGGAAATGGGCTAAGACACTGCTCGTCATGCGATTGGGCGCACATGTCACATGACCAGAAACATGCGTGGCCAATCAGAGCGCAAAACGGGAACGCAGAAGGACAAGTTGCTTGTGGAAAGTATAGACGCAACCCAGGTAGGTAATTTTATCTTTCCTTGTGACAATATTGTCACTCACTGTAACAATTGGACACGAACAACACAATTATAGGTACAACAAGAGCCTGTTCCATGTTAGCTCACTGCGCCATGTGCCAAAGGACGTAGCTGTCGCTTCCACCAACCATCCTGCTTTTTTAATCACAGTGGGAAAAGAAACAAGAATCCGTCTCAAAACTTTCAGAGGTTCTGAAAGGTTCCTTTTATAGAAAGTTCTTCAAGTTCCTTTGACAATGGAAAAGCGGCATATACCTCACCCCCCCTGCCCCCCGCCCCCTCCAAAGATCATGTTGTTGCTGTCCATCTCTTGGCAGGTTGAGCTCATGTACTATTTAAAAGCTTTCTCCGTCTCTCTCTCCGTCTCCTCTCTTTCTCTGTCTCTCTCCCTCTTTCCCTCTCACTCTGTCTCCTCTCTCTCTCTCTCTCTCTCTCTCTCTCTCTCTCTCTCTCTCTCTCTCTCTCACTCACTTACTCACTCACTCTCTCCTCCCATTCACTCAACTGCAAGGCAGAGTCACAATGGGTCAAAGGTCACTCCCACAATGGAGAGAAGGAGGTCTGAGGCTGAAAACTCTTACGCCCCCCCCCCCCCCCCCCCAAATAACCCACACACCACACAAAAACATCAAACACACACACACAAACACACATTCACACACTGACCATACACACTTATGGTGAAGCAGACATACATTCACACAGCCGTTGGTTTACCACACACACACAGACACAGCTGTTGGCTTAACACATACACATACACACTCACACACACACACACACACACATACACACACGCACATGCACACACTTTGGTTCACCTCTCAGCCTTCTTTGAATTCCTTCCCATGTCCCCCCCCACCCTACCCCCAAATGCTATCAGTCTCTCTCCCAGACCTCATACTGGTTTTCCTCTTGGGTACTGTGGCTCCCGCTATTTCAAAGTTTTAGCTGGTAGGATTAAGCTTGGTATGTGCAAAATGAACAACCACTCACAGGAGGACACATGAGCTGAATGCATAATAAACCATAACAAACCGTAACAAACCAGGAGACTGGCAGAGAGGAAAAAAACAAAACAATGCAAGTCATCTGAAAGAGTGTCTGTAACAGGCACCAACAATATCACTCACCAACAATATCAGTCCAACAATATCACTCCAACAATATCAGTCCAACAATATCACTCACCAACAATATCAGTCCAACAATATCACTCACCAACAATATCACTCCAACAATATCACTCCAACAATATCACTCACCAACAATATCACTCACCAACAATATCACTCACTAGTCACTACTGTAACAATATCACTCACTACTGTAACAATATCACTCACTACTGTAACAATATCACTCACCAACAATATCACTCACCAACAATATCACTCCAACAATATCACTCACTACTGTAACAATCACTCTGCAACAATATCACTCACTACTGTAACAATCACTCTGCAACAATATCACTCACCAACAATATCACTCACCAACAATATCACTCACCAACAATATCACTCTCCAACAATATCACTCCAAGAATATCACTCACTACTGTAACAATCACTCGGCAACAATATCACTCGCCCCTTTTGTTTGCAATATTAAAAAAATAATTAAGACTATATTCACTAGGAACCAAAGGGGATGACTGACTTCTTTTGTGAAACATGAGACCGGGACGCTATAGTAAAGTGCTAGTGTTGTGAATATCTCAGATTGAGATGGAATCATAAGAATGACTCTCTGGGTTTTGCACCTCAGTCTGCTGGTTTTCATCAAATGCTTCCTGACGAAAGCCCATCCAGGACTCTGCACAGCGGAAGGAGAGCTTGGCAGTGCATGGGAGCTGATGGAGTGAGTGCTGTGGGTATCGTGCGACTGCTGCTAGGCAGCGCAGCGACAGAGGGGAGAGCTAGAGAGAGAGAGAGAGAGAGAGAGAGCTGGAGAGAGAGAGAGCTAGAGAGAGAGAGAGAGCTAGAGAGAGAGCTAGAGAGAGAGAGAGAGCTAGAGAGAGAGAGAGAGCTAGAGAGAGAGCTAGAGAGAGAGAGAGAGAGCTAGAGAGAGAGAGAGCTAGAGAGAGAGAGAGCTAGAGAGAGCTAGAGAGAGAGAGAGCTAGAGAGAGAGCTAGAGAGAGAGAGAGCTACACGCTGGGTTTGGTGGGGCTGTTGGAAGCGACACACGCAGTCATGTGGCTCATCTGGGTTTCTTTGCTGCCTCCAGCATCCCTCCCCTCCCTCATCCCCCTCCCTCCTCCCTCCCCTGCTATTAGCGTGGGGGGGGGGGGGGGGAGAGGAAATGAAAAGAGTAGCTGTTTGGTGGAGGGTGTAGAGAGGGCAAAGAGAAAAAGAGAGCGAGAGCGATGGAAGGAGAAACCACTCCGATGCTCCTGGTGGTGTTGACACCGCGTGGCTGCGCGTGCCTCTAGAGCGGTCCCGGGAGCGCTTAATTTCTAGACGCTTTTGGACCCAGCGGTTCTGGGGGGGGGGGACTCCCTGAGAGGAACCACCCACCCGGGGAGCCCCCCTCCCCCCGAGAACGACATCCCCCAAGGGCTCTCAGTTCAATTCCTCCTCACCTCTTCTCTTTTACTCTCTGCTGGGGGGGGGGGGGGGTTTGAGTGTTGAGAGGACAGTGAGGGGGGGGGGGTGACCGCCCCCATCTGCTTTTGTCCTTTTTTTTTTTTTTTTTTCACAGCCGGAGATCGGCATCAGAGACATGGTGAAACGTTACACTTGGTTAGAGAGGAGATATTGCTCAGTCCTCTTCATGATCCCTCTTCTGGTGTGTAGGGGGGGGGGGCTGAGAGAGAGAGACCCCCCCCCCCCCCTCGCCTGCCTGCCCCCACCATGCACCCTTTGCTTTTCTAATCATGTTGCAGATGTGCCTGATGGCTGAACAGTCTCTGTGTACCGAACACGGGGCTCCCACAGGAATCCAGGAGGCTTGCTTATGTGAGCTGTCATGAGAGAGAAAAAAGTGAGAGGGAGGCGGGAGGGAGACGAGAGGAGGAGGGAAAGGAGAGAGAGGGAGGGAGGGAGATAGTGAAGGGAGAGGGAGGGAGGGAGGGAGACGAGAGGAGGAGGGAAAGGAGAGAGCGAGGGAGGGAGGGAGATAGTGAAGGGAGAGGGAGGGAGGGAGGGCGGGAGGCAGGAACAGTGAGTGAATGTGGGTCTTCGTGAGAGAGAGATGGGGGCACAGGGTGGGAAAGGGGGAGGGAGGGAGGGAGGGAGGGAGCAGAGAGTGTTAGAGGGAGAGAGGGAGATGGAGAGAGACGGAGGGGAAGAGGGAGAGATCAGTGAACAGCGACCGACACAGCAGGGCTCCCCGGGTTGGCTTGTGTGTGTGTGTGTACGCGTGCGTGTGCGTGTGTGTGTACACGTGTGTGTGTGTGTACACGTGTGTGTGTGTGTGTGCATGGCATGACTGTGAGTCCTCCTCCGCTCACGGTTGCTGCTGGAGCTGCAGACCAAACCACATTAAATAAAAGAAATCCATTCCCAAGCCTGTTAAGGACCCATGTGGGGAGGGGAGGTGTGTGAGCGTGTGTGTGTGTGTGTGTGTGCGCATGTCCATGTGTGTGTGTGTGTGGCAGGCAGCGGAGGGGTGGGTGGGCGGGTTGGGGAGGGGTTGCATGATGGAAAGAGCGAATGGGGGAAGGGCAGAGTAGGAGGAGGAGGTGATGGAGAGGAGCTGAGCGGGGGCTGGGAGGTAGAGCGGGGGGGCGGGGGCAGGGGACAAGCTGGAGGAGGCAGCAGCTCATATGATCCTCTGTGCAGCACTGTATGCAGCCTGCCGGGGGGATTACGGCACATTTTGTAAGGCAACACAATGGGAGAGCGGTGGACTAGTAGACGTTTCCAATCCGCGCTGCTTTTTCCTCCGTGTAACAAACAGAGCTTTGTCCTCGCTGCCACTTACCAGGCAGGAGAACCAGGCAGGCACCTGGTGGAGCCCCCCGGCCGCTAGCTGCCCCCTCGTTCCAAACCAAACAACCCCCCCCCCCCCCCCCCCCCCCTCCAGTGATAAAAGGGCGACGGCTCTTCGGGTAATTAAAGGGGGGGGGTGGGGGGGCTTCAGCGCCCCGGCCTCTGCCGACACTCGCAGAGGAAGCGGACACGTCGGAGAATCAAAGCTCATTAAAGAAACGTGGGGGGAAGGAAGAGATGCTTCCTCTCCCCTCATCCTCCCTCCCTCCGTCCTCTTCATCACCCTTTACCCCCGTCAGGCGCACGATTTCACATGTGGGATTAGCATTAGGATTGGAAGATAGGATCCTGAGGATCCGTGTACACCTGAAAGGGTTAAAGCGAACCCTACGGTCGGCGACAGATTAGCGTATTTATTGTCTCAATTCACCGGCAATAGCGGGCGACACGCCGGGCCGCGGTCACCTCGAGCCACGCGGCAAGACGGCTCTGCACGAGGTGTGAGAGAGCCATGCTGATTCTCTCTGCTCAGACCACCGCCTCCCTTTATAATAGTGTCAGCAGTAGCTCTGGCTTTCGATTAGTGCCGTGTGCGTGTGCGCGCGTGTGTCTATGGGTCAGTGGCTGTGTGTGTGTGTGTGTGTGTGTGTGTGTGTGTGTGTGTTTCACACAGCACTGCGGAGGTGTTACACCCTGCCTGCTCTGTTGTTGTAAAGCACATTAGGAGGCTGAGGGTGTTGTTATGGTATCATGATGCCGATCCGGCACACCAGGGAAGGTGAGAAGGTGTGCGTGTGTGTGTGTGTGTGTGTGTGGTCGGCACGGTGGCTAACATCCTCCACCAACCCTCTCCTCTGCCCACCCCCCCCCCCCCCCCCCCCCCCCCTGTCATTGGACGAGCTGTGGCCCTGTCCCTCCCCCCGAGGCGCCTCCATCCACTGCAGGGAGATGTGTCTGTATTCAAGGGTTCCGTGCCCCAGAGCAAGGAGCGTGTCTCCCTTAATGACGCCATGCCGGCCCCCCGGAGGACCCTGATTGTTTTGATACACAAGCCATTTATATGAATAAATTAAATGTGTTTACCACTTCCCAACGCCCTGACAGCTCAGCTGAGAGACTGTGTAAAGCTGCAAGGGTTCGCGATCCATTTGTTCTGCTACGATGGCAGGATAAAGCTAATCGTTGCCCCCCCCCCCCCCTGCATTTTTTATCCTGCAGAGGGGAGGTGTGTGATTCCTCCACATTATATTAACCGGGTAGCAGCTCTCTTTGATGATGCGGGGGACAGGGGTTTGGGTGTCTGAAATAGTGTTTATGTTTGTCTGTGGAAACTGTGCAATCGTGACGGTTCAAAGAGCGTTCCCTTCTCGCCGCAGATATTGTTCTCGCTTCGGTGTCTTTGTTCAACATTATTTAGTGTCGACGCCTGACACCCCCCGCTGCGATACAGTTTAGTCGTCAAATTAAGGCCCTCGGAATCTGCTCGAGTTATTCTGTTATTGGAGGTACGGTTATATAATATGACGGTGTAATGAGACAAGCGTGGAATCTCTGAGACAAGCGTGCTCGTCCTGTGTCGGGGGCACGGTGTGGAAACATGGCTTTTACAGTGGAGGCCCGCCACAGTCTAATTAGTCCCGCCACAGTTGTATAATGAACCATAAAAATAAGTTATTAAACATTTTTTATTTTATTATTTTTTATAAATATAATGTTTGCCAATAGGGATGTATCAGTAGTATTGGCAGTGGTAGTGGTAGTAGTCATAATAGTAATCCACTATTATTATTATTATTATTATTATTATTATTATTATTATTATTATTATTATTATTATTATTATTATTATTATTATTATTATTATTATTATTATTATTATTATTATTATTATTATTATTATTATTATTATATATCTTTTTTTTGCAGTCAGGCCACTGAACTTAGAAGCAGGCCAGGCCAGTGTTTCTAGTTGCAGCAGCGCAATAGTTAGATAACCTAGGTGGGGAACAACCAGGAGATCACTGCAACTCACACAAGTTGGAGAACTATCTCTCTCTCTTGCTCTCACACACACACAAAGGGAGCCGCAATGCTAATCATTGACACATGCTAGCCTGTGCTAATCATTGACACATGCTAGCCTGTAATAATCCCCCCCAGAAAAATCTACTTTGCATTTGATATATTGCAAATATATGCCATCACACACACTGGCATTTAAAGGGTTAGAATTATAAAATGAATATGTGGTGTTATGATCAGGGCTGAAGTTGAATAAAAGATTGTATTTTTTTTCAATTACAAAAAAACTGAAAATCCATACAAATCTGTGTTGTTGCTAATCATACATTATGCTAGCCTGTTTTTTAACAATAATTTGTGATGCCATCACAAACACTGGCATTTAAAGGGTACAAATAAAAAAATTCTTGCACCAGAATGTAGGAAATGAAGTCTTTGTAGCAAAAAAAATCCTGGTGGGGGACCCCCAGACCCCCTGCTTAAAAAGTGGCCTGACTGGGGCTATATTTTGCACTATATGTCCTGGCCTGAATGATTTCCCCAGTCCGGCCCTGGTTAAAAGCCTCCAATGCTTATTAGTGTGTGTGCGTTTGAACGTTTGCATGTTTCATCCATACATTTCCATTTATAAAAGAAATTATCATAATATATATTTTTTATTTAATTTTCTTTTACCTCCTATAATAGTGAGGGTCGCGGCTCTCTGACAATCCTGTGGGAAACACTGGACCGGATTCGAACCCAGGACGTTGCGATTGCGCAGTATGCGTATTAACGTGGTGCACCACCGGGGTGCCCTAGTGTGCACATTTTAACATCTCATCACTTTTCTTTTTTTTGTCCACTTTTTCTCCTCCTTTTTCTATTTTTCTCCCATCCCAATTTAGCCGTGCCAATTCTCCCCTCCCCTGTCTTGATCGTTGCTCGCATGTGCCCCCCACTGGCCAATCGTAGGGAGGATAGAAGTCCATCACATGTCCTCTCCGATACATGTGGAGGCAGCCAGTCGCATCTTTTCACCTGCCAGCGTGGACTCTCATTGGCGAGGAGTAACGTGTAGGAGGCTCACACTGCCCCCGCCATTTTCCTGTCTTTGCTGTGCAGGCGCCCTGACCGACCTGTAGGAGTCGCTGTTTACAACTACCACCCATCGACTCCACTCCCGCTGGCTCTGCCAATTGAGTCAGTATGACGGCCGGCCCAAGCCGGAGGCAACACTGACAGCCGGATTCGATAGCGGTGTCTCTTGCGTTGGTGACGAGCGCAATGTCCGTTGCGCCACCCAGCCGCCTACATCTCACCACTTTTCAACCCTTTTTCTCAACATGCTGTAGCCAGTCTTGAACAAGGAGGGCTGCAACGTCTTTGTAGTGTGAATCCAGTGTTTAGAAGGTGCTCTTTGGATATAGGGGAGCCAGTTGAAAAAACAAAGAAGTTCCAAGCACTCTTCATATATAAAAAGCTTTAATAAATCGCTTGGTTCATATTAGAACAATAAAAATAATAAAAATTATTTCGGCCTCTCTATCGGCCTTCTTTATGCCTTAGCCAGTGTTGTAGTACTCAAGTCTTCAACTGATTTTCAGGACTCATGACTCAACTTGGACTTGAGCACTGATGACTCGGACTTGGACTCTAGCTTTGACTGAATTCGGACTCGGAAGGTGCAGAGGAATCATTTGGCGTAAGATATTGATGGCTAGTGCATTTGTTTGGCTAGCTACATTTACATTTACATTTTCATTTAGTCATTTAGCTGACGCTTTTATCCAAAGCGACTTACAAGTTCTGTGCGACAAGACAGCAAGAAGGGTATAACTCTATCAGCTGAGTAACAATGTTCATCAAAGTGTTGCGTGTTACAGTGTAGGTTAGTTTATTAGGACAAGTGCATGACATTAAGGTTAGTCGGGGTTAGATTTTTCTTTTTCTTTTTTTTTATCATTTCAGATAATGGTTGAAGAAGTGAGTCTTTAGTCGACGGCGAAAGATTGGACGGGATTCAGCTGTCCTAACTGGGATGGGTAGTTCATTCCACCATTGTGGGGCAAGGACTGAGAATAGGCGGCTTCTCTTTGATGACCCTCCGGGAGCTTGGATAGGAGTAGATCTGAGGCGGCCAGAAGATGCAGAGCGTAGGGGTCTTGAGGGTGTGTAGTTAGAGACCATTGACCGGAGGTAGGCGGGAGCGGTTCCCTTTGCCGCACGGTATGCTAGGTCGAGGGCCTTGAAGCGGATACGTGCAGCAATGGGGAGCCAGTGCAGGTCCCTAAGAAGTGGGGTGACATGGGCTGACTTCGGTAGGTTTGAGATCAGGCGGGCCGCTGCATTTTGAATGAGTTGAAGAGGCTTGGTGGCAGTGGCCGGGAGGCCAGCTAGCAGTGCGTTGCAGTAGTCGAGGCGGGAGATGACTGTTGATTGGACGAGGAGTTGGGTGGCTTCTTTTGTCAGGAAGGGGCGTATCCTTCTGACGTTGCTCAGGAGGAATCTGCAGGTTCTGGTTGTCGCTGCGATGTGAGCAGAGAAGTTCAACTGGTCGTCGAGGACAACACCAAGGTTCTTGGCGGTCGGCGACGCGGTCACAGCTGCATTCTCGCCTGTGATGGAGAGGTCGGTCAGGGGGGAGGATTTGGCCGGCAGGTGGAGCAATTCTGTTTTGCTTAGGTTCAGTTTGAGGTGGTTGGTCGTCATCCAGGCGGAGATGTCGGACAGACAGGCCGAGATCCGCTCAGAGACGTGGATATCTGAGGGAGGGAAGGAGAGGAAGAGTTGAGTATCATCGGCATAACAATGATATGAGAAGCCATGAGACGTGATAATGTTACCCAGTGATTTAGTGTAGAGGGAGAAGAGAAGGGGTCCTAGGACCGAGCCCTGGGGGACACCCGTCCGGAGGGGGCGGGTGGCCGACAGAGTCCCTCTCCATGACACTTGGTAGGAGCGGTCATTGAGGTATGATGTCAGCCATGTCAGCGCAGATCCAGCCACTCCCATTCCTGCGAGGGCCGCGAGGAGGATCTGATGGTTGACTGTGTCGAAGGCTGCAGATAGATCTTGTGTCACAAAGTAAATAAACTCCCTTTGAAATGGTGACCGCTGTGTCATTTATAATTTTAGTTATCCAGATTTAGTTTAGTTTACTCAGTTTATTTGATCAGGGACAGTGCATATCAATCAACATTTATAAATGAATACAAATTAAAAACTGTAAATATGCCAACATTTGCAGGGTTGCTAGTTTTCAGTTGTAGTCCTAGGGCTAGATGTTTAAGCCAGAAAGAAACAGAAAAATAGAAGGACATTAAAGCTAATATAAAAACTATTTAAAACATATTCTGTACATTCACTCACTAGGCATTCATGCATCTATAAAAAAGAAGAAAAAAAAACAGTGTACAGGGACTAATCAAAGCCCATACATGTATAAGCACCATATAGGCAGGCACACATATGGCAGGCACACATATACATAATCATAATCACATAACCACATAATCACAATCAGGACAGTCAGGCTAGTGGGCAGCTGGACTGAGACGTGACTTGCTAATGATCACAGACCTGATTTTGTAACAGCCATGCTTTGAGTGTGTGTGTGTGTGTGTGTGTGTGTGTGTGTGTGTGTGTGTGTGTGTGTGAAGGACCTGAGTATTAGTACTGCGGATGTGTGATGGGATGGTGTTCCAGAACTCTGCAGCTCTCATCGAGAAGTTGACTCGACTACAACACTGGCTGTAGCCTACACTCACCGTGTGATACTTCTACTTTGGTTAAATGAGGTTTGCTTGCACTGTCAAGCTTATGAGAACATTATTTTCCTAATGTTTATTTAAGTATTTACTATTCCCAAGGTATGAGACTAAGCTGAGGTTACACCTTTCGTATCATCTTCGTATTGTTTTCTTATACGTATCGCCGCGTATCGCCGCGACGTCATGCGCCTCGAGTCACACTTCGTTTTTTTTTCGTTTTTGTCAGCCAAGCACACTGATGTAGTACACTGCCAAAGCAGTAGGTGGCAGTAGGTGGCAAACATGAAGGCAATTTCAACCAATCAGAACGAATGTGCCAATACACTTCCTGGTGGAAGCTCCAGCAAAAGAAAATGTCAATAAGGCAGGCGCCTATGCCGCGCCACCATCTTGCTTTACTCAATGCAGCAATAATTTTTCAGCAAAGCCTAATAAAAGTGCAATAAACAAAACGGATACATTCACTGTGTGTTCTGCCTGTCATTTGTTGATGAAACAAAACTAACATCAACACAAGTGACCACCAAGAGCGGATAGTTTAGGCTAAAAAACGATCGGTAGCATTGTAGCATTGTTAGCTGCATGCTAACGTCAATGGAGTATGCCATTATAACAATATAGCATTGTGGCTAGAAGCTAACGTTAGCTCACGCTACTTAGCCAGCATCAAAACTGATGATATCGCGAGCTATCAGTAGTTAGATAACATTAGAGACAACGCTGTGTGTATTAAACAAAGGTGAATAGATGACTGGGCCATTTTGTTTAATGCTTCTTAAGTTGAAAGAGGAACTCTGAGCTAACAGGGTCTGAATCCTGATAGCTCACGTTAGCCAGCTGCTCATGCAATCGGTAATGCTAGCAGAATGAATGGATGTAAACTTTATTTAACATATTGCATATGGTACAATACAATACGGCTCAATACAAACAATTGTTAAGGGAATGCAGACTGTTGTAGCTTGGACTGGGGTCCTTATAACAATAACTTGACAACACATGGAAGCTGAAGCTATTTGGGACACTGAGCTCTGTCCCAAACACACACACTGTACACAGGAAGGGCACGCAGATGGTATCTACTGCGCATGGGCGTTTTCGCAACAACGGAGCGTGCTGACTACACGCTGTTGTCGAAGCGTTTTTTTTGCGTATCTCCAAACGCAAACAAAATTTTGCGTTTCAGCCGTATCCACAAAAAAACGCCAAAAAACGCATTTCTGTGTAGATAGGACATGAAACGTCGTCAAAAACGTATAAAAAAACGCCAGGAATACACTAGTCTAACCATAGCCTTTGGCAAAAGAAAAATGCCATCTTCGATTTATAATCCTTACTGTACATTGAGAAAGGTTTACTATACTGCATAATACAAGACAATGATGAACAAGATAAGCAAATTAAATAGCTACCTAGTAACTGATAAAATGGCTAGCGAGGCGGTCGCAGCTTATTACACATTATGTGCTTATTCTCCTTTGGCACAGTAATGCATTGTGAATATGCTCCAAGCTATCCTGGCTGCCTGTACTGCCTACCGATGTTTGCCTGTGGAAAATGAGAACATTATCTGGGGATTCAAACTTGCCCACCTGCAGCATACTACCCCACCATGGAGGAATAGGGGGAAACAAATCTTCATAATTCTTAAAGTTTGGAACTCACAATAAATGTAACAAAACATACTTAACAACAATAACAAACATAATACACCATGACTTCCAAAAATCCTCCTAATGACTATCACAACTGTGACTCAACTGCAAGAGGGAAGATAGAGAGAGAGAGGCCGAGATCTGCCCTATATTATAGGCAACAAAATGTACAGTATGATGTTTGCTAACGTGGCTTTAGTTGAAAGGGGCGGAATATTTCACACGAGGTAGAGAGAGATTTTCAGGAATATTTTGTAATTTTGTGTTGGAGGCTGACCTGGCACCTGGCACCGTTTACACCTTTTACACAGCTTGGACACCTCAAACAAACCGCTCCAGGATTCACTCGGAGGCCGACTGAGACCACCTCAAACAGGTGGACCAGGGTTGCTGGTCGTTTGGTGCGGACTTGAGTTTGATTTACAGTTCGATTGAACCACACTAAACTAGGCTGGTGTGAACGCGTCCTTTTCAGAGACCCCCCCACACACACACAGATTGGGGCCCTGGGTAATCAGTTCCACCCACCCCACCGCTACGACGCCCCTGCCTATAGCACTTTGAAAAAGCCCATTTGAAGAAGAAGGTAGGGCCTCATCTGTCAGCGGGCAATGGGGAAGGCAGCCATGCAGAAGCTCCCTGATTATAAAGAGATAATTTCATCCAATCCTCCGGTGGAGCTCCATCGCCTCTCCCGCCATCCTCCACTGGCTTTCATATTTGTTCCCAGCCTGCATCTCCTCACCCGTTTCCTTTTTATTACGACTCCCACTCAGTACATATATTTTAGCTCCCCCCACCTTGAAAGGGAAAGGAAAATGATCCCCCTACCCCCACCTCCCACCACTACCGCTTACACCACTACACCCACCCTTACCTCCCACCACTACACCCACCCCTACCTCCCACCACTACCGCTAACACCACTACACCCACCCTTACCTCCCACCACTACCGCTTACACCACTACACCACCCCTACCTCCCACCACTACACCCACCACTAGCGCTTACACCACTACACCCACCACTACCTCCCACCACTACACCCACCCCTACCTCCCACCACTACCGCTTACACCACTACACCCACCCCTACCTCCCACCACTACCGCTTACACCACTACACCCACCACTACCTCCCACCACTACACCCACCACTACCTCCCACCACTACTGCTTACACCACTACACCCACCACTACCTCCCACCACTACTGCTTACACCACTACACCCACCCCTACCTCCCACCACTACCGCTTACACCACTACACCCACCACTACCTCCCACCACTACTGCTTACACCACTACACCCACCCCTACCTCCCACCACTACCGCTTACACCACTACACCCACCCCTACCTCCCACCACTACCGCTTACACCACTACACCCACCACTACCTCCCACCACTACACCCACCACTACCTCCCACCACTACCGCTTACACCACTACACCCCACCACTACCGCTTATACCACTACACCCCACCCTTCCCTCCTGTGCCTTTTGCTGTGCAGGAATCCGCCGTTTTCTAACTTGTTGTGTAATAATGGCTGGCTTGCAATTGCAGTTAAATTAAGTACCAATAACTCATGCATCAGGGCTCTGATTTCTCCCTCACACACACACAGTCACTCACGCTCACACGAGAAAAGAGTTTAGCAGGGATTTCTGGGATAACTAGCTGCATCAAGGCAAACAAGTTCACGCAAGGTAATGACGCAGAGACGATAATAAACGCTTAAACGTCTGCGCGAGAGAGAGCGGGGGAGGAGAGAACAGAAACAAACGGGGCTCACGGTTGCATCTGTTGTCGTTTCTCCTCGCGGCGTCCCGTTCTCGGAATCTTTAATTTGGCGCTTGTTAGTCATTACGGGGTCCATCAGAGGACCGGCGTTTAATTAGAACTTGTGAATAACCGACGATTGAATTACTTGCCGATGTTGTCATCGCGCGCGCCCCGCGCCACCTCGCGCCCTTAACCTTGGAGAGAGCACAGCGATGGTTAGCGGGATATACAAATCAAAATGGAGAGGTCATCTTTTTTTTTTACTCTAGGACTGTGGAGGGGTGGGGTGGGGGGGATTATTATGTGTGTTAAATGGGGAGGGATAAAAGACCAATCTAATGTGGGCCTCGCCTCCCTCTCCTCTTTTTGTCTTGTGGTTGGAGGCAAGAGGGATGATACGCGGAGTGAGCAGGGAGGAATGGAAGGAGAGAGAGAGAGAGAGAGAGAAGGGCAAAAGGGAAAGCGAACGAAAGCGAAAGAGACATGGAGAGAGAGATAGAGAGAGGGACTGGGAGAGAGAGAGAGAGGCTGAGAGAGAGAGAGAGAGAGAGAGAGAGAGAGAGCGAGAGCAGGTCGACTCGCTCATCAATAACCACAAGGTCAGGCGGGTGGTGCTGGGCTGAGTGGGTCCTGTTAGGAGGCAGCAGCTGAGGATTTGTAGAGCTTGTAAAGGCTTAAAGCAACACCGCTCCGCCTCCTTTGTGCGAGTGGCCACAGCCCTTTGAAGGGGCAGGGAGACACCTGCTGGTAGCTGACAGGCACAGTGTGTGTGTGTGTGTGTGTGTGTCTGTAGTCTGGGCTCTGCTTCCTCAGTGTGGTACCTATACACATACATACTAAAAGCTCTGGCACTGCGGGGGAGTTAGAGGGGGGAGGGGATGTAGACTCTCTCGACGTGACTTACTAATACGTCTGTGTCACGGCGTGAGTCTCTTGTCGCTCCGTGGTGTCATTTATATGTCATTCTATATGGGAGACTGGTCATAAACGGGGGGGTATAGGTTTGTTTATGTCCATGATGTCGGTCGGTGATGATCGTGACCTTTATGTGTGAGAAACGTTGCCGATGCTTGATGTCGGGTTCACTGAACAGCTCCTGACGAGACTCCCTCAAACCCCCGCACTTCAGTGAAAAGCTCTGATTACACACACACTCCACTTCTCCCCCAGTGTCTACCACTCCCACCAACCCACCCCCCCCCCCCCCCCCCCCCCCCCCACACACACAAGACACACAAAGTCACGAAGGAGTTAACAAACAAATAAATTCCATCTGTGAAAGAAAAGCGCAGGGAGGAAAACCTCATCCCGTGTCTTGTTTTTATGAGTGGTCTAATTTATGGTGAGGAATGCACCAGTGGGCCTTCTTCCTCCCTCAAGCACAGACATGAGCGGCTCCAATAGGTAGCATAAAAGCTCTTAGCTGTCTAGTGGAGTAGATTACTGGCCCTGCCGTTAAACCCCGGCTACAGACCCCTAAGTGAACATTATCAGTGTGGTGCAGCACAGTGCTGCCTTCTCTCTCTCTCTCTCTCTCTCTCTCTCTCTCTCTCTCTCTCTCTCTCTCTCTCTCTCTCTCTCTCTCTCTCTCTCTCTCTCTCTCTCTCTCTCTCTGACTTTCTACCTCTTGTTCGCTGTCTCCATCTATCTCTCTCGCTCTCTTTCTCTCACTCGCCCTCTCTCTCTCCCCCGCCCTGCCTCTCTCTCCCCCGCCCTCTCTCTCTCTCCCCCGCCCTGCCTCTCTCCCCCGCCCTCTCTCTCCCCCGCCCGCCCTCCCTCTCTCTCTCTCTCCCTTCCTCACTTGCTGACTTTCTGCCTCTCTTGCTTGCTGTGTCGCTCTCTCTCTCTCTCTCTCTCTCTCTCTCT
>NC_140174.1:36299183-36326758 GCF_963971535.1 Notolepis coatsorum | reverse complement strand
CCATGGGTACAGATAATTGTTAACCAAAGATTACATAATGGCGGAGTAATGTAAACAGAGAACACATGCCAAGTCAATGTTCTCACTGTGCTGGGTGGAAGGCTCCTCTCTTTCTCTCTCTCTCTTTTTCTCTCTCTCTTCTCTCTTCTATCTCTCTCTCTCCTCTCTCTATCTCCCTCTCTCTCCTCTCTTTTTTTCTCTCTCTCTCTCTCTCTCTCTCTCTCTCTCTCTCTCTCTCTCTCTCTCTCTCTCTCTCTCTCTCTCTCTCTCTCTCTCTCTCTCTCTCTCTCTCTCTCTCTCTCTCTCCACACACACTCGCCCTGCTCTGAGGTAATGCACCCAAAGTCACTGGGTAGACCTCGCTGTGTTTGTGTGTGAGTTGTTAAATCTCCGTTAGGGCTGGGCGTGCGATATGGCCATATCACACTATTTGTTGTAGTGTTTTTTGGGGGGTTAGATTTGACGGCATTTGAAATGATGCTTTCGACAGCACTTCATTTTCCAGTACAAATTACAAAGTGATATTTCTTTATGTTGTAAATAATACAGTTACAGGTGTTTAATTAAAATGTTCAATTTTCTTTAGCTTTTTTAATACTGCTGCAAGGAATAATTCTTTGATTCATATAGTTTACTATTATGTATATATATCATGGACGACGGCATAGTAAAAATCCATCCCTTTGCATGGACGGTATACCTTCATATTCTGTACAACTCCCAGCGCTAGTGTACGAGCGTGCCTTTGCACGTGTGTGTGTGTGTGTGTGTGTGTGTGTGTGTGTGTGTGCGTGTGCGTGCTCTGTGCGTGCGTCTCCGCGTCTATCCGTCTCTCTCTCTGCGTCTTGTGTTGGAGAAGAAGGCATCCAGCGGCTTTGCCTTCACCTCTGTTCAGTTTTGGCCCCGGAGGTGCTTTAAAACGCGGCCAGACAACAAGCCCCTCTGAGTCCCCCTCTCAGAGGCGTGTCATCCCCGCTGTGCAGGCGGTGTCGGGCCGGACCGCCAGGGCTTGTTACGGGTGTCACCGGGGCTGAGAGCGATGTCATTCTTTGAGCTCTCAGAGGTGCTTGTCACCTGCCAAATCAATATGTCTTCCTCGAGCTGCTGTGCACACAGACACACACACACACACACACACACACACACACACACACACACACACACACACACACACACACACACTGACACACACGCACACACACACACACACACACACATACACACACGCACACACACGCACACACACACACACACACATACACACACACACACACACACACACACACACACACTGACACACACGCACATGCACACGCACACACACACACACACACATACGCACACACACAGTGTAGCGTGCATGCTAACCTGCAGTGTCCTGGTGGTGATGGGATAGGAGAGAGTTGGTCTATAACAGCAGTCTTTTGTCTCTGTTCCAGAGCGCTCCAGTTTAATGGCTGACAGATAGAGACCACAGAGGGACAGTCACCATGAACTCCATTCCGTCGATGGACAGACACATACAGCAGACTAACGACCGTCTGCTATGTATCAAACAGGTGAGTCTGCCGATTGTTTTGGTTGGTTAATATAAAAAGTATATATCAGTGTTTCCCCTAGAGGTTTCTCCAGGCCTGGTGGTACGCACTGAACACAACCCCCTAAACATACGAGGCACATGGGCACACCGGTGCACTCGGCTTCAGTCAGATGCTGCAGCAGACGGCCTGCAATTTATATTTGCGTTCAAAATATTGTTCGCTCTTATATACAGACTAAGTAAACGCAAGGGATGAGGATGACCTATTAATAAGCTGCATTCATTGCATATAAATAAGCTGTGTAAACCTATGACCTTTGCAAAACATTAGCACGTCATGAACACAGTGTCCATGATTCATTGCTGCACTTCATCTTCCTTGGCTTGGAGAGACATTTCACCATCATGGCACGTGCTCTCCTTGCAGCCCCGTTCCCGAGGTCCGTTTTCACCTACCAAAAGTGAAGATTTGTCTTTATATTACATATAATTAGTCAATTATGAACCATTATGTGAATATATATTTTTCTCTTAACCTGCTGTATAACTTAGTTTCGGTTTTGCCATCCGTTTCTGATGCATTATCACAAGAATAATCAAAGGAGGCTTATTCAATTCATTAATATTGCTGATATTAATATTTCAGCTAATATTGCTGAATGATGATAATGCATTTAGCATATCTATTACCTGAGGGAGGAGACAGACAACTGTTGACAAGGAATGTAAGCCGTTCAGCGTTCACCTTAAATCGCTACTCGGAGACATTCATGCACTCTTTTTGTGCTCATCTTCCCCTTCATAGCTAGAGTGACAGTTTTCTTTAATAGGGGTGTCTGTGGATGAACTGTGGTAGGGTTAATTATTATCATTAATTTGGGTAACTCTAATATAAAAGAGGAATGTCAGCTGTCAGTACATTGTTGTTACACATAGCCAGACCTCTCTCCACGTCCACGCTAGTTAGTGCCTGTGCGGCACAGGAGAGATTACGACCAGAGTTATTAGTTATACAACATTAACACTAACATTGAAAACGATGCACGGAGGGTTGGAGCAAATGCTTTGTCTGAAGGTGCTTCCTTTGCTGCGCAAAATACTGCAGGTCAGTGATTCCCGCTGCATGTTAATACTTTGGGTATAATGGCTTCCCCCAAAGTGTAATATATATATTGGTCTGAGCAACAGGCTTTGGTAGTTGAGTTGAGTAGACTTTTTGGCTCAATGCAGCGCAGGGGGGGGGGGGGGGGTCATTGAACTGTCATTTTGTAGGATGCAGTGGCATTCGCATCGTGTTGAGTTTCCCAGGCAACGACACAGAGGTTTACTCATGTTTCGGAACAGCGCTGCACAGACGCTTCCAAACACAAGTGATTATTGGATATTATTGGGCATTATTTTTGCCATTAAAAATATATTTATTTGGCCTGGCAGGGGTTCTCGTTGGCCTGGCGGGAAAATGACAGGGGAGACACTGTATATTGTGTATATATGGAGTTGGAGTTTAGTACCTTATTATACTGTGTGGAGTTGGTGTGGCTGCAGCGACACATCCTCTATCTCCACTGAATTCCAACCCACACATCAGACCAAAACAAAACACGTGAGCCAAAACCAAGTGCAATACCAAGCAGGGCTCTTTTGCCTAGAGGTCACTGTTGGACGGCATTGCAGAGTCTACGCGTCAGGCACACGCCAGCGTTATGGGAAATTCACTTACAGTCTTCCCCATAGTCAGACAATTTGATTACTAAGTACTAACCGATTTCCTCTCTGTGCGTGCGAGAGGTCCCGCCGGCACGTTAGCCTAGCTTAGCACAACGAGGAGAGGAGAGGAGCGGCAAGCCTAACGTTGGCCAACTGACGCCTCTCCTGGAGTTTTAAAAGAACACGTTAACATTTTGGGAAATAGATACCAGTTTCCTCTCTGTGCGTTCAGTAGAAAGCTATCTGGCTGCACGTTAGCCAGATAGCTTTCTACTGAACGCACAGAGAGGAAACTGGCATCTATCTTCTTGTCTCTCTCGGAAGAAGACGTTAAGCTAATTTCCCAAAATGTTAACGTGTTCCTTTAAGCTAGGCTAGCCGCTGCTCCCCCAAGGATGGTAAAGCAAATTTCCCATAATGTTGCCGTGTTGATTTTAAATACTTTTTAAACTGTTGTTTGACTGGAAATAGCCTAAGACAGATATTTCTTGCACTGTGAAAAGAACCAGAACTTGTTATATAATAATAATATAATAATGCAGGACCTCTTTATGGGGTCTTTATTCGGCATGCAACGAACTGGACATGCAATTGGAGCGGCACACACACACCGGGATACACACATGCATTGTCTTTTTCTCAGTTGCCGATGCGATTGAGTCTCTGCACTTGACCCATCCCGTCGTCCTTCCCCCCATGGGCAGCCGGGAGCAGATAGGGTGTCAACGTGAGCCGCGCCCCGGGGACCAATCCATGCGCTCCTGTCCGTCTTCGTCAAGGACGCCACAGTGTTAGCGATCTGTTGTTGTGCATGTTTTTCCATTGGGTTTATCTTATCGGGGGGGAAACCCTTGCGAGCACGGGGAGAACATGCAAACTCCACACAGAAAGGCCCGGGAGATACCCCACCTGGGTACCTGTCATCATGGAAACCTGGTCCCCAAGCGGGAATCGAACCCTGGACCTTCTTGCTGTGAGGCGACAGTGTTAACCACTACACCACCGTGCCGCTCACTTGTTCTCCAGGGAGATGCACTTGTTCACACACCCTCACCCTCACACACACACACACGCGCGCGCGCGCATGCACACACATACGCAAGCGAGAGCGCATATTATGCACACACATACGCAAGCGAGAGCGCATATTATGCACACACTGACACACAAACACAAAATAACCACACACACACTCCAGTCCTCTCTCAGCTGGCTGCTATAGATGGTAATCTGCTGGGCCTTTGTATCAGGACTGTATTGGGGCTCAGGTTACTGACCACTGGGTCAGAGAGGAGGCAGCAGCCTGGTGTCTCCCCTCTCATTCCACCACTAGTCACTCCCCTCTCACCATTTCATTACAGCGCTGGTTCTCAGACTCTACGGTTTGTGCCCCCCCCCCACCCGCCCGTAGGATGATGAAACTTTGAGACCAAATTATTATTCTTTTTATTATAATTTTTATTATCGACTCTTTTCAGTCTATGAAACATTATGATCACGTTCTTGTGTTTTCATGTGAACCCTACCGCAACATCTTGTCTGTGACCCCCTTGGGGGGGGCTTCCTGACCTCCAGGTTGAGAACGACAGATTGACTTGACTGTACCACAGGATGAATGCTTTTAAGTGGGCCGATTATACGACTTGCATAACCCCGGGCTATAGGCTAGCCCCTTTGATCTCTCACTCTGACTGATGGCCTGCTTGTTGTTGCTCTGTGTCACGTTTAGTTTTTTACTATCACCCCCTGAAAAGAACAGCGGTGAGAGGCTTTGTAGAGAGTGTATTGCGGGGGTGGGGGAGGGGTCTTAGCGTGTTAGCACATAATTTGAACAACACGCCAATGTGCGTCACCCCCTCCCAGTGGGGGAGTTCCGTGGGGTTGACGTCGAGAGTGAGAGACTGAGAGAGAGAGAGAGAAGTGGTCCTGGGATACGAAAGGAGAGCGAGGGCTGTTGTTGTTGTTGTTGAGGAGGTGTACTATGGGAAGTCTGTGTCGAGGAAGGCTTTGATCTTCTTCAGGTAATTAAAGCACACTCATTTCCTATGTCTCTCGCCATCTCTCTCAACCACGCCCCCCCTCTCTCTCTCTGTCTCTCTCCGTCTTCACAATTGGATATTGGATATTCAGTATCCACCCCTTCGCTTCATTTCATATTCACTGCATGATTAGGCTACATTGTTTTTTTTATGGCTAAACGAATGACAGATTAGCCTATTGTGTGAAAGTGTCACAGAGAAACTGCAAAAAAAAGGGGGAGCGGGCTTGGGGGATTTGCATCTGTCCAATGCGGACAGTGCAAACAATTCTCATGTCTGGGTGTCGGGGTCAAATGTATTAACCCCTCAAAAATGTAAACAAACATCTCCTGACGCTCGGCGGCTCGGGGAAGGAGCTCATTGGGTAAACATGCCAATTAGAGGGGATCCGTGGCGTATACAAGAGGGCCTCCGGTTCATCTAATAAACGGCTGAGCGGCGGGTCATTTCAAACCGACCAGTGAGAGCCAGCGCCCCGCTAATAAGAGGCGGCTTTGTGCCGCAGACAATCAGGGTCTGGAAGGCCTGTATAATAAATACCATTTACGTCCTGCCAATTAGAGCTGCAGTGAGCCCATTCAGCCAGCCTTCCATTCTCCTCCGTGCGCACAAAGATGATCATCAGGGGGGGATCGGAACAATTAACTCACTATCTCCCCCACCCCGCTCGCCCATTGTCAAATATCCGAGTCATTGAAATAATTAAGGAAATATTGTAAACTAATCCAGCTGTTTGCTTTAATTGAAAGTGTGTTGAAACTGGCATCTTGGAAGAGGCAACATGGATGCAGTTGGAGCAGGAATATAAATGAAGCATCTTCCATTGTGTTGTTTTGCTAGTGAGATGCCACACCGTCTGCCTGAATGGTCCCAGCCCAGTGTAGTGGACAGGGGACCAAATGGAATGGTCCCAGCCCAGTATAGTGGACATGGGAACAAACGGAATGGTCCCAGCCAGTATAGCAGACATGGGAACAAACTGATTGGTCCCAGCCAGTATAGCAGACAGGGGAACAAACAGAATGGTCCCAGCCAGTATAGCAGACAGGGGAACAAACAGAATGGTCCCAGCCAGTATAGCAGACAGGGGAACAAACAGAATGGTCCCAGCCAGTACAGCAGACAGAGGAACAAACAGAATGGTCCCAGCCAGTATAGCAGACAGAGGAACAAACGGAATGGTCCCAGCCAGTATAGCAGACATGGGAACAAACTGATTGGTCCCAGCCAGTATAGCAGACAGGGGAACAAACAGAATGGTCCCAGCCAGTATAGCAGACAGGGGAACAAACAGAATGGTCCCAGCCAGTATAGCAGACAGAGGAACAAAGAGAATGGTCCCAGCCAGTATAGCAGACAGAGGAACAAACAGAATGGTCCCAGCCAGTATAGCAGACAGGGGAACAAACAGAATGGTCCCAGCCAGTATAGCAGACAGAGGAACAAACAGAATGGTCCCAGCCAGTATAGCAGACAGAGGAACAAACAGAATGGTCCCAGCCAGTATAGCAGACAGAGGAACAAACAGAATGGTCCCAGCCAGTATAGCAGACAGGGGAACAAACAGAATGGTCCCAGCCAGTATAGCAGACAGGGGAACAAACAGAATGGTCCCAGCCAGTATAGCAGACAGAGGAACAAACAGAATGGTCCCAGCCAGTATAGCAGACAGGGGAACAAACAGATTTTGTTGCTTCAAATGATGAATTACTGACGAGCGCGATGATAAACTGTTGGAAATTGGAATCGGTTGGTGCGATGCTGTGATTGAATCAAGAGGTTAAGAGTCAAATCATTAGAAGCGGTAGCTTTCAAATGAGCGTCTTGTAAGATTATATTAATGCAATTCATAAACAATAGCAACCCATATAACTGAACCGTTTACGAACCACTGAAATCATAAGGGTCTTTCCTCATCTAAACACAACATCTGATTAATAAACCTGAGCATTTTGATGTTTCAATGAATGGTGTCCTAATGTACCAAACAGACAGAAAATAAAGCCCAAACTAAAATAAAGAAAATGGATTGTTCCCACAAATCAGTTTAATGTGACGCAAAGTATTAACAACATCAATGAGAGAGAATTCTTCATCTTGTTTTTTGTTTCACAATGACAAATGACTCACACTATGCTAGTATTCTAAAGCATGTGTGGAATAGGAATAACCAGGATGCCTGCTTTTTTTGTTGTTTATAGACAAACAGATTAACAGATTAAGAAAAGCTGCAGCAGCTACAACATATGGGCTTTAACACCACAGTCCTCAACACAGATGATCATAAATTCAAGAGCCAGTCCCTGCATCATTTATGATTTCATAAGATTTTGTGAAAATCTATATGATCTTTTCTATAATAAATACATACTGTGTTAAGAAATGTGGTCATTTGGAACACTAGGGGTATAACAATTCAACGATAAGTGTAATATATACTAATGTGACTGAACTGATTCAGTCGCCAATAACTGAATGCATCTAATTCGAATCTTTGACCAAGTTAACAATTAATTTGTAAATTAATTATACGGATCAACATGCATATTTCATTTGTATTCTAATTTTACCAATCAATGCCGTTTGAATTCTGTTCTTCTCACCCCTATTAAACACAATCAGTAAGTGTAACATATCAGTGAATTATTTTGGTTAAATTCTCTATCAAGAGCAGCTAATATTGATATAAAACAAATCATTCCCTATGTTTCCCTAAGATATTTCAGCAAATATGTTCCGCCTTTAAATGACCATACCAGTCTCTCATCTTTAAAGGACCATACCAGTCTCATCTTTAAAGGACCATACCAGTCTCTAATTTTTACAGGACCGTACCAGTCTCTCGTCTTTAACTCATTCACGGCCAGCCATTTTATCCATCCTTGTACTCAATGGGCCACGCTTTAAAAGATAGGGATTTTCACTGTGCGTCGCTGTGTTTGCAGGGCTATATCTATATTCTATATTATAGCTATGGAGACAATACTATGGCTCATTTGACAGTAACTATCGCTTGTCCAACATGTAAAAAAAATTATACATTTATTCATGTATACGTTTGCGTGTTATACCGTGGTGAATATTGTATAGTTTCAGAGTGATCCTGGCTAATTCCTGGTAACTACGTTATGGAGCGATATGTGAATTTTGCTAAAGGCGTTCACGTTGCTCGTCTGGACACATTACTATTTCCAAATCAAAGGTATATAATAGGTATTATGTTTCATCATGAATGCATCAAAGGGGGGGGGGCGGGGTCGATTTTTGATGCTCTGATCGCCAGCAACAGCATTAGTTTTGAATACTACATACATAGGATCAAGGTGGAATTGACGTCAGTCCTTACTCCTTACTTTTGATCGGGGTTATTCCAAAAAGAATATTCCAATTGTCTGATCGCGATTTCCAGTATTGATGTCCATCGGGTCCCTGACATGAAGTGGCACAAGATATGCCTCAAGTGTGCTGAACGCGTTTCAAAGTGCTCGGATGAAGCGATTTACTTAGCTTGGTCTAAATTCTCCGCCCGGACGACATTAGATGTGACACACAGTGTGAAATAAGGTTTCAAAGGGTGGGCGATACTGCCACCTAGCAGGATTCAGCCGGTATTGCACTCTCGGGGTCTCAGAATGAGTTCCAATGGTAACACCAAGGTCCGTAATGAATAAAAAAAATAAATAAAAGAAAAAATTACAAAACCCCGACTATACTCTGGTATGGCGCTCAACCGCTGGCGAGATAACCCGGGTATGGCACTGAATGAGTTAAAGGACCATACCAGTCTCATCTTTACAGGACCATACCAGTCTCATCTTTACAGGACCATACCAGTCTCTCATCTTTACAGGACCGTACCAGTCTCATCTTTACAGGACCATACCAGTCTCATCTTTACAGGACCATACCAGTCTCATCTTTACAGGACCATACCAGTCTCTCATCTTTACATGACCGTACCAGTCTCATCTTTAAAGGACCATACCAGTCTCTCATCTTTACAGGACCATACCAGTCTCTCATCTTTACAGGACCATACCAGTCTCTCATCTTTACAGGACCATACCAGTCTCTCATCTTTACAGGACCATACCAATCTCATCTTTAAAGGACCATACCAGTCTCTCATCTTTAAAGGACCATACCAGTCTCATCTTTACAGGACCGTACCAGTCTCTCATCTTTACAGGACCATACCAGTCTCATCTTTAAAGGACCATACCAGTCTCATCTTTACAGGACCGTACCAGTCTCATCTTTACAGGACCATACCAGTCTCATCTTTACAGGACCATACCAGTCTCTCATCTTTACAGGACCATACCAGTCTCATCTTTACAGGACCATACCAGTCGCTCATCTTTACAGGACCATACCAGTCTCTCGTCTTTACAGGACCATACCAGTCTCATCTTTACAGGACCATACCAGTCTCATCTTTACAGGACCATACCAGTCTCTCATCTTTAAAGGACCATACCAGTCTCATCTTTACAGGACCATACCAGTCTCATCTTTACAGGACCATACCAGTCTCTCATCTTTACAGGACCATACCAGTCTCTCATCTTTACAGGACCATACCAGTCTCTCATCTTTACAGGACCATACCAGTCTCGTCTTTACAGGACCATACCAGTCTCATCTTTACAGGACCATACCAGTCTCATCTTTACAGGACCATACCAGTCTCTCATCTTTACAGGACCATACCAGTCTCTCATCTTTAAAGGACCATACCAGTCTCATCTTTACAGGACCATACCAGTCTCGTCTTTACAGGACCATACCAGTCTCATCTTTACAGGACCATACCAGTCTCATCTTTAAAGGACCATACCAGTCTCTCATCTTTACAGGACCATACCAGTCTCTCATCTTTAAAGGACCATACCAGTCTCATCTTTACAGGACCATACCAGTCTCATCTTTACAGGACTATACCAGTCTCATCTTTACAGGACCATACCAGTCTCATCTTTACAGGACCATACCAGTCTCTCATCTTTACAGGACCATACCAGTCTCATCTTTACAGGACCATACCAGTCTCATCTTTACAGGACCATGCCAGTCTCATATTTACAGGACCATACCAGTCTCATCTTTACAGGACCATACCAGTCTCATCTTTAAAGGACCATACCAGTCTCATCTTTAAAGGACCATACCAGTCTCATCTTTAAAGGACCATACCAGTCTCTCATCTTTACAGGACCATACCAGTCTCATCTTTACAGGACCATACCAATCTCATCTTTACAGGACCATACCAGTCTCATCTTTACAGGACCATACCAGTCTCATCTTTACAGGACCATACCAGTCTCATCTTTACAGGACCGTACCAGTCTCATATTTAAAGGACCATACCAGTCTCATCTTTACAGGACCATACCAGTCTCATCTTTAAAGGACCATACCAGTCTCTCGTCTTTAAAGGACCATACCAGTCTCATCTTTAAAGGACTATACCAATCTCATCTTTAACACTTTCCGTGCCGGCCGTGTTTTCCTTTTTACCCCCTTGAATGCCGACACCCACTTCAATGATATAGCACTCGCATTTGTGAACGCATAATCTATGTCTTAAATTATGGCTATGTGTCTAATCTGGCCGTCGCTTATCAATAACTTGTTTGCAGTCAACATTGTGGAAACGGATTGTTTTTTAATCGGTTCATTTCCGTTTTATACCATTTTGAAAATTGCTCGTTTTTTTTAAGTTTCAGGAAAATATAAAGATTCTATGATAATCGCCCTTTACTGGAATATTCTGGAATACACAAAAAACGTTGTAATTTTTCGGCCTATTTATGAATCGTTTTCAAATAAACGCTAGATTATCGATAGTATATGTGTACTTATGCACGCTAGAGAAGCGAGCTGAAAATCGAATCTCTCATTTCCTGATCAGCACACACACACACGCACACACACACACACATAGGGCAAACGTTGATATCTTTGTGAAAGAAATCTGATTATCCTAAGACTGGTAAAATTGATTCCTTACCTCAGATCAGATGTTCTCCAAAAAGATTATTCCAATTCCTGATCGCCATTCCAAATATCGATTGTGTTTATTGATCCAACGTTGCGTACTGGAAATATGTATTCCACGCTGTTCTGATGGTCCACAATGAGTCCGATAGGCTCGGGTTACTTGCCTGAGAAGTAAAATGTGGATTCCGGATTTTTCTTTTCTCAACCATTTTCATTGAGTCCATTCCAATGCATGCATTACCATCCGGGAGACGATAGGGGGCGGTATTTTCCCAATGGAGCTCAGAGAGAGTTTACAGCACTAACGTGAGACTAGATTGATGAAATATGAATTCAAATCGCTAATAAAAAAACAAACGACATATCGCGTCGTTGGCAATGAACGGTCGGCATGAACAAACGACATACAGCGTTGTTGGCATTGAAAGTGTTAAAGGACCATACCAGTATCTCGTCTTTAAAGGACCATACCAGTCTCTCGTCTTTAATGGACCATACTAGTCTCATCTTTAAAGGACAATATTAGTCTCACATTTTTAATGGACCATACTAGTCATCTTTAAAGGACAATATTAGTCTCACATTTTTAAAGGACAATACCAGTCTCATCTTTAAAGGACAATACCAGTCTCTCATCTTTAAAGGACCGTACCAGTCTCATCTTTAACACTTTCAGTGCCCACGACGTGATACGACGTTTTATCAGCCCAATGCCTGAATGCCCACGACGACAATTATCGTTTTATCTTTTTATTAGCGATCTGAATTCATATTTCATCAACCGAGTCTCCCGTTGGTACACCAGCCCCATCAGCAGCTCAGAATGGAAAAAAGCGCCCCCTATCGTCTATCCCTGAAAACTGCACGTCAGTCGCTTAGACTGACCTGGGATCAGTGATATGTAGAGGCGGGGCCAGCTGGCTCCCTGAGCTGGCAAGCCGTCTGCTCAACATGGAAGTGATCGCAGGACGGGAATCAGCCTGGAATATATATTCACAGTAGCCAATCGATAGTAGACAGTAGTGATCGATTTTTGGAATGGCGATCAGGAATTGGAATGATCTTTTTGGAGAACATCTGATCTGAGGTAAGGAATCTATTTGACCAGTCTTGGGATAATCAGAGTTGTATTCGCTGAGATCTCAGCGTTTGCCCTATGTGTGTGTGTGTTCGCGATCGCTTTGAGGAAATCAGAGAAGCAATTTTCAGCTTGCGGCCCCAGCGTGCATACGTACACATATACTATCGATAATCTAGCGTTTATTTGAAAACGATTAATAAATAGGCCGAAAAATGACAACATTTTTGTGTATTCTAGAATATTCCAGTAAACGTCTTTTTATCATAGAACATTTATATTTTCCTTGAAAACGAGGGCTTTTCAAAATTCTATAAAACGAAAATGAACCGATAAAAAAACAATCCGCTTCGACAATGTTGACTGGAAAACTAGTCATTGATAAGCGACGGGCAGATTAGACACATAATTTAAAACATAGATTAGGCGTTATTAACGCTAACATTGAAGTGGATGGTGGGCATTCAACCGGTAAATCAAGATTAAGCTTGGGCTCTGAAAGTGTTAATGGACCATACCAGTGTCATCTTTAATGGACCATAGCAGTCTCATCTTTAATGGACCATACCATTCCCTCATCTTTAAAGGACCATACCAGTCTCTAATTTTTAAAGGACCATACCAGTCTCTCATCTTTAACACTTTGGGAGCCAGCCGTGTTTTCCTTTTTACCCCCTTGAATGCCCACATCCACTCCAATGTTAACGTTAATATCGCCTAATCTATGTTTTAAATTATGGCTATGTGTCTAATCTGCTTGTCGCTTATTGTTGAAGTGCCACAAACAACTAGTGACACTTTTTATTATGACATCCTGTTCTCCCTGTCACTTGTAAGATATAAAGGATTAAGCATATGTTTATTATATATACCGGTATCTGTTTTAAATCTACGCATATGTTAAGAGATGACTTAAGCGTCAGTAATTATGAAGAATGTCTTTGTATTCTTCCTCCTACTTGTGTAAAACTGTAAGAACTATAACTATAGACTCTAATCTATAGAGCTCAGCTCGGTGAAGGCTGGCTGTTCGCGTGTCACTCGGGGGGCGTGCTTCAGCGGCCAATCAGAGGAACCCGGAAACCGAACAGCGTTGTTGTAGAAGGCATAGACGCGGGGAGGACAGAGGATTATCGTGTGTGTCTTTTAAAGAGACACACACACATTACGCTGATCTCAGTGTAACAGTCTGTAAAATGATAAAACAACACAGATCCATAATGACATGATAATATATTCCACGACAGGTGCCACGCCCCTTTGCCCAGATAACCCCTTGAGTGCCAGCGCTTTAGTCAATGGGAGGTCGGGGATATTTGCGAACGCTTAAACTATATCTTAAATGATGGCTATGGGTCTAAAACACCCCTCACTTATCAATGACTTGCTTGCAGTAAACATGTACGAAACGGATTGTTTTTTCATTGGTACATTTCCGTTTTATTCCATTTTGAATACGAGTATAGTTTCTGAGAGTTCTAGTAATTTCAGAGAAATTCCGCAATAATAGCCCTTTAGTGGAATACACAAAACACGTTGTAATTTTTTGGCTGATTTATGAATCGTTTTCAAATAAACGCTAGATCAGGGGTCAGCAACCTTTTTGACATGGAGTGCCTGTTTGAAATATAGTTGTAACTAGTGTGCCTCAACAATATTCCATGCATCGTAATTTTTTTTTCTCATAATTAGGTCTCTTTAATGATAATTTTTACATTATTATATCATTATTGTTATTAGTGTGGGTGACCTGGCGAAGCCAGGTTGCCACCCACACTATAGTAATCTATACTATTTTTATTTTTATTATTATTCCACCGATTTTGCAAACACTACTCTTGCCAGAGCGTTCGCGCCCCATACACGTGAAAGGTATCAAAACGACCGGCTTGCCTATGGCAACACCGCTATTCGAACTCGGAAAGTTTCACCGCACCATTGTACTCAGTAGGGATATCCTCTTTCATTGGTCGATGTTGACCACCTTTCATTGGTTGAATGAATGAAAACTTTATTTAACAGATTGCAGAATGGGTACAATACAGTACGGCTCAATACATACAATTGTTAAGGGGATGCAGACCTGAGAAAGACGTTTGTCTTGTTTCCATCAGGGTCCCCCATTTTCAATTCATATAGAATAGAAAATATGATGTTGACCACTCCCCCGATCATTAGACCACGCCCCCTTAGACCACACCCCCTTAGTGTATCTCTTGTGTAATAGTGTGTAATAGTGTAATAGTGTGATAGTGTGTAATAGTGTAATAGGGTAATAGTGTGTAATAGTGTAATAGTGTATTAGTGTATTAGTGTGTAATAGTGTAATAGTGTGTAATAGTGGGTAATGGTGTAATAGAGTGTAATGGTGTAATAGTGTGTAATAGTGTAATAGTGTAGTGTAATAGTGTAATAGTGTGTAATAGTGTGTAATGGTGTAATAGTGTGTAATAGTGTGTAATAGTGTAATAGTGTGTAATAGTGTAATAGTGTGTAATAGTGTAATAGTGTAATAGTGTGTAATAGTGTGTAATTGTGTAATAGTGTGTAATTGTGTAATAGAGTGTAATAGAGTGTAATAGTGTGTAATAGTGTAAGTGGGTAATGGTGTAATAGTGTGTAATAGTGTAATAGTGTGTAATAGTGTGTAATAGTGTAATAGTGTGTAAGTGTAATAGTGTGTAATAGTGTAATAGTGTGTAATAGTGTAATAGTGTGCTATGCGACTTGCGGGTTGTGTCATTGCACTCAGTAGGGATATCCTCTTTCATTGGTCTATGTTGACCACTCCCCCGATCCTTAGGCCGCGCCCCCTTTTTGTATCCTTTGAACCGTTTGTCATAGAGACTCGTGAGAGACCCTCTCCCGTTGGCCGGCGGTGCACAGGCATCACCCACACTTTCACAATTTCCCCCGCGCGGAATTGTCTAGTTGTTATTATTAACAATATTATTATGATGGTTGTATCAACCCTAAATCTGAGTTGGGGGGGGGGGGGAATGCAATGCAGACAAACAGCTGCATACAGTGTGACCATTTCACTCACATTTGCCCATTCATTTTTGGAGACATCACACACCATCGGTGTGTGTACTGTACGTGTGTTGTCATAGCTCCACCTACAGGCCTAATGGAGAACACCAGGAGAACACCAGGATGTGAATGGAGGGTGAATGTGAGGTATATCGTGTAAATAAGTTTTGATTGATCGCAAGACTACACTGTAAAATAATTATAATAAGTTACCAGAACTTTAAAATATTGAGTTCAGTTACTGTGCATTAAGGTTTTCAGTTTTCAATCCATAATAAGTTAACAGAAAAATAAGTACACAACCACATTATTTCAACCTAATAAAACTATGTTTATTGTCATTGTTTTAAGAACACAAGTTGACTTGGTAATACTCACATTTTGAGTAAAAAAAAATGGCTTTTAACATGTGCAATGTTCAATGAAATAGAAAAATAAATAATACAATTTGTTGATTAATCCCACTGGTCACAATGGTGACCGTAATAATGTTTTTGTTATAAGGCTCTGCAAATGTTACTGAATGATGTAGCAATGTATTTCCAGCTAAATTGAAATAATAAACAAATAAAGGGTCTCAATTAAATATGTGGTAGTGAAAAGAACCTGTGGGAGAATTTCAACAAGATAAATGCGACAACAGTGCAAAATATTTCACTATAATATTTCAAAAAAAAAGTTTTTTTCTTTTTTTTTGATTTTTTATAATGCTGCCCCCACGCGTGCCTATGGTTGCCTAACCCTGCGCTAGATTATCGATAGTATATGTGTACTTATGCACGCTAGAGAAGCGGCCATCTATTATCCATGACCTGGTCAGCGCTAAAGTCATACACGCACACACACACACGTTGTGATCGCTATGAAAAAAACATCTGATTAACCCAATACTGGTAGTCCTTACCTCACATCAGATCAAAAAGATTAATCCAATTCCTGATCGCCATTCCAAATATTGATCGCGTTTATTGATCCAACGTTATAGTCCGAAACACATAATCGAAGCTGCTCCCAGCCTCGCCAGTGAATGTGGTAACATGACACTGCTTGCCAGAGATGGGAAAACCCTGGACCGGAGTTTTTCTCTGATGCACATGGCCACTCAATCCAATCTGTAACTGAGGGGTACAATTCCCTGACTGTATTACTAGATATGATACTTACTACCACTACCTTTGTACTTAATATTCGGCCACCCAGTACACGGCATAAATATATTATCATAAACACTCTCACGTAGATGAAACGGATCCAACACAAATGTACGAAGTCGAAGTATGCGTTTATTACTACACAGCAATGGTGTGTAGAGCAAGCACTTAATCACTTAATTACATTTATGAATTGAAATAGTATGCACTTTTATGGCAAAGAGTATTCGTCGGTATATCAATAGAGAATGTCCAATCTCTGATGGCGCAGGTGGTAAATATACGACCTGGAATAGTTAAGGAATAACAGCAATGATACTTTAATGATTATATACTAGATACACTAAGGGGGGGTTAATCCGGTCGCTTGTAAGCCGACAGGAGTAGGAGGGGGGGGGGGGGTAGAATCCGGCTGCCTCGTCCGGCCAAGGGTATCCCAGGTGAACCCACTGTAGTGCCGTTCAATGCGCCGGCGATCCTTGGACCACAGATGAAAGCAGGTGGACTCTTTGTGGGCCGGTTCTCTCCGGTCCACGGGGGAGAGACGTGAAGCGACCTCGTCTTGCAGAGCGTCTCCTCACCTTGCGTCCTCTCCAGGGGGGGGGGTTCCAACACACGGCAGTGTCGGGGGTCTTTATCCATGGAATAATCAAAGTATACAAAGCATAATCCGTGCCTGGGAAGGCGGGCTGTCGTCGGTAGAATAATCCGGTATACAGGTCCACTCGCTCGTCGGCTCTGGGGCTCCTCGGGTGCAGCTTCACATGGGGTCAACCACCCTGGGTAAGCAGCCAGTTCTCTGCCCGAAACGATGGGGTACTGACTACGGTAGTATTCTCACCGCACGAAGCACTATATATTAACAGACTATTATTAGCTTAATAGACTACGTCCAACTCGACGATATAGTGCCAAATATGACTATTCAAATATTAATATACACGATGTCTCAATACCGATGGTAGGCGAACTTGGCCTTACTCCCACACGTGGCGTCGCGGGGAGGCTTTACGTCTGTGACTCTATTGGAGGGTAAGAAACTGGACTGAAAAGGAAGTCCTACTTTAGTAGCGCAGTATATATACGCACTATGAACAAATAGTCCCATTAGTGGTGCGGTAGCCAGATTCCTACGCGGAACTAGGACTTGTTCGTACATGTGGAGCGGTACGTTTGAACTGGGTCTGAGGGGTATGGCAGCCTGGCACCAAGGTCTCGACCAATAGTAGAATGGAGACTATTATGGGATGTTCAGTAGGCTAGAATGGATATTCAATGCATATTGTACAAGGAATATACAAGGGATATCAGGGAATATTAGAGAATATACAAATACAATTAAATATATATATATAAATAAATATATGTATTCGGTTTAATCTGGCCCTTCACAACAGCCACCCCCTGAATAGGTCCCAGACCTAATCAGTTAAACAGAGACAGATTAATCGCGTTGTCTATTTACACATAAGGGTTTGCTGTAGGGGTCAGTCAACTTCACAAAGTCATAGGGTTGTAGGGTCATGGTCATCATCGATTGTGTCTGGGAGTCGAGGCAGTTCTATGAGCCTCGCCACGGGACGGGTGTAAGTGCGACCCTGGACGAGCACTTCAGCTGCTCGGACCTTGCCGTCGGCACCGGTGATCACTTTGCTTACGCGGCCGGCCGGCCACATAGCTCTGGGCAGTGATTGATCAATAATCATGACGACTGTTCCTTCTGTCAAATTGTCTCTCTCCTTTACCCACTTCTGGCGGGTCTGTAGAGACGGTAGGTAGTGCAGTAGGAAACTGTTCCAAAACTTATCGGCTAATACTTGGCTGTACCTCCACATTCGTCGGCCGTTCGCTTCTTCAGGCCGGTACATTGTCTGGGGTAATGCAGGATCTAGCCGCCCCATCAGGAGTGTGTTGGGGGTAACTGGGTCGATATCCGCCACATCACTGGAGACATATCCGAGGGGCTTCGAGTTAAGTACTCCCTCAATCTCCGTGAGGACTGTCATTAGGACTTCTTCCGCCACAGTCTGGGCCCCAAGTACTGCGTACAGGGCTGTCTTTATGGAGCGCACTTCTCGTTCCCAAGTGCCACCGAAGTGGGGTGCGTTTGGGGGGTTGAATTGGAAATCAACCTGTGCTGGAGCGAGGTGGGTCTTAAGTTCTGGGCAGGGGAGGAAACTAACTTTTTGGCTTACCAGCCAACTGGCGAGTATCTGATTTTTTTTACCAGCCAAACAGATTTTTTACCAGACAAAAAAAATCGCTAATTGTGATAATTACTTCTTTGTATGTCAAGCCGCGTCAATGTTGTGTATGCATCTGGGTAGGCACACTGTGCCTTTAAGACAGCACGGTGGTCTTACGACAGTGCTGTGAAGTACCGTCAAGTGTTGTGGTAACGTCAGTTGGGTTGGTGTGCTGTTGTGCACAGTGCACTGGTTGAGCTAGCCCCTTTCGTGACTGCGATGTGCAAGCCAGGGGCTTTTGAGCATGAAATAAAATGTCTAACCTTACGTCGTAGTCCGGTGCTTTTTTGGAAACATTATAGTCATAACAGATACACCTAGCTGGCTGCTTTGAGCACACGGGGCTAACGTTAGCTAGCAAGCAGCTATAGCTAAAACGCTAACTAGAAGCTAACCACTGTATACAGTTCCAGTAGACTAACATTACACCTCTGTGATTTAAATGTGTCCTTAGTAACTTATACTCGAGGGTTGTACTAGGGTTGGATGCAGTTCCCCGTTGGTCAGTCTGTCTGTTTTCCATCTTCTGCTGTGTTTAACGTTATCTGTTTGAGAGTGCTCCTGATGGCTAGCCTAGTACCGCGGGACTTTTATTATTATATGTCCGCGGGTTGGCCAGTACTGCGCAAACGTTTATTAAACATTATATGTACGCGGGTGGTCTTGTGCAGTGCTCTCGTGGCACTGTCAACTAAAGCGAACACTCAGAAGACGCGCACCGTTTGCCAGTGCAGTGATTGCAGAATGTTTTTTTTTTTTGTATACTCGCCAGCAGGGGAGGAAACTAACTTCTTGGCTTACCAGCCAACTGGCGGGTATCTGATTTTTTTTACCAGCCAAACGTAAAAAATACCAGCATTTGGCCAGTAAAGTGGCCTAATTTCCTCCCCTGGTTCTGGGCCCATAGCTTGGAAGCTCTCTCTCAGCTCTCTTTCGCCGCCTTTGAAGTTTGTCCCATGATCGGACAATAGGGTAGACGGTCTTCCTTTCCGTGATGTGAATCTACGGAAGGCCATAAGGAATGAGTCTGTGCTCATGGTCGGGAGAAGCTCGATGTGTATCGCTCTGGTTGTCATGCATTTGAATACAATACCCCACCGCTTCTCGGTTCCTCTTCCTTTCTTTATGTGCAGCGGGCCAAAGCAGTCCATACCCGTTGAGTGGAATGGCTTGTCACCGATTCGGAGGCGACATGGAGGAAGGTCAGCCATCCTTGGTATGCTGGGCTGCGCGCGCCACTTGCGGCAGTCTAGACATGTTCGCTGGAAGCGTCGTACCGCCTCTCTTCCTTGTAGGATCCAGTAACGACGTCTGATTTCCGCGAAGACTCTTTCTGCTCCTGCGTGATGTACATCCTCATCGTATTTCTTTATAATCAGCTCTGTGACCTTGTGTCGGCTGTTCAATACGATCGGGTATTTAATGTCATCCGGTAGATTGGGGGCTCTGCGTAGGCGACCACCCACTCTGATGAGGGTATGAGCGTCGCTCTCGGGGGCCAGATGAATTCATCTGCTGTCGGATGGGACGGGCTTTCCTCCCTGTAGACAGGCCAATTCATCGGGGAACGAGTCTCTCTGGGCTCGCTGCAGTAGAAGCAATTCTGCTTCCTCGTAGTTAGCTGCTGACATATCAGCGGGGGACTTGCACTCCGGGTGGTACCGCAGGAATGTTCTTTGTTGTGCACTCTCTATGGACGTGCAATCGTCTATGTTAGGGTCGGTGGAGGCTACGGTGCTCAATCCACAGAACACAGACTTCTTATTTTCCACCTCCTCTGGACTTGCTTCCCTCGGGATAGGCATGGGCCACTGTCCTTCCGGGAGTCTTAGGAATGCGGGGCCGTCACTGTAGACATTGCGACGGGTGAGGTCATCCAGGGGCATCCCCCGGGTGATGACGTCAGCTGGGTTCTGTTTTGTATCAACGTAGCGCCACTCTGTTTCTCCGGTTAACTCTTCGGTTAAGTCTTGAATCTCGGTGACTCTGACTCCCACGAAGACTTTGTACTTGCATGAGTCCGATTTGATCCAGGCGAGTACCGTCGTGGAATCTGACCACAGGATTGTTCTAGACACCGGTATGGTGAGCTCACGTTGGATGAGCGTGGCTAGGTGCGCTCCGGCTAGGGCTGCGCAGAGCTCTAGACGTGGGATAGATTGTTGCTTGCGTGGGGCTATTCTCGAGCGGGCGAGGACAAATGCTGTGTAGATCTCTCCCCCCTGGTCTTGGGCCCGTAAGTAGGCTACTGATCCGTATGCGACCTCTGAGGCGTCACTGAAGACGTGTAAGTCCATTTTACATGTCTCTGGCCTCACCGTGGGTGGGAAGTAGCTTCGGCGCATATTAACGCCTGGGAGTGAGTGGAGCTCCATCTCCCACTCTCTCCAGGTGGATGCAAGGTGTGCGGGAATGGGGTCGTCCCAGCCCTGGTCCTTGTCCCACAATGCTCGTACAATCATTTTTGCCCTGGTGGTGTACGGTAGAATACATCCTAGCGGGTCATATTGTCGGGCGAGTGTTGTGTACACACTCCGTCTGGTGGTCGGCGCCGCCGCCGGCCTTCCCTGCTCCGTAGTCAGGGGCTTGTGTCTGTAGTGAAGCGAATCTGTTTTGAATCGCCACACCAATCCCAGGGTCATCTCCTGGGCTTCTCCCGGGATTGTAGCCATCCAGGTCTCGCTGCTGGCTGCCTTGTCCTCGGAGGAGAGGCTGCGCAGTACTTGCGGATCGCTGCTGGCCCACTGCCTGAGATCAAAGCCGCCTTTGATCAATGAGGCGCGGAGTTTAATCAGGAGAGCCTCGGCTTCTTCTTGGGTTGAAAGGCTTTGTAGACAGTTGTCTACGTAGAAGCTGTTCTTTACGCTGTGTCGGACCTCTTCGTCCGCTGCTGGGTCCTCTGCTACATGTTTCTGTAGTGCAAATGTAGCACAGCAGGGGCTGCACGTCGTTCCGAAGGGGAGGACTTCCCATTGGTAGATGGCTGGGTGCTCATCTCCTGGCTTCTCTCTCCATAGGAACCGTAACAGGGGCTTGTCCGCCTCTACTAATCTCACCTGCAGGAACATTCCTTTAATGTTTCAAGTTTCAAGTTTCTTTAATAGTTGTCATACAGAAGTACAGAATACTTTTGTACAAAATGCTTCTTACTGTTGCGCTCCAGAGACTGTGCATGACAAGATAAGTATGAAATAAAAACATAGTAAAAATAGTAAAAATTAGAAGTAAAAAAAGAGGTCACAGTGTTCAGTTTAGACATATGTACAATGTTCGTAGACGTAGTTACCATACAATATACAATACTGTGCAGTGTACTAATAATGTCCCCGCTGATGGCCACCTTTTCCTGGCGGAAGCGGAGTAGAACGCCGAGTAGGGAGGGGCCGAGTGTGGGACCGGGCAGTAACTCTTTATTCAGATTTTGGGATCCGATCTGGTAGCTGCAGTTAAATACTATGCGGTCTTTACCGTTGTGATGGACCTTGTGGTGGGGCACGTACCACGATTCAGTGGTCTGGTCAGCCTCTTTAATGTCCATCTTTGTGACGTGTCCCGCTGTGATGAGCTTCTCAATCTCAGCGCGGTATACACTCTCTTGGGCGGGGTTCTTGGCTAAGCGCCGCTCCGTGTTCAGCAGGTACCGTTCTGTGGCATCTGTCTTGGCGTGGAAAGTAGGCATTCCTTCTCGCCGCAGGAGTGGCGTGGCGTATCTCAACACGCCGTTGACCGGGACTCTCTTGGTCCCTGTCTCGAGGAGGTGAATGGCGTAAATGTCATCTTTAGAGCGAATGTCTTTCTTTCCGTTCTTAAAGGGCATTTGTTCCAAGGTCCATAGCCGCTCTACGTGTTGCAGGAGTGCGGTTTCTCCCTCTGTGACTCGGGAGTGGAGACATCTAGTGGCTGTACTTCGGTTGAGAGATTTGGCGAGCGGGCCTTGGAGAGTCCATCCCAAACGGGTCTCGACTGCTGCAGGACAGCCTCGGGGTCCGGTATGAACCCGGTCTATCGGGACAATGAGGTCTGCATGGTCGGAGCCTATCAACAGGGTCGGCATAGCATTGTCTATGAGCGGGATCGGTAACTTGCGCAGATGTGCATATTTCTCCATCAGCTTGGCGACGGGGTATGTGTACCGCGACAGTCCTATTTCTTGGCTGGTGAAAGCATCTGCAATCTGGTACCGTCGCTCAGGCTGGCCGCTTGCTGCGATAGAGAATGAGACATTCTCGCCCTTTATCGTCTTCAAATCTCGTCTTATTGTCCGAATTGTCATTTGGGTTTCGCTTCCCCGCAGCCCTAGCTGGGCCGCAGCGGAGGCGAGTAGCAGGGTCTTCTCTGACCCGTCATCGAGGACGGCGTAAGTGTCCAGGACTTTATTCTGGTAGCTTAGTGTCACACGCACTACTTTTAGGAGTACTCGGGCTCCACTGCTGCTGGCGGGATCGATGTACATGACGCTCGCTTTGCGGCTGGATGGTGCGGGTGGAGGGCGCCGTCTGTTACTGTCGTGAAGTATGTCCAGATGGGCTCCATCGCACTTGGTGCACCTTTTCTTTAAGCGGCATTCGGCTGCCATGTGTGAGCGCGCACAGCGAAAACAGCGCTTGTTGGACTTTATCCATTGACTTGCTTCCTCCGCGTTCAGCTTGGGGAAGGAGTCACATTGCGCTAGCCAGTGTTCTTTCTCACAGTAGGGGCACACTATCTTCCACTTCTCCGTTCTGGAGGGGGTACTGTGGCTCCTGCTGCTCGGTACTGACTCCGATTGGTGCATCACAGTCACCGATCTTCTTCCATCATTTAGTCGTCTGGTTCCTTCTCTGGAGCCAGGGGTGCTCCGTCCGAATGTATCTAGCCGTAGGCTGCTGACTTCTCTCGCCAGGAAGTCTGCTAGATCGAGGAGGTTCGGTTCGGGGCCATTCAGGTCTCTGTGGTCCCTCTGCCGCCTAAAGCGCTCCTGACGAGCGGGCGGCAGCTTCTCCAGAATCCTTTCCACATTTGAGTTGGCGTAAAGTTCATGCCTCCCCTTCTCTCTTTGCGCTCCCAACATCCCTACCAGGGACTGCACTCTGATGGACAGGTCGTCCAGTGCTCGATTGTCTATTGCTGGGGGTAAGCGGTCGATGTGTCGGATCTCCTGGATCACGTAATCCCATATGCGCCCATACCTCTGGTCCAATGCTACCAGCGCTGCTGTGTATGGGGTGGTGGAAGTCGTGTAGGCGAGCGCTATATTATGTGCGCGGGGCACCTTTAAGTGCTTCAGTAGGATGGCGTATTTGTGGCGTTCATCCAATACATCCACCAACATGGTCTCCAGACACATGCGGAGTTCTGTATACTGGGCCCGGTTCTCTTGGGTGAAGTCGGGTACCATAGGCGTGCCAATGTATGACGCTGACTGTGGATACATCGGCGAGCGTTGGGGGAGAGGCCTCCTAGGCGAGTCTCCTCCCGCTCCTTGGTATGGGCTGGTACCGGCAGTGTACCATGGCCCGCTTGTCCAGGTGCTGTTCCTCGGTGCGGGTCGTGCGTCGTGCTCACCCGTGTATAGAGTCGGGGGTCTGTAGCGCAGCTCCGCGGGGGTATAGCCTGGGCTGTACCGGACCTCCTGGTCCGGTAGAGTACTGTGCTGTCTTCGGGCGTGGTTCTCCTCCTCTTCCTCTTCGTCTTCAGTTAGGTCATCCAGTGCTTGTAGTCTCTGGTTTAGCCTCTCCACAGGATATGCTGCTCCTTCCCGGTTGCTAGGTCTCGCTTGGACCGGTGGGGGGAGGTGGTCTGTGGGGGGTATAGACCTCGTCTGTTGGTCAAGTTCAGGGTTGTTTACTCGGCTAGGGGATGCCGCCCTGGAGGTGTGTCTAGACGAGTTCCTGGAGCCTCTGGCGGAGGGAGAGGGTGTTGTCCGTCTGATCAGCTGTTCTATTAGTTGCGACTGCTGTCTGTCGCGCGCTGCGTCCCGTTGAGCACCGGCTCGTTCTCGGGCCACATTCTCTTCCATCTGAATGCGTCTTATTTCTAGACGTATCTGCTCGTGTTCGCTTCGCTGCTGGATCTGCAGTCGGTCGCGTTCAGCAGCGGCGTTCAGGCTGATGAGGAAGGCCTGCTGTAGGGTCCTCTCTGCCTCGCTGGGAGAAGGCGGTTGTATAGGGGAGCCTTCCCTCGGGGTACTCCTTGCGGAGCCTTGGAGCTCTATCTCCACGGTGCTCTCCCCGTCTTCTTCCGTGCCGAGTTCTCTCTCGGTAGCGTTGTATTCCTCCCGGGACTCATCGGGGACTACTTCTTCAGTACTGGCGGGGTGTGAAGTCATGTCTGGTTCCCACTGGTCCCCACCGTGAACTTGGTCAGTTACATTAGAGCCCGTAGGGGCCTCTATGGTCGGGGTAGTCTGGGCGTTGGGGTTAGACATACTTTTACTTTCTAGTTTTACCGCGTTTACTGTTAGTAGAAGACTAGGTTGTTGACTGACAGCGTAAGCCTCTAAGTACTGAGGGAGCCGTCGTTCGCGCTGCGGGCGTTGGTTAGGAGGATCGTTTCGTGGAGTGTTCATCATAGGCCATTTCAATATTAATAACACTATATTAATATTACACTAATTACCCTCCGGCTCGAAGGACCAATTGTAACTGAGGGGTACAATTCCCTGACTGTATTACTAGATATGATACTTACTACCACTACCTTTGTACTTAATATTCGGCCACCCAGTACACGGCATAAATATATTATCATAAACACTCTCACGTAGATGAAACGGATCCAACACAAATGTACGAAGTCGAAGTATGCGTTTATTACTACACAGCAATGGTGTGTAGAGCAAGCACTTAATCACTTAATTACATTTATGAATTGAAATAGTATGCACTTTTATGGCAAAGAGTATTCGTCGGTATATCAATAGAGAATGTCCAATCTCTGATGGCGCAGGTGGTAAATATACGACCTGGAATAGTTAAGGAATAACAGCAATGATACTTTAATGATTATATACTAGATACACTAAGGGGGGGTTAATCCGGTCGCTTGTAAGCCGACAGGAGTAGGAGGGGGGGGGGGGGGTAGAATCCGGCTGCCTCGTCCGGCCAAGGGTATCCCAGGTGAACCCACTGTAGTGCCGTTCAATGCGCCGGCGATCCTTGGACCACAGATGAAAGCAGGTGGACTCTTTGTGGGCCGGCTCTCTCCGGTCCACGGGGGAGAGACGTGAAGCGACCTCGTCTTGCAGAGCGTCTCCTCACCTTGCGTCCTCTCCAGGGGGGGGGGTTCCAACACACGGCAGTGTCGGGGGTCTTTATCCATGGAATAATCAAAGTATACAAAGCATAATCCGTGCCTGGGAAGGTGGGCTGTCGTCGGTAGAATAATCCGGTATACAGGTCCACTCGCTCGTCGGCTCTGGGGCTCCTCGGGTGCAGCTTCACATGGGGTCAACCACCCTGGGTAAGCAGCCAGTTCTCTGCCCGAAACGATGGGGTACTGACTACGGTAGTATTCTCACCGCACGAAGCACTATATATTAACAGACTATTATTAGCTTAATAGACTACGTCCAACTCGACGATATAGTGCCAAATATGACTATTCAAATATTAATATACACAATGTCTCAATACCGATGGTAGGCGAACTTGGCCTTACTCCCACACGTGGCGTCGCGGGGAGGCTTTACGTCTGTGACTCTATTGGAGGGTAAGAAACTGGACTGAAAAGGAAGTCCTACTTTAGTAGCGCAGTATATATACGCACTATGAACAAATAGTCCCATTAGTGGTGCGGTAGCCAGATTCCTACGCGGAACTAGGACTTGTTCGTACATGTGGAGCGGTACGTTTGAACTGGGTCTGAGGGGTATGGCAGCCTGGCACCAAGGTCTCGACCAATAGTAGAATGGAGACTATTATGGGATGTTCAGTAGGCTAGAATGGATATTCAATGCATATTGTACAAGGAATATACAAGGGATATCAGGGAATATTAGAGAATATACAAATACAATTAAATATATATATATAAATAAATATATGTATTCGGTTTAATCTGGCCCTTCACAACACAATCCAATGATGTGCATTACCATCCGGGAGACGATAGGCGGCGGTATTTGCCCTTTTCGAGCTCAGAGCCATTCCCAATGATAACGTCCGGCTGGATGGATGAAAAATGAATGGATATCGCTAATAAAAGAAATAGCGATTAAATAACGAGAAATCTCGTCATTGGAACTCAACGCATGGCGAGTTAGGACGAGAAATCTCGTCGTTGGCACTCAAAGTGTTAAAGGACCATACTAGTCTCTCGTCTTTAAAGGACCATACCAGTCTCTCGTCTTTTAAAGACCATACCAGTCTAATGTTGACTTCTCGCTAGGGGTGGATGATCTTGGTACCAGTTAAAGATTCGTCATGACATGGATATTCCCAGGGAGATTGTGGAGATCATGATATATTTTTGCACAATCTGGGTTTAATTTCTATTCATGACTTCTTCACTATTAGTTGCTCTTGTGTTTAAGCTCAAATGTTTTGTAACACTTAAAATTGTTTCCCGGTCTATACTAAAGGTTGCAAATGTTGTACTGTAATGTTACCGGTTGGTTTGCACTGTTCAGGAACTAGCAAAAGAGTCATAGAAAAGCAAATTGATTATTGTGATACATAATCTTTAAAATGTGTAGAAATATCATCAATATAATATTTTGACCCCTACTTCTCTCCATTATTGGAGATCGTCCCCCTAAACGCCATTCGCACAGCCATTGACGTGGAAAAGGGGGTG
>NC_140174.1:36273082-36298983 GCF_963971535.1 Notolepis coatsorum | reverse complement strand
CCTCCTCCTCCTCTGTCCGTGGGAATCAAAAGCACACAAGACACGATAGAAAACCCACCATTCACTTTAAGATGACAAAGCACTCCATTTACCTTTGATGCCGTGGAGTGGAAGTCCATTTGTTTCTGATTTGTACAAGTGCACTATAAAGGGGCTTTTGTGCATAATCTCTCCAAAGGCAACAAATTGCCTCAGAGTGCAGTCGTACATCGTATTTCTCTCTCTCTCTCTCTCTCTCCTCTCTCTCCTCTCTCTCCTCTCTCTCTCTCTCTCTCTCTCTCTCTCTCTCTCTCTCTCTCTCTCTATGCGATCATTTAAAAGGGAAGATTGAAGACTGACAGCGTCGTGTGATCTAGCAACAACAACCCCTAGTTGCCCACGAAGTTGTCCAAGCTCTTATTTCCCCTTTTGTCGGTGGCTCCTGCACAGCGGGGGAGACAACGAGGATTAGGGAGCGGGGGGGCCGCTGGATCCAGCGGGGGGAGAATGAGTGCCATATATAAAGGGAGCCTGAAGGTCAAGGAGACGCTGTCGAGATAAAGTCACACCGTGCGGCTCAGGGCCGCAGCGGTGAAACGAGGGCCTCCGGAGCCAGTGAGGCGGCCGTACAGGGAGATTTATGGCACTCAATGGGAAGGCGGCGCTACAAAGAGCCAGGCGGAGCAGAGTGGAAGCGTGATTGTGTCTGCGTGCGGAATGGGGGACATACCCTTCAATCCACCGCATTAACGCTTTTAACCCACGCCGGGGCGCCATCTTTGATGTGTAAGTAAAATCCTCCGGTGCTATTTCCTGGCAGCGAGTGTCGTGAAATTTGGTTGTAAAAAATGTCTGCCTATTTATTCGCCACCCATGGCGCTTTTAAATTTACATTTTTTTTTACTGTGTTTATCGGTCTGCCCCGCCTGGTTCACCATAACCGTAACCACCATAACAAGCCTCTTCAATTTACAGAAAACAGTAAAAATGTATTTTATGATGCCAATTCATCATAAACCTCGCAAAAAACACCCGACATCACACTACGAACTGTCCATGTTGACCTCTGAGTGTGATTGAAGCCTACGTGTTGCCGTGTCTCTCTCTCTCTCTCTCTCTCTCTCTCTCTCTCTCTCTCTCTCTCTCTCTCTCTCTCTCTCTCTCTCTCTCTCTCTCTCTTCTCTCTCTCTCTCTCTCTCTCTCTCTGCCCTCCAGCACTTACAAAACCCAGCCAATTTCCAAACGGCAGCAACGGAGCTGCTAGACTGGTGTGGCGACCCTCGGGCCTTCCAGCGGCCCTTTGAGCAAAGCCTGATGGGATGTCTAACGGTAAGAGACCCCGCCCCCCCCCTCCCCTCCGCCGTGTCACACTCGGGGGTTCAAGAGTGGTGAAGGGCTGGTAAAAAACTACCGGCGCTCTGGTCTCGGTCTCCCAGAGGGATGTGAAAACACCACCGGTCTTCACTGGGGTCACTGGGAAATAAGGAGGCTTTTGAAATATTGAAATGTATTCACCTTTTTCATCGACTTGGCTTACTGTACTGCAGAATAGGTCTTGGACACGGTAAAAGGATTGGTACAGCTGTATGTGCTCAAACCGCAGGGACAATCGTTGTTCTGAAAGAAAATAGGCTCCAAAGCCTTTAATTCCTCCTGTTTAAATGCCATGGGGCTGTTGGTTGGACTTGATTAATTGAATAGTTTGTATCCCATGGCATTTGTGTGTATGTATATATATATATAAAATAAAAATAAATATTGTATAGCCTCTGAAGTGGGGGGACTGTGGCTCGGGAGGTAGAGCAGTCGTCTGGTAGTCGGAAAGTTCCCGGTTCTATTCTTGCTCCTCCCGGGCAGCTTGTCGAAGTGTCCTTGAGCAAGACCCCTAATTACTCCCGATGAGCAGGTTGGCACTCGCCTCCGCCATCGGTGTGTGAGTGAACGGGTGAATGTGAGGAACAAAATGTAAAGCGCTTTGGATAAAAGCACTATATAAATGCACCATTTACCATTTAAAGTAAACAAAAGCATGGCTCAAATCTCATAATACAGTGCGGTGACTCGCTTGGAGGTCGACATCGCTCTCCGACACGGCGTGGGGCGCAGTTTGTCTACGGGTTTGGACGCCGGGCCCTGTAACCCGAATGAGCCCTCGTGTAGGTGACATGTACACTGAGCGATCCCTGAATCATCCTAAGCCAACGCATTTAGGAGACCTGTCACCCTCCATTACCCCTATGGAAGAATTACTGCACCGTCTAGCGGAAAGTTCATCTCAACCCACCCCTCCCCCACCCTCCAGTCAATTAGAATGAAGATGGGCCCGCCGCGCGGCGTGTCACTCACGTGTCACCTTGGAGCCGCGCGGCAGCGTTAACGCGTGTTGATATTCACGGTGCCTCCAGCGGCAGGGCGAGAGATACATATAGCCACTCTCTCCAGGGGCACAATTTACAACCCGGCGGAGGAGGCGCGCTGCCATGTTAAAAGGCGAACCAGGGATTTGCACTGTAGCACTGTAGTAAAAGCCACTGTGAAGGATCTCGCCGCTCGGCTGATTGTTTGTATTATTGCTTTAATGCGCAGCAGCAGGTGGTGCTTTTCCCTCCTATTTCGCAGATTTAATTTGTTTCTTGCGGTGAAAAAAAATCGCAAGGCTTTTTCCCGGCGGCTCCTACTCAAGGAAACTGTCCGTTTCATTTGGTTTCTACAGGTTTTGTAGACTCTTACTCTGAGCTGCCCGTGCAGGAAGGAACGCGGGGGTTCTGATGTGGTCGTGAAATGACCACTTCCTGTACCTGCCCCGGCTCACAGTGGTGTACTCACTGTAAATACTTTGTGCTGTGTTTCACTATCCAGTACAGACGGAGAGTATATAGTGAATATACTGTCACTGACTCCGTATATATCCAGAGCGCTGACCCACTACAGAGTCGGATTCGCGTCGTAACGACTAGGACGACTACTCCGTGTAGGAAGGCGCACGTTTGCCTTACGCTATAAAAAAAACCACAGCAAAATTCCATTTGACCGGCGTGCAATTAAGGCGCCGGAATTAGAACTAGCCGTTTCTTGACATTTTCGACTCGGAATTACCATTTAGGGAGATGTCCCAGGCAATGTTTAGATTCTAATTAGACAACTCCAACTCTCGTATATATTCTTCTTAATGGGAGTTCACTCTAAATAAAGTCCCAGAGATGCGGCGCGGTGCACGCTTGTTTTCTCTTGGGGGGGTGGGGGGTGGGGGGGGGTCCCGTCTAAGGCTATACTTACACAGACGATAATGACACGGTGCCGAGGGGAACAGTGTTCAGCTGTAGCACCTCGGGGGCTCGTATCAGAACGTCTGGGTGTAACAGCGGGAACGGGTGGGTGTTGCACGAGAGAGAGGTCCCCTAGAGGAGAAGCCTGGCGTTTAGCGACACCAGGCCGTAATGTGTCCTTCTGGGTCAAAAGGATCCAGGGGGGGAAGGGGGGGGCTCTTTGAGCAGATAATGGCGATGGTAAATCAAAGCAACGTGTGCCACTTAAGGCTGATTTACAAGGCCCTCCCCTGTGGCATGCTGAGGTTTCACTTAATACTTCCTCCCAGTGGGCATCGCTGCTGCACCCCTGGCCTCAGAGGACACATTTCTGCCTAGAAAACACCGCTTGACGGTAGTACCGGATCTCCTCAATGTGGACGTAAAAAAGGTTTGCCTTTTAATCGTTGTCCTGGTAAAAAATATTTGTTTACTTTCCGTCAGCGTGTACCTTCTCCAGTTTCACACGGTGCTACTATCGGGGGAAACGGAAAAAGAGAATAATATTCACCCTCCTCTAATGAATACTCTACTATTGTGGATGTCCTGTCCCTGGTGTGTCTTAGTCAACTAACAGGTGTAGCATTTTGTAGACTGATAAAATAGTCCATTTACAAACTTGCTAAATTGCATATCCCTCATTACTGTTTGTGGACAAGAGACATTATCATGATGCCAGATATGTTCTAAAATGTCTGTTAATGTCAACCCTGACCTGAATGACTATGATGTGACTGTGGTCGTATTACTGTATTGTATTGTACTGTATTACAAGGGACGGGAGAAATAATCATTTCCATGTAATAATCGTGTTATTTTAGCTGTTGGCGATTCTGCATCGATGTGCAGAATTGAATGATGGAATTTCTTTGTAGTTTTTTTTGCTGTATTGTATGCTAATTTAAACCTAACTGAAGCAAATAGTAAGTAAAACAAATTTAAAAAATTTACTCATGAAGTGTAACAATAAAAGTCCATTTCTCCTACATGTTGGAAGATAATGGTTGTTGCTACTGTATGTATGTGTTGATAATTAAATGTCTTTTATTACTGGATCTTGTAAACAAGTCCCACTGGGACAGTAATATTGTGCTTTTCCAGTGTTTTACCTACTCTACCACTGCACAGAAATTAGGCATTTTCTTTTGAAAGTGGTTACCTATGGATACAGGCAGCCATGTTGGAAGAGACACAGCTACTGTACACAAACAAAGGCCTGTTCTGAGAGAACATTGAACTAATGTTAAAATAAAACTAAACAAGGTCCAGTAAGATGCATTGAGAATTGTTCAATAATCAAATCATAGCCCTGATAAAATTATTATTATATATTTTTTTAACACTCTGCGCTCACCGGTTCTGGTTGTTATGTGCAGGTTGTGAGCCGCGTAGCCGCGCAGCAGGGCTACGACTTGGACCTGGGTTATCGGCTCCTGGCCGTTTGCGCTGCCAACAGGGACAAGTTCACTCCGAAATCAGCGGGTAAGAGCAGAGTCTTTTAGCACATGTGCTTCTGTCTCGGTCCATCTGGCCATGCAGTGTCTACAACAGTGAAAAGAAATGATCTGTCTGAATTGCCGGTCGTATATATCTCATGATGTCATTACATAACTCATTGTCGATAGACTGTGTGTGACTACGTCTGAACCATCCCAGCAAAGTTTGTGTTGAGCCTCGCGTTTAGTATAATAACTAAATTGATAAAGTTATTATTATATATTTTTTTGCATCTTTCTCAAGCAAAGAGTCAGTATAGTAGCTGGACAATAGGTACTTATCAGTAGGGGGTGGGGTTTATGCATAACATGAATTACCTACAATTAACACCAAATATTAATCTTTTACAGCGTTTGCCGTTTAGTAATCAATTAATCTGCTCATTCTCGTCTAGTATTGTCCTCTTTACATTGGCACGGACGCTTAACCCTTTCCGTCATGTCCTCACCGCCAACTTTTTGGGAAATTAGCTTATTTGCCATCTACCCTGGAGTTAGACAAGCAGATAAATGTTATTCTCTGTGCGTGCATTAGGCTTAGGGAACAGCTGCACCGCTAGCCTAGCTTAGCGTCATTCACTGGAAGTAGGTGTGCCAGTGTAGCCTAGTTCCCAACAGTCACTCCAAATACACTCCGTTTTCTAAGCAGATATATACTCTGAATTCTTTTTTGCCGAACCACTGCTGTCTGGGCGCAGTGATTTCATGTTTCCATGTTTACAGGAACGTTTTTGAGTTGTATTTGGAGTGACTGTTGGGAACTAGGCTACACTGGCACATCTACTTCCAGTGAATGACGCTAAGCTAGGCTAACGGTGCGGCTGTTCCCTAAGCCTAATGCATGCACAGAGAAGAAAAGGGTATGTATCTGCTCGTCTAACTCCAGGGTAGATGGCAAATAAGCTAAGTTGGTGTGTTCCTTTAACCGTAAAGTTTAACGACACCTGGAAAGCACACAGTATCACACAGAACTAAAAGCCTAAAATTCCTCTCGTCTGCTCTGTCATTCCACAAAGATACCTAAAAAAAGATCCCATCTCGGTGATGATAAACCTACGAGTATCTCTAATTTTATGTTCACGTAATACTCCGTATGGCCCGTAGTGATGGAGTATTTACTGCAGACGGATGTCAACCGACAAACATTGTAATTGAGCTGGGGTCTGTGTGTGTGTGCGTGGGGGGGGGGGGGGGGCACGATGAAGCATGATGGGAATGAAGACGTATAGCCTGTCAGCAGCTCTGCAGATAGCTACGGTTACAGTGGAATATTTTGTGGTCCTTGAACAATGTTTGATTTGTGGTTTCCATCTGTCTTGGGTTGAGGGGAAACTGATGTGCGATTGGCCACTGCACTTTCCTGTCTTAGGCTACTGCACATGAAATACACTCGTACACACGCACATAAACGTTACTGTTTGAATATTTCACTCTTTTTGCCTCTTTGATTTTTGCCGTGGTTTTTTGTAATGATTGTATGAGGCTTCAAATGATATAATATCACTCCCATGCCAGCCACGGGAGAAAGATTATTTTCTTTGTCTCCAATTAACTTACACTGCCGAAATGATCTAATTCCGGTTAATTCCATATCAAATCTCATGCAGACTCCGCTTTATGGGTTTAGATAAGATTGCCCACTGACTCTCTCTGTCTGAATGACTTCCTGCGACAGCAGTCATTTGCAAAAAAAAACAGCAATGCAGTCTGTCCAGACAGCATCCCAAACTACATTTCATGGTCAATTATGTATACTCATAAATATTTTGAATGGTTGAGTTGAGAGACTAACACAATTCCATATAAAGGGAGGAAGGGAGAGAGATAGGGGGAGAGAGAGCGAAAGAGAGGTTGGAAACCACTGCAGAGGCACATTAGTCTAACTTTGTACGAGCGGGTTTAGTGGAGGCCCCCAAACCAGGAGGTTGTTAAGGCAGAGAGAGAGAGACCTCACTGGCAGCCAGGGAGACGGCTCTTAAACAGCACTCACATAGGGCCCCCAGGGGTAGACCCGGCTCCCAGACATCCAACAGGGCCGTTGCCCCGGCGACAGAGAGAGGGAGTGTGAATCACATGACAGGGCCAGGATGGCGGCAACAGGTCGGCCAGCCAACACCAGAGACAGTGTCTGCCATTGAGGCTTTTGGACGCGCCTCCAAACCTAGCGGAGAACAAATCAACTCTGGAATGTAGTAGAGAGAGGGAGGGGGGGGGGGGGGGGGGGGGGCGAGAGAGTTGGTGGGATCAGGTGATGGTGGATGTAGGGGGATGTAGAGGAGTTGGTTTTCCTTTTATATATTTTTTATTGAATACAGTGTTCTTTGCATAATGTTGTTTTAACAATAATTAGTTTAGCCCGGTCTGCCAGGTTTCCTGGATGTGATCCAAGCTGACGCTCAATGAGGGTTTGCATAGGCGGCTGCTCGGAGCAGAACGCAGCTTCCAAAACGCTCTGCTCTTATCACCCCTATGATGGCCTGCCATTGTTGCACAGCAATCTTTCTAAATGGAGATGTCGTAAAATGTATTATAATACCGGTGCCAATAGCCCACGACATGGCACTCCCTTCTTGTAATGTCATTGCTTAATTGGAGATGTATTGTTCCTGAACTCGGGCGATACGGGGGACTTGTGCAGCGCGAACCCTTAGGAGTCGTCACTGGGTTTAGTCAATTAAGGGAACAGGGTGCTGAGTGTGCAGGGAGCATTCGAGGCCAAGTCTTGTTTTCATAACCCTTAGTCTGCCCGGTAACATGATGTTTTCTTGTACTCTGGGTCATTGGGCGCGCTCCATTCTAAGTGGGAGAGAGAGTGGGAGAGAGAGAGAGAGACGCTAGCGATCTGGTCCTAGAAGAACAGAGGCCTGACTGGCACAGAGAACATTAGGTCAGGGGAATGAAGTAATCATACTAATCAGAAGTAAATAAGATTTAGTGTCCCGTATTTAACCCTTTCACTGCCACACTACAGAAGGTTAACCCTTTACTATCACACTACCGACCGGTAACCGTCGGTAGTGTGATAGTAAAGGGTTACCCGTCAGTAGTGTGATAGTAAAGGGTTAAACTTCTGTAGTGTGAAAGTGTTAACCTGCTGTTGTGTCGCAGTGAAAGGGTTAACCTTCTGTGTATTGTCACAGTGAAAGGGTTAACCTGCTGTTGTGTGGCAGTGAAAGGGTTAACTAGGCCCCACTGTACGCTGTACCCGGCGAGGCCTTGGCTTTGACGCGCGCCGTGTGGTGATCAGCTATTACATTTTCTCTTTACGTCATCTAAAAATTCCTCGGCCCCCGAACAAGGGAGAAAATTGAGGGAAATTGTGCTGAGGAGAGAGGAAAACTAATTTCAGCCGTGGGAAATCAATGTTCGCCATCAACAATCCACACGAAGCGGTTTGTGTGTGTATGACAAATCAATTCATCACAAAACCTCCTCCTATTAGTTTAAGGCTTGTTTTTATTTATTTATTTGACTTTTTCTCTTTTATCGCAAAGAATAAGCTTAGCGGTGCAAAGGTAGAAAAATAAAGTAACACCTTGACCTTAATGATAGCACCGCTGTCTGTACGAATTTCTCCAGAGGAAAACGTGTTATTGAATTGCATCTGGAGGCTTGACCTCATCTCAAACCCCCGCTCTCTTCTCTTGATCCTCCAATCACAACTGTTGCTTCCCTCGGGTCAATTGTTCCTCACCTTGACAAAGCCGCCACCGGGCCACCTTCACATATACATGTATGGGATATGTTTCTATAGCTGTTTACGCAAATTAGAGATCATGGGGAGGTTAATAAAAGAAGGTAGATTGTGTTTATCATAATTTCGTGGTCATACCCAGCTGGGTTTTGGCAGTGGTGGAAGAAGTACACAGTTCCTTTACTTAAGTAAAAGTAGAAATACCCAGATAAATGAGTACTCTGGTAAAATTGTACTTAAGTAAAAGTAGAGAAGTATTTGCTATTGAATGTACTTAAGTATCTAAAGTAAAAGTACACATTCTACATGACATTTGTGTATTACAGTGCTTGGGAGCATTCAAGCCTCGACCATTGACCTCTATAGGTTATGTTAAAGTGGTATGTGGTCCAGTTATGCTGCTCTGATTACGTCCTCTTGAAGTTGTTGACAGGCTTCAAATGTGAAAGTACATAATATTCATACATTTTTGCCATGTTTTCAATGCAAAATATTTTTTTTCAAAGTAACTAGTAACTGATGGGTTCAGATAAATGTAGTGGAGTAAAAAGTACAATATCTCCTTTGAAATGTAGTGGAATAAAAGTATATGGTTCCCTAAAATGAAAATACTCACATAAAGTACAAGTAGTTAAAAATTGTACTTAAGTACAGTACTTAATAATAATACTTTCCACCACTGGGTTTTGGTTCTAACATATACAATATGTTGGTTGGGTGGCGAATGGGAAGGACTGCTGACTATCGTATGAATGAATGGACGTACGACTGATCACCTTAATAGGATGCAGTTAGTGGGCTAGGCTAGTCTTTAGTGCTCTAGCCTTTTTGCAGGTGGCCCACAATACAAGGGGAGTGCATGGGGGGGGGGGGTTGGTCTGTGTTACCAGTTGTGACCTCTTTGTGAGTGGGATTAGCCTGCTCTATTAATCTGTGATTACTTGGGACTGTTTTACCACAGGGCAAAGCCGTACGTGGAGCTCTGCCACTGTCAAAGCAAGAGGATCACTTGTTTTCTGTTGGATAAATACACCAAGGCCTCTCTCGCACAGTCACCGGGATACATTACAAACCATGTAGGATCCATTTCATCAGTGTCATACACACGTTTAACTAGGGGCCAGCCCACCCCTCTGGCAGGAATATTGGTTCAGTCTGGTTACAAGTGTTTAGACAAAATGCTTAATCACAATTCTCCCTCTATGTGGGTCAAAGTGGCACATTCCAAATTGCTCGCGCTCCGACAAGCACTCGGAATTCCTCAATTCTAAAGATTGAAAGAAGGCACCAATTTATAAGAGGGGGGGGGGGGACTGGTGGGACTTTTTTTCCCCCTCTTTCTTATGACCATTCTTCCATGTAACAAATGCACCAGTAAACCCAACTATTCAACCGCTAATTAGTTGGGCTACAATTCTCACTCTGTCGCTCTAGTCTAAGGTTTTTTCCCTTTTTTGTATCACACAGATTGCTATGTCCAAATGTGACTGTCAAATATCTTAGTTTTAGTCAACATAGTTTGTAAACAAATTTAAATGGCAGGTATATCTTGCATTTCTGAGTTAAGGGTTTGTTTTCCAGTGTCCATTGATTTTGTGAGCTTACCACCACAGGGAAGTCAGTGCAGACGAGGCTACCTTTTACTGCACAGTCATGGCTTAATACGTTTTGCAGTTACTCTCAATGTGCTTTTGCAGTTACTCTCAATGTGCTTTTCCTGACTCAGAATGACAAAATTGTTACCAATATCACCATTGCTACTCTCACTCGACCATACACAACACTGGTCAGCATGACTTCTGAATCTAACTTGTAAACAAAAAAGTTAATCGACCAAATTAACGAGAGCACCGTTCATCTGATGTAGCATGTGTACTCCAACCACACAGCCTTCTGCCTGCACCGCTAGTCTGATGTAGCCTGTGTACTCCAACCACACAGCCCTCTGCCTGCACCGCTAGTCTGATGTAGATCAGGGGTTCCCAAAGTCGGGGGGTCGCCGCGGAGGGGGGGGGGGGGGGGGGGGGGGGTCGCCAGATGATTAAAAAAATATATAGGTTTTTTTTTTCTTTTTTTATGCAGTCAGGCCACTGAACTTAGAAGCAGGCCAGGACAGTGTTTCTAGTTGCAGCAGCGCAATAGTTAGATAACCTAGGTGGGAAACAACCAGGAGATCACTGCAACTCACACAAGTTGGAGAACTATCTCTCTCTCTCTCTCTCTCTCTTGCTCTCACATACACACACAAAGGGAGCCGCATGTGATTGGTGGAGGCGGGACCCTTACAAAAAACTGTTGTTGCTAATCATTGACACATGCTAGCCTGTAATAATCCCCCCAGAAAAATCTACTTTGCATTTGATATATTGCAAATATATGCCATCACACACACTGGCATTTAAAGGGTTAAAATTAATATGTGGTGTTATGATCAGGGCTGAAGTTGAATAAAAGATTGTATTATTTTCAATCTGACATTACAAAAAAACTGAAAATCCATCAAAATCAGTGTTGTTGCTAATCATACATATGCTAGCCTGTTTTTTAACAATAATTTGTGATGCCATCACAAACACTGGCATTTAAAGGGTACAAATAAAAAAAATCCTGCACCAGAATGCAGGAAATGAAGTCTTTGTAAGAAGAAATGTCCTGGTGGGGGACCCCCAGACCCCCTGCTTAAAAAGTGGCCTGACTGGGGCTATATTTTGCACTATATTTCCTGGCCTGAATGATTTCCCCAGTCCGGCCCTGGTTAAAAGCCTCCAATGCTTATTACATTTACATTTAGTCATTTAGCTGACGCTTTTATCCAAAGCGACTTACAAGTTCTGTACAACAAGCCATCAGGAAGTGCACAACTCTATCAGCTGAGTAACAATGTTCATCAAAGTGTTGAGTGCTACAGTGTAGGTTAGTTTATTAGGACAAGTGCATGACAGTATGGTTAGTTAGGGTTAGATATATATATATATATATATATATATATATATATATATATATATATATATATATATATATATATATTTTTTTTTTTTTTTTTTTTTTTTTAATTCAGATAATGGTTGAAGAAGTGCGTCTTTAGTCGACGGCGAAAGATTGGATGTGTTTCGGCTGTCCTAACTGGGGTGGGTAGTTCATTCCACCATTGTGGGGCAAGGATTATTAGTGTGTGTGCGTTTGAACGTGTGCATGTTTCAACCTACATTTCCATTTAAAAAAAACTCCTATAATAGTGGGGGTCGCGGCTCTCTGACACCGTTATTTGGGGGTCGCGGCCTGAAAAGTTTGGGAACCCCTGATGTAGATAAAGAAATATATATATTATTATTATTATTTGTTTTTTTAGGGCTGTCGAAATGAATGCTTTAATTTTGGAGATTCATTTAAATTATTTAAAGCATTAAAATAAATGAATCTAGATTAATCTATGGAGTGAAAAATCTTCAATTTTAGCGCCGCAGATATAAGAAAGAGGTCTAGCTGAGTCAATGTTGATGGTTTTGTTGAACATTTGTATTTCACAGGAGAGAAACTGTATTCAAAGAAAGCGATTAAAATAGTCTTTGAATCTAAATATACTTTCTTTGTGTTGATTTTACATTAATTCCATGATTTTACTCAAGTGAATATCTGTTACAAGCTTCGGTCTTAAGTAGAAAAATGCTATTTTTAATCTAGATTAATCTAGATTAATTACAGAAAATTGTGAGATTAATTAGTAAACGTTTTTTTATCTATTGACAGCACAAATTTTTTTGCATTCAGGGGGTAGTCAACTACCAGTCGATTATCGGCAAATTTTGGTCAATCAAAGTCGACTATACAAATCCTTACTGTATAGAAACTTGGGGAAACACATACGAAACGAATCTGAATCCTATTATCATTTTACAGTAAACAATGTTAGTTATCTCCATCCTACAAACACACTGTTTTTTGAACTAAGGGCATTAAAGTTCCTTGACTTAGTTGACCTTAAAACAGCAGAGATAGTTTTTAAAGCAAGAAGTTATCAACTGCCATGTAACTTACAAATTTTGTTTAAAGAACAAGAGGTGACGTATAATTTAAGAAGGACACTCAATTTGAAACAGCCTAGAGCTCGAACCACACTTAAAAGTATGTCTGTGTCAGTTAAAGGAGTGAAACTCTGGAACAATATACCGGATGAAATAAAAAACAGCAGGAGTATTTTTAAGTTTAAAAAGATGTTTAAAAACAGGGTTCTAGAATCGTATAGTCAAATTTAACCTACAATCTGTTTTACCCTACCATGATACTCGGGTATTGCAGATTAAGTTTTGATTTTCCTATGTTGGCTTATGTTCTCTTCGGGAACGTTTTTTGTTGATTGTTGATTTTTTTTGTTTGTTTTTATCTTGCAAACTTTAACTTTTTTTGTTCTTTTCTGGATCGTTTTTTGTAGATTTATTTTGTTTGTTTGTTATATTTTGAAAACTTTAACTTTTTTTTATTTGTTTTTTAATTAGGGGTAGGTTGCTCTATAAGCCTTCGGCTTCAAACCTATCCTTTTCGTTTGTTTATTTGTAAAAAAAAAAAAAAATCAAAAAACTATTTATGTTTATTTATTTGTATGTGTAAACATTCTAAATAAAATAATTCATTCATTCTTAGTCGGGGACAGGCCTAGTATGTTGTGCGAGTGAGTTTGGATTACCGGTCATTAGAATGAATGGTAATGGATGGTCTCTGCATTTGTAAAATATTATAGTTTATAATATATAGTATTATAGCTAGGAGTGCCCCCCGGACCCCGGTTCTAAACGGGAACCGGTACTATATTAGAAAAGACCGGGGTATTGATAAGCTCCGACGTTATCGGTACTGCCATCGATACTCTAGAAATTATTATTATTATGAGTTTTTTTTTTTAAGGAATTTAAACATTGCGAACGATCTCTCCTCTCTCTGTCTCTGCACGAGAAGCGAGCCACAGCGAGCCATTATTACTCACACTCAACTTTTTTTGCCATTGCTATGTCTACTATACATTGGTTTCTTTATTCGAATGCATTTATTTCTATAGACCAGTGGTGCCCAACCAGTCGGCCGTGATCGACCGGTAGATCAATGACATGCAATATAATTGATGCGAGCAATGTTAGCTGCTAACTAGTAATAAATAGGCTAAGCTAACTAGCGTTAGCTTAGCGTTAGCCGCTAACCCTGGAAAACGCTCAAAGCGGACTCCACGACACCAGTTCCATTCGTGAGAAACGGGGGTGGGTTATATTGACACGGCTTGACAACAGAGGTTCAAATATAACTTCATATTTATTGGTTATTTGTTTCTTTATATCAGCATCCAGCTTCCACCACCGTGTGTTAAAACTCTTCCTGTGTTGACGTTAGAGCGTGACATCATCGCTACGGCAAGCTTACACGCTCAAAACGCAAACCGTAAACAGAACCCGGAGCGCACCAAGACACACAGCCTCTACTAATAACATGGAGTATTGAACCGTTTTTAACAGCTGGGTATTGGGTGGGACATTCTGATTTAAAGGGGAACTATCTTATAAATTGCCTTTTTGAGTGTTTAGCATTGTTTCCTAGCTATGATCTATGTCTCAAAATTCTCATATTGGCGCATTCTTCCAATTCTCCTCTCACAATATTCACCCTCACTGAACTGAGTCATTTGAAAATGTGCGCGATATGTGATGTCAGAAAGACACCGCTGCATGTTAATGTTCAGGCGGCGGGGCCGTGGCGCAGTGGTTTAGGAGCCCAGGAAAAATGCTGTTTTTGAGGACTTGATTAGAAATACAAAACAATGAATAAAAAAAATATATATATTACAGAGGTGTTCCATAGACTCACAGGAATTGTGTAAAAGTGCCCAAATAGTGAAAGAAATAGTAAAATAGTTCCCCTTTAAGAACTTTCTAAATAAAATAGAAAGTCCCAAAATAGTTAATTTATCTGACTGCTTGTATTAATTGATCAAAGAAAGTTGCCATGTGCAGTAATATAGTTATATAAAATAATAATAAAGCAATGTCGATTCTGTTCTTAATAAAAAAAAAAATTATTTTGCTAAATCAAAAAGAACCGATAAGAGTATCGATAAAGTACCGAACCGCTAAGCAGTATCGATAAGAGTAGTAGTATCGATAAAATCCTAACGATACCCATCCCTAATTATAGCGTCTTTGTTTGCTCTGTGAGAGAGAGAGAAGAAACACTGTGGTTGCGGCCTGGTGGAGATTTGCTCTCTACCAAGCACACTTTTCTAGTTTGTTTTGAGGTTTAGGGTGTGACTTCAGAAGTGGTTTTCAACCAGCCCAAGCATGAATCAGAGGAGCTGGTTTGGGACGGAATGTTGCATGTTTTCGCCTCTTTGTACAAGAGTGAACCCTGACAATTAAGCAATAGACATTGGGGCCTACTGTCACCAAAACCGGTAGAAAACTATTTCCAGATATACTTTTCATACAAAATCGCCCCATGCAGTGTGGAGAATACACTATTATGAAGGTATCAAGACTTGTTTTTTGCCCTGTACCAGTATATCAAGACTCTGCTCCCCAAAATGTAGTCCTCTGTCAGTGTCTTCTACCATGTAGAGTCTGGGATTTTTTTCACTGAAGACATGTTGTCATCGAGCTAAGGAAAAGTCTTAGATTCTACACACAATCTAGCGGTCAGATGCACACAGGCCTTTAAGGGTATAATCTCTCTCTTCCCAGAGCTTTCCCCACCAGACCTCTCTCTCTCTGTACTCCTGCTGTGCATAAACTGATAGTTTAGCAGCAGCTTTTCCTAAATAGAAAATTACATGGACGTCTAAAAACATTGTTGGTGGCCTTGCCTTGGGTTTGAATGTCAGCGGTAGTTATGGGTTCTCATAACAGACCTTTGAAGATGATTTGATTTCAGAACCATGTTTTTCATACAGTATATAAGACTAGTGATGCACAGATGTGAAAATTGTGGCCGATACCGATAACCAATATTAATGTTTCTGTTCTGGCCGATGTCGATATCTCTGTATAGAAAACACTTTTTTATGATAATCAAATAAAGAGCTATTTTCCAAAACGTTTTTTTTTTTTTTGAAATTATTTTCAGAAATTACTGATATTTTGAAACTATTTAAGGCCAAAACATGTAAATCGGCCCATATGTTCCTTTAAGTTGAGTTATCGCACCCAAATTAGGTTTATATTCTAGTATTGGTAACAGGGTCTGAACCATAATTTAAACTTAATTTGGGTGTAAGAGCTCATCACACAAACATTTGATGGCCCCCATGTCAAGTGTCTCGCTCGCTATCTTTCGAGAGACCCCGGCTCTTACATCCAAGTGACATGGCGGATTCGAGGCTTTACTCTCTCTGGTTTTCTAGCTATAGGAAGGAGTGGTACACGTTCGCCTATCCACAGAACCGTCCACAAGGCTAAGGAATAATTAGGTGAATTCTCCTTAAAAAGAAATTATAATAATAAACGCTGTGCAGCGCGCTTCACACAACGTTAAGTCTTTCAAAAACCTACTTAGATTATTTCCCACAGAGACTCCTGTCTCCCACTTTTGGAAGTGAGCGAGTGTGTCCAATTGTAGGGAGGCATGCGTCGGAGGGACTATAAATCTGTCCTGTCTCCCGTTTGGACAACGTCTGTATCTTTTACGCCATATGAGAAAGAGCAGAGAGTTCAAGGCGACCATGATAGATACTTTACCTTCTAGTGGGGTATAGGGCTGTAACTCACCCGTGTGCGGCAGAGCTGATAGTAAATGCCAGGCAAGCAAATACAGGGGAGCCTGGCGATAAGGGATGTTTAGCCTGTCTGAGTGTCTGTCTGTCTCCCCCCCTCCTGTTGATTATTGTGTTAGCATACAGAGGCCCAGTTACGGTAGCATCTCTACTCTATTTCGGCTTCCGTACTGGAGGATGTTTACACAATTTACAATTAATTTAAACTGCGGGTATCTCGTGTCTCAAATTAAACTCTCATTACAGTGTTTAGCCCGAAAATAATTTGTCTCTCTTAATTTGACTTGCTGGGAGAGAGCGGGGGTGTTTATGTTTTGCGGATGAAAAACGGTGAGGCGCCCGGGTTTAAATGTCAAGCGCCTCAGGTGGTGTCCCTACCATTCGCACGTTTTATGGTTGTGTAATTATTTATCTAGGGCTTACTACTCTGGTGCTGGAAGACAAATGTGGTTTAATTTGCCCCTCCCCTCTCAGACAGCCCTGATACCAGCCTCTGCGCATCAGGAAGCCTCCTCCCCCCCTCCCAGTCCTCCATGGCCCTTAATTACAATGACTAGTTTGATGGATTAAGTCGACAGTATGCACAGGGACAAGGGGAGGTAAAAATCACCGCCTAATGTACCCGACCGGCGCATCCCAGTCCCCCGCTTTTCCAAGGGACGACTTGTAGCGCTTTCCCCTCCCCTTGTAACACAAAAAATGTTTGCTTTAAATGAATTGATTGAGGCTTCTTTTTACTCGTTGCTCTGGACGGGGGCCAAGATACAGGCTGTCTGGCACATTAGGCACCACCCCCCTTGCAAGTTTGAAATGTGAGCTGCCTGCGTTTTTTTTTTCTTTTTTTTTTTTTCTCCCTCTCTCTCTCTCCTTCTGGCGAAGTGGCTGTGGCCGCTTCTGTGTGATGTGTATATTGGGAGAGCAAGCAATGGATCACTAGACAGAAGAGAAGATACATCAATAACAGCTGCATACGTCCGAGGTGAGGAGATAAGCATTTGGTTCTCTCTCTCTCTCTCTCTCTCTCTCTCTCTCTCTCTCTCTCTCTCTCTCTCTCTCTCTCTTTTCCCCTCTCTACCTCTCACTGACACCCTCCACCCACACACACCCGCCCCACACATCTCTCTCCCTCCCCTCTCCCCCCACTCTCTCTCTCTCACTTTAACCCTTTGTGCTACAGAAGCCGGTTCCTTATTTTCTTGAATTATTTGTGACAAGCTTTACTTTCTCTCTCTCTCTCTCTCTCTCTCTCTCTCTCTCTCTCTCTCTCTCTCTCTCTCTCTCTCTCTCTCTCTCTCTCTCTTCTCTCTCTCTCTCTCTTCCTCTCTCTCTCTCTCTCTCTCTCTCTCTGATCCAAATGTGTGTCCTCCTCCTTCAAGCTGTTAGTTTGCTGTATGAAGTTTGTCTCCTGTTTCCTCCAGCTTAGCCCTGGTTCATTCTCATTGTCTCTCTGGGGTATTTGCCTGAGTGCAAAGGAGCCGGTGGCAGAGCTACAGCCCCATTAGCAACGACTCCATCTGTGATTGGTTTTGCCTGCGAAACGGGAGAGAGCAGCCAGGAATAATTGATGTGTATTGTGCAGTCAGTCGCTGGACACGCAGAGAGGAGAGAGGAAAACAGAGAGGCTGCTGCCCTGAGACACTGAGGGGAAGAGGGGAGGGGGGGGGGGGGGGGGGGGGGCGTTAGAGAGGAGAGGAGGGTGGGAGGTATAGAGAGACACACATACAGGGAGAAAGCTTGCAAATAGCTGCTGGCTTTCAGTGGTGCAGAGGCTGCCCTGTATCGCCTGTGTTCTGCCATCGCAGATCCCTGCTCCGAAATGTTTCTAGACAGAGCAGCTCCTCTCTTTTTTCCCTGTGCAGTGAAGAGTGAGCAATAAGACGGACAGGCAGGCAGGGACATTTGGTGTGGAGTTAAGTCTGGTTGAAATACGGGTGGCGTTTTTTAGGCAATGGGGTGGGGGTGGGTGGGGGTGGCGGGGGGGTCTTTGCTCCTGTGCTCAGGACGAGTACTGTGAAGCCGCGAGCTGCTGTCAAACAGGAGGAGACGGCAGTAGAAGCGGGTGGTGTTTGTACAGGGGGGTGTATTCGCTGACGAGAGGGAAGGTGGTTCTGCAGCTGGAAGCAACACTGCGGGGGGGGGGGGGGGGGGGGGGGTTGATAGAGGTTGATCTTCTTTTTCTCAATGGTGGGTGGGTGGGTGGGTGTGTGGGCTCCCTGCCATGCCTTAAACTAATGGAATGGAGTTTGACAGTATGACTAGTGCCTTGCAGCACTCCCCGCATGATAGAGTTGCAACAGCTGACTGCTGCATTTGACCCACTTACCGCTCACACAGAAGGGGTCAAAATGGCCTTGATTATCTCCTCGCGAGTCAGGCTGACCTACTTGAGGCGACGTTTTTTCCGGCAGACTCTCGGGCAGTTTAGCACACTTCACTTTGCTTTACCCGAGCGGGCGCCACACACACACACACACACACACACACACACACACACACACACAGTGGCTAAACCTGCCGACTTCACTAAGAAAAAAATACCGTGGGACCTTGACGGTGTCAGATCTAGGGAGAGTGATTCAACGCTTTTGATGACTCAATCGTTTTCTTAACAACACAAGGTCCACATGGGTGGTTTCTACGAGCAGCAACAGGTTTTGCATTCAAGGTTTGCTCCGTAGTAGTGTCTGGCGGTATCTGAGCCACCAACATAAGACCGAATGAATGAGTGTTTGTTGTTTTAAGTAATTATTATCCCAGAACGACGTGTGTCGGGGATATTAGGGTTTTAATGTGAATACAATAACTCAAATAGATTTCATTCGACTCTTTTCAAATTTGTGGTGCACATTCATGACCCATAGCGGAAGAAGCCTATTGATTTTGGTGACCCCATAATCTTTTCTCTAGCGCCACCATCAGGCCAAATATTCATATCCTACTTGTAAACGTGATAACTCCAATAGCTTGCATTCCAATATATTAAAAAAATTTGTGGTGCAGATTAATGACTCAAGAGGAAAAAGCCTATTGATTTTGGTGACCCACCCCATGGGCTTTCCTATAGCGCCACCATCAGGCCAAACGTTCAATACTCATATGAGTGTATCTCCTGATCCGATGTCCACCCAACTTGACAATATATTTGTATAGCAAGGAGGCCTGTGGTGTTCAGAGTCATCTGGCCTCACGGAGACGCTCTCATGAAACTAAAAACATTAACAACTACTCAACGGGGGCGGCTAGGTGGTGTAGTGGGCAAGGCGCTCGCCACCAACGCTGGAGACGCTGGGTTCGAATCAGCTTGGCTGGTCGTTCACACTAACACAATTGGCAGTGTTAGGGGTGGGAAAGCTGATGGGTGGGTCCTGGGCGTTGTGGACAGCGACCCCTACAGTTCGGTCGGGGCGCCTGCACAGCGAGGGTAGGATCTGGAGGGAGGTAGTGTGACCTTCCACACGTTACACTCTCCCAGTGAGAATCTGCGCTGCCAGGCTGGCTGCTGGCTGGCTGCACATGTGTCGGAGGAAAGCATGTGACAGTCTCCGGCCTCCCGGACCAACAGTAGGGGGGGGGGGTGCGCAACGACCAGGAAGAGGATTGGGAATTGGCATAACGACTAACAGTGGGATGGGAGAAAAATCGGAAAAAAGGAGGGGGGGGAAAGATAATAATAAAAAATTTAAAACTACTCAATGGCTCGAATTAGGGGACATGGTCACAAAAAGTTGATTGAGAAATTGGGCCATTCGGGGAAATGTGTACCCGCTGTCATTATCTGTAACATCCCTCCCGTCTCGAATGCACTCGAGATAAAGGCTGTTTATTTCTCACACGTTGATTTAGCTCCTCCCATGCTTTCTGTTATCATTTACTCTCTCACTCCACCGATAACGTTTTTATATTTTTTTTTTGCTGAAATCAAATTCCAAACCGCTAATATATCTTAAATAATTGCTGCTTTTGGGATTTTCCTCTCACCATGTGTGTCTGTGGGAGCGTTCCCGACGTGCCGAGACAAGCACCGACACGGCGACGCCGGCGAGCAGGGAGATGTCGGACTGTTCCATACCGCCGCCGTGTGCCGTTCCAACCATTCATTAGCAGTTTCGGTGTCGATTCTCAACGAGCCTCTCGTTCTGCAATATCAGAGATGTGTACAAGTTGTGGAATCACACTCCTCCCTGTGGAGCAACTCCTCAGATTTAGCTCCCTAAAGCCCGCCCCCCCCCCATCAAATCAACACAACAGTTATCAGCATGCAAGATAAATCATTGCTTTGTTTTTACAGTACACCAGAGGCCCTTTCCTTCCTCCATGTGGCTTTACTGAGAGAGATCCAGACTATAGGAAGACTTATCTCCTGCTCACCCAAACTAGGGCTGACAAGTAGGCCTTTATCGAATTCATACTGCTATTGCAAAGTGAAAGAATGCAGTATCCATATTGGTCAGTAACGTAGAGAGAGATTTAAACAACGTGAAAAGGAATTGTAGATTCTTAATGATGATGATGAAGACTTTATTCCAGACTCAAGGTCCATATTACACATATACAAAACAACAACAAAAATACAATAACAAAAGAAACAAGGCCAACAACATAGATTAAAATACATAAAGGCATTGATTCCAAGGTTTCCACAAACCAGAGGAGTACCTTCAACCTTGTATCACTTTGTTTGACATCAGTAGGTGTGCAGTATAAAACGGAGTATAATAGGCTCTGAACAGACTTATTTTCACATTGTCTGTACACATATAACATTTTCATGCCAGCATATTGGCCTGTGCATACAGTTTCAATTTAAAGGGATATTTCACTTTAATAGAACGTGTCAAGTTTCAGAACTCTTACCTCTATGGGAAGTAATCTACAAGTAAACTAGTGGCCAGTGACCACTGTTGTCCCTGTTGTCTGCTCTCAACACCACCATTCCTCCCATGGTGTCAGGTTCCTCATTCACCTCCATACATTTTGAGGACCATGTCTAAATATCTTACATGTGAAGTAAAAACAAACTACTGCTGTACAGATTTCAATAAAACAGACAATTCTGAGTCAAAGGTAGGTGTTTGTTTTGGCATTTGATGTGTGTTTACACATTTATTACCAGAAAAATAAAAGCAGATTGGACAATTTGTTGTATGTCAGGCCTTGTCCAGACGGTGATGATTTTGGGTGTATCCGCCAAAGTATTTTATCGTATGCACGTTTTGTCCACACGGAACCGCGTTCTGGGAGCCTGAATACGCTATTTTCTGAAAACGGGTCCCAGAGTGAACAAATGTGAAGACGCCACCATTGCGTTCCCGTCTTTACAGGCCAGTACGCATCTTTCCTGAACCAATGACGCAATAGCCCACCTCTCCCTTAATCCGCATGCGCAAACTCAGCCAACTAAAAAGAAACATGATACAACATAGCTGCAGTTAGTCGCTTGTTCACCAACAATCTCAACATTTGTATTAGCCTTAGCTCAAAAACACAGAACTGGACGACACAAGAACAATAATACTTCCGGTCGAGGGGATTAAAAATAAAAGAGCGAAGTCTAAAACACTGAAGCTATTGAAAGATGTTTATTTTGTACATTTGTGGCAGCGTTACAGCATTTTCAGTCTTTCTGTGCTCGCCTTCCTCCGCCGCCACTGTAGGCAACGTGTTTTCGCCAGAGAGCAGCGCATGTGAGCCGCAGTGTTTCTCTCCTCTCCTTTGGAAACTAGCGTTAGCTCAAAAACACAGAACCGGACGACACAAGTTGTTCCACTAGCGATAACAACAATAACACTTCCGGTCGGGGGGTTTAAAAATAAAAGAGCGAAGTCTAAAACAGGAAAGACGTTTATTTTGTACATTTGTGGCGGCGTTACAGCATTTTCAGTGGTTTCTTTTGGACGCACATATTTCTTGAGACAATTTCGTGTTTACGGAAAACCTTTTTGAAATGTTTTTTACATGAAAACTAAAAAGATTGGTTCCGTCTGGACAAGTGTGCTGTGTACCTTTGCCTTGTATCGAATGTTCTTGCTGGAAGACAGATTCTAAAGATTCTGTGAAAAGTTGACAGTTGGTCAAATTACACTTGAAGTGAGAAATAGTTCCTATACTTAATCATTTGAAAAATGAAACATTAGCTAAAAAAAACAAGTACCTTTGATGCAGACACATTTATTACATGGAATAATATTGCTGTATTGTTAGTTTATAATTCAGAAGTATGATATTTAGACTTGGTTCTCAAAATGAATGGAAGTGAATGAGGAGCCTGACACCTGGGAGGAATGGTAGCGTTGACAGCGGACAGCGGTGGTCACTCGCTTACTTGTAGATTACTTTACATAGAGGTAAGACTGCTGATTGTTCTACTAAAGTGAAATATCCCTTTAAGACTAGAACTTTAAAACTGCAATCGCTGTATCTGCTCAAATAATGGCAACGTGTTATTTTGTCCCCATCAGCTCAGCCCACTATTCGAAACAGAAATGTTGTTCTCCCTCCCAGATGGCATCTTGTCGTCGTACCGTAGGAGGGGAACATGAAAGTGACAGCACTACTTCCGTGCGCTGTCTTTTTTTTTGGTAACCTCTGCAAAACAACCAGGCCCGGTGGCGGCGTTCAGTGGGTGGGAAATTAATTGATCTTAATTTGATCACTCGGCCCCGTAGATGCAAATTAATCGTACATATGCTCCCTTTTGTAAGGGGTGGGCTCGGTACCAGGAGAGAGGAGAGGAGAGCACTTCACAGTGCAGATCTAGAGGAGAGTGAGTTAGGTGCGAGAGAGAGAGGGGGACAGTAAGTGGCTGTCGGTTGAGTGGCACTTGAGAGGAAGAGCAGAAAATGAGACTGTGGTGGTTATGAGAGATTACATTCGACGGCATCGGACAATGTTAAGCCCAGCCCATTAACAACAAACTCAGCTCTCGGGGGAACTCCTGTGTCTCTGCTCACTATCTGATGGCCATGTCCATCCACGGTCATCATACCACTCTCATCGGGAACGGTTTTTGATTGGATGCTCCGTTAATTGTGCTAAGTGATGGAGCCAATCAGGGGGGAAGCCTAAGTGTCAAATCATCGAATCACCGTACAGATTTGGGGTGTTGGAACCAAGGTTTCTATATTACAAAGGTTTAGTCATCGAGGTAGACAACTCCTCGGGCTTAGAGAGGGCGTTCTAAAAGTTTAATTCATGTGAATTCTGCCACCAGTGGTCGCTAAATGTCCATATTGTTGTCACGGTTGTCGAGGAAACGCTATTGTTTCATCGTCGATGTCTAGACCTGATTTTCTAAAGACCTTGGTTTAGAACGAGGAAATAATCCATGATTCAAATATGTACTTGTATGTGTCCTCACTCACAATTTGCCAGGATACCACAGAAATGTTGTCCGTGTTGCATTACCGACCGTAGTAAAATGTTAAATTGTAACCCTACAGAAACCACCACCTGCAGGAGATGTCAGACTGACTCAGGTACTCGCTGTATGTCAACGTACTCTGTACCACAAAGTCATACACATCGGCTGGATGCACCCATCTTCATCACAGTCTTCATTTTATTATAATTATAATTTTGTCTTTTACATCCCAACATAGGAGCGTGTAGACATTCTGTACATGGAATGATATGTGGTGTATGGGGTATGTGCTTTTTGGTTGGTCATTTAAAAAGAAAAAGTGATATGGGCTCCATTGGCTGCTACTCTGTTGTCTGTTGGAGTTTTATGACGCATGATTTGTTTTTATTTTATTTGTATTATAATTTATTTTATTTTATATATATATAATTTTGCTTTTGTCACATTACATATACTCTTTTTTTTCCCCGGTGTTCATTCAACCTACAGCAGAAGAAATTAACTGATTCTATGGATATAGTCAGTGGGAACCAAGCTAATATTAACCCTTTCACTACCACACTACAGAAGGTTAACCCTTTACTATCACACTACCGACCGTAGGGTTAACCTGCTGTTGTGTGGCAGTGAAAGGGTTAACCTTATGTGTATTGTCGCAGTGAAAGGGTTAACCGTTTGGTAGTGCGGCAGTGAACGGGTTAAGTGTCATTGTTTCTATTTGGGCAGAGTGGATATCATGGGGGATGTGTATTATTGTAATCCAGGGCTGCTTGCACATATGGATGACTCTAATGAGCCTAGGGGGGGGGGGGCGCCAAGATCCTTCCCCTGCTCCTCCGGCCTGTGTTTTTGCTGCACTACTAAAAAAAAAGGAGGGCGTCGTCGACCCCATGCCCACTGTGAAAAGGTCACAGGTGACTCAGCCACCAGCGTGCGCCTCCGTGCCACCGCCGGATCCGCCCGGCGCCCCCCCGAGGTGGGCACTAGTCCGGGCGCATCTGCTCCATGCCTAATTAGTATCATTGTGGACGAGGGCTTAAGGCTGGGCTTGGTTAATAGCAGCCTGTTGCTCTGGGATACAGTCTGGTTGATGTAAGCAGCTTCTCCCCAGGTCAGCCCATGTGATAATCTGGTTACAGAGGCTTCACACACTTAAACACACACTCCGCACTGCGGTGCTGTCAGGCTGTGTATAGTAACATGCCTGACATTCAGGAGACAATGTTATGTTGTTGGCAAACAAAGCTTCAGTCGGGGGGGGGGGGGTGGGGGGGGCGTCATGCATGTGTTTGACATTCGCTTTGTCCTGATTATTGCGTTTAAGCTCTTTCTGATTACACTCTGAAACAATTTCCCTGTCTCCATTTGTTTGCGGCAGTGGAAAGGATTTGTTCATGTTTCTATTAACAACGGTCCGTAGGTAAAATATGTTTTCCCCACCCTCCATGGATGGCTGTTCAACTTGTTGGTAGACACCTGCACATTACTGCAGTGCCTCGTTGCCAGATCGTGGCCTCTGGATTTAAGATGTAAAGATGCCAAGATGCATATTTGGAGGGAGTTTTGCCTCCAATCAGCTTCCAGTTGCAGGGAGGGAAAGACACGCATTAGGAGACACCCAACATTATGGGAAGAACATAATAAGAAGATGGCTACCAATTTCCTCTCTGTGCATTCAGTAGAAAGCTATCCGGCTGCAAGCTAGCCTAGCTTAGCACAAGGCTATGAACAGAAGTGGATACGGATTAGCTAGCCTAGCTTCAAATTATCGGGGGAGGTGTTTTTGGCCAACACTAGGTTAGCTGATCCATGTCCGCTTCCATTAAATTGTGCTAAGATAGGCTAGCTTGCAGCCGGATAGCTTTCTACTGAACGCACAGAGATGAAATTGGTATCTTATCTTCTCGTCTAGCCATGCAGGGATAGAAGATAATGTTGCCGTTGCCTTGTTTCTTTAACCAGACGGAAGATTGCGTTTTGGTTGGGGGGGGGGGGGGGGGGGGATTTCTTGGATTTAATGCACAAGGAATTAACTCTCAATAGGTGGCTGAAAATGCTCTGGATCTCCACCTACTTGTTTTCCAGGCACACTGAGTGGCATGCCCTGTTTTTAATGGAAGAGATTTGCAGTACATGCCAGGAAAGATTATCTCTTAAAACACTGACCTACTTCTCCAAAGGTTGGTTACTGTATAACCGTGACCAACAAATATCGGTGGTGTTGAAATTTGCATGAGATCAGCTTGTTATTGTTGCCTCAAATCGAATGTTCCAGTTAGTATTTTAGTTCACGCCGAATGGATTTATTTTGAAGAAATGTAAT
>NC_140174.1:35658233-35663233 GCF_963971535.1 Notolepis coatsorum | reverse complement strand
TACACACACACACATGCATTGTCTTTTTCTCAGTCGCCGATGCAATAGAGTCTCTGCGCCTAACCCATCCCATCATCCTTCCCCCCATGGGCAGCCGGGAGCAGATAGGGCATCACGCCCCGGGGACCAATCCATGTGCTCCTGTCCGTCTTCATCAAGGACGCCACAGCGTTAGCGATCTGTTGTTGTGCATGTTTTTCCATTGGGTTTATCTTATCGGGGGGGGGAACTCTTGCGAGCACGGGGAGAACATGCAAACTCCACACAGAAAGGCCTGGGAGATACCCCACCTGGGTACCTGGCATCATGGAAACCTGGTCCCCAAGCTGTGTTTTACAGTTCGCTTTTGTTTATTCTTTTTTACGTGCTTTTGTGTACCGGCTGCTCAGTAAATATCCTTCACTATATCCTACTCCTTCATCTCTGCCTCCTCTCTCTCGTTATCGTTGTTCCGCATTTGGGTTCTCCTCTCCTTCCCTCGCCACACATCGTAACAATCATGGATGGATTATGACACAACGGGCCCCTACACACAGCCACCTAAAAGGCCCCCCTCACCACGCACGCATGAGTGTGCTAGCCGACATCACCGTCTTCAACGGGCTCGAGTGGACTAGCTTTTTTAAGCTAGGGTGAAGTTATCCTATGAAACTAGACATGAAGCAGAATGCGTATGTACCGAGCATGTCATGCTAGCTTTTGGTGAAGGGGGCTAAATATTGCTCCAAAATTACACAAATGTTGATGGGGGGGGGAATTGGCATGGCAATTTTCAAAAGGGTCTCTTCACATCTCATCTCAAGATATCTGAATGAAATTGGGTTCTAAGGAACCAAACGAGTTTCTCACCTTTACAACCATGCCCCAACTAGTGCCATGCAGTTTTAGGGGGAAACCATGCAGTGCATTGTCATGCATGATTTCTGCATTTTTACCTATTTCTACAAATTCCAACAGTCTTGGAATTGTATACATTGGGAAGCTGAGACTCTTGTGAATCCAACGAGTCCAATCATATTTATGTGTGATGATTACACGTCTCCATAGTAGCCCATTGAATGTGGAGATTACCTTATTTTTTTTTTTTTTTTTTTTTACTTCACCTCACTGGATAAAATGTGTTACCACTAGGATTACCACAGTCTCATCACACTTTACAACCAGAAACTAGAAACCTAGACCATTCAGAGGATTTATGGCCTGCCTAGGTGCATTGACAATAAGTGAGGAAAAACCTGCTCATCATCCAATCCCTAACCCTACCTGGAAATAAACTGTTCTTGCCAAAAATCTGGAACTGACTACTCAGGGCCAGAGCTGGGAGAGGGCCCTCAGAGGGTCTGGATGAAAATATATATTCTTTAAGGTTTTTACTTTTTGCTAAAAAGGTGTTTATGAATAGCAGCTAGGGCCCAGAGATGACTCTGCACAGGGCCCACAATGTCTTGCTATGGGCCACTTCTGTTGAGCGACCCCAATAACCACAGAGGTTTAAAGCCAAGAGCCAATAACTAAATGTCCCTGTATCTCAACAGGATAAGGTTTTGAAGGTGTCATGATGTAAGACTTTTGGGGGAACGGACTAAGCCCTTTGTATTCACGGCGAAATATATAAAGTTAATAACTACACAGTCTCTGGCTTAGGGGCTGTTATCCATTCCTGGTCATTGTCTACTGTAGGCTTTCAACATGGACTGGACAGTATCTGACCTGGGTCAAATAGTAGGCCTATTTGCAAGTGCACGAGTGCCTTGTAGGTATGGCGTGCAGATGGAACACACACACACAAAAACTCCATCCGATGAATAAAAACCTAATTATTGTTAGCATCTGTATTGAAGACACAATCTGTGATAGCAGTGTGGCACTCCCTGTTGAAGCACTGTTACTGGCTTTATTTACACAGATTTATTGATTTTGTTCTCTAAAATGGTTTGCAATTGATGCAAGGACTGACAGCATGTGACAGCTAAATGTGAGTTATACATGACTGTAAAAGGTTTGTTTACATGTTTGTAAACATTGGAATAAAACAGACCTGTATTTTGAGTAACGACGATGACGTTTTAAAAAGTACATTTTCGATCTACAAGTCAAATTCTTCAAGAAATGTGTTCATATGCACAGAGTGGATATATTATGGTCAAATAAATCCCAGGTTTAATTTGACTTAACAGGTAGCTTTAACTTGCTGTTTATTGGATGGGGTTAAAAGAAGATATTTGCTATTAGTGTTATTATTAGCTATTCGATTGTTGCTATTGATCTTTGATTGTGTGGCTAGTTCATTACTTCATTCTTAACACAGCCTTCACCAGGGAGCAGCGAGGTATTGATCAGTAGGTTTTTCAATCACATAAAAGTTTATTTTCAAATAGGCTGGAGGTCTGGACACTATTTCATTTTACTGAGAAAACAACTGACCTAATATTAAAACAAGTTAACCTCACAGGAATCAAACAACCAATCATATGATGTCCTGCTTTTTACCACAGTATCACATCTCAGTATCACATCTACTATTTGAGGGCCACTGGCCCAATAGCATATATCTGCAGAGCCACAGAGCCCAACGTCTGGGCGGCTCGCTCTCACTCTCTCTCTCTCTCGTTTATGACATACACAACTTTCGTCTTGTTTACATCCCCCATTTTCAATTCATCATAACATGACATACAGATAGACAGTACTGTTACATCTAGACATTTATGACATACCAGATCTACAAATATACTAGACATTTATGACATACCAGATCTACAAATATACAGCACTGTTTGTGATACAAAAATAGTCTAAAAAGAGAGTATATACATTTGAGGGGGAATAAACTGTACATTGGAAGAGGTTGGGTAGGTGGGGAAAACTGTACATTGGAGGGGGTTGGGTGGGGGGGACTGTGCATTGGAGGATTGGAAAAGGTTGGGTAGGTGCCTTTCTCAGCCTTTCCTGAGCTAGACATTATCAAACAGGCCACTGGTTACTGAGGGCCACACACAGGCACACAGAAACACACAGAAACACACACACACACACACACACACACACACACACACACACACACACACACACACACACACACACACACACACACACACACACACACACACACACACACACACACACACACACACACACACACACACACACACACACACACACACACACACACACACACACACACACACACACACACACACACACACACACACACACACACACGCATACACATAATATCATTCACAAGGTGAGAGGCAGAAGGACTGTGTGTGACAGTGGAGTGTTCAGTACCAGACGAGGGAGCTATAGCTAGCCCATATAGTGCAGAGAGAGAGAGAGAGAGAGAGAGAGAGAGAGAGAGAGAGAGAGAGAGAGAGAGAGAGAGAGAGAGAGAGAGAGAGAGCTATATCAGTAGGATCACTCCACTTCACTCCACACGCCGGAGTCTAAACAAGTCTCTGTTTTCATTTCCATAAAGCCGCGCTCTGTCTTTTGTTCTGACAGAGATAAGATGTATAAATTATGAGCAGCTGACAAAGTATACTGGGGCGCCTCGGGCAGCTCATCAGTCATGCTCGGCCTGTCAGCAGGTAACTGATGGGGGCCCTGCAGGCACAAAGCCCCCCTTTTAAAGCAGAGGGGTGTGGGGTGGGGGCGGGGGGGGGGGGGGGGGAGACCAGGAATTAAAGCTGTTGTCGGAGTCCCAGGCACAACAGCTGACTCATATTTACCCGTCTCTTTAAGAGAGAGAGAAAGAGCGAGGAGAGGGTGGCAGACGCCAAAAAAGCTTCAAGCTTTCAGAGTGTTTTGTTGGCCCTACTCTCTCCTCATGAGTGTACGTCTTACTGTTGTGCTCCGTCGACATTTTACAATGGCCGTCGAGAGGAGGGCAGGCCTGGAGAGAGAGAGAGAGAGAGAGAGAGAGAGAGAGAGAGAGGGAGAGGGAGAGAGAGAGAGAGAGAGAGAGAGAGAGAGAGAGAGAGAGAGAGAGAGAGAGAGAGAGAGAGAGAGAGAGAGGGAGAGGGAGGGAGAACATAACAGGAAGAGTATAAGACCACCCAAGAGAAGCAGGGAAAGGTTCTCTTTGCTAGTAAAAAAAAAAAAAAAGACAAAGGTTGTCAACTGTGGTTCCACTGCACTTGAACATGAACGCTTCTAATGCTGAACAGATAACACTAACACTGGTTATCTGTCAAAGTCCCAAGGATACAGTGCGGTCGATAAGTCCTATGGCGGTGAAACATCTCAGTGTCGTTTTGGCTCTGTACTCCGGCACATTGGGTTATGTAGTAATACTTCTGCATGTTATGTTGTTCAGTCCCCGAGGGTTGGAGGGAAATATAAATCATCAGCCCCCCTGTCGCCCTGTGAAAGTACAGACGGTGCAGAGCAGTCATAGTACGTACATGTTACTACGGAAGTCACTGGAGAAACTGGACAGGGGAAATAAATTGCATCTGTCTTTATTTTTTTTACTTACTGTACTGTACGAGTTTGACAGTTGATAACTAGCAAAACTGCCATGCACACACATGCTAGTGAGGTTGGTCTCTCAACAGTTGCATTGTTGACATTTACAAAAACAAGACCATTTCTAAATGGAACCCAATCAATGTCTATAGACTACAGAGTGAAGCTGCGTCTGATCGCCTCCGTCCGTAATCTGGTATGTCATAAATGTATAGATGTAGCAGTACTGTCTATCTGTATGTCGTGTGTGTCATATGATGAATTGAAAATGGAGGACCCTGATGGAAACAAGACGAAAGTCTTTCTCAGGTCTGCATCCTCTTAACAATTGTATGTATTGAGCTGTACTGTACTGTACCCATTCTGCAATCTGTTAATAAACTTTTCAATCAATCAATCAAATCGCCTCCGTCCGTGTCCCTCAATTGACTGTACGCTTCGGTGCCGCCTCTATGTAGTTTTGCGTTGTATTTGAATGTACTGTTATAGTGACAGGGAGTGTATATTTCCTTGAACCCTCCGGGACTGAA
>NC_140174.1:35585733-35653233 GCF_963971535.1 Notolepis coatsorum | reverse complement strand
TTTGAGATAGGACAATTTTGTGTCCTTTCTATTGAGAGGTGGAAAAGCAATCAACGGGCTGTCTGTCAAGTACTATGGGGCCTTTTCAAGAATTGACAGGAGTTGCACCATTTTTTCGCACGGTAACCTTGAGGAAGCATAAATAACTCTTTAAATAACATTTTCATCTGAATCACAATGAGCCTTAATGACTTCCAATCGATATTCGGGAAGACGTCATCGTTTTTCCCCCCTACCCTATAAAAAACATTCCTGAGAGAAAATGCCCGCTGTTTTCAAGGTACATGTGGACGTCTTTTGTGCCTTCATTTAGGGAGGTGATGTTGCAGTTGAGTGCATAATGAAGCTTTGTGTGTGTGATTGTATGACGTTTTTGCGACTGTTGATGTGGTGGTTTATGATTAAAAGGTAATACATATGTAATTCCATGTAATGTTATGTTATGTGGTCGTCCAGGTTCAGTTTCTAGTCTAACAAAGCTTTTCAGATTGAAAGGAAAGGGGGGAAACACACAAGCATTGTTTGCAGTCACCCTTTTCTTTATACCGCTATAGACTGGTGTTGAGAGCCTGGGATTCTGTCTGTCTCTGTGTGTGTTTGTGTGTGTGTGTGTGTGTGTGTGTGTGTGTGTGTGTGTGTGTGTGTGTGTGTGTGTGTGTGTGTGTGTGTGTGTGTGTGTGTGTGTGTGTGTGTGTGTGTGTGTGTGTGTGTGTGTGTGTGTGTGTGTGTGTGTGCGGGCGTGCGTGCGTGCGTGCGTGCGTGTGTGTGTGTGCATGTGTATGTGTGGGCGTGTATTAGTGTGTTATGTACATATGTCTGAAAAATAGAGGAACAGAGAGAAAGCAAGTGAGCCTGTGTTTGTGTGAGTATGGACGTACCAGCGCACGTGCACACACACACGCGCGCGTGCGCACACACACACACTATTCAACGCCGGCCCAAAAGAGTCGTCTTAACAACAATGGTGGGGGGTAACATGATCTCTCATTACACATTGTGTAAACAGTGTAACCTGTCACTGCTGTCCATCAAGATGATTGATTGTGGGCCTGTCACCAGAGAAGAGTGACGCGTCAGGAAAAAAAACTTTTCCCCCCCTCCCTCTCTCTTTCTTAAACAAAGCCCAGCGCATTGAGCCTGCGACAGACAGTGGTGATTAATGGATTCTTGGTCCCACACCCCTAGCTAATGAAGGGGGAATCTATCATCCTGCCCGGGGTGGCAGATGTCGCGAGGACAGCAATCTGAGTGGCTGGGAACAATTTACTTTCTTTTCTGTAATTGCTCCTGATAAGTGTGACACTAAGGGCTGAAGGGAAAAAACCTACTTGAGTCAATGGCTCCTCGGGGCAGACACAACAACCACAATGGCTGTCACTTCAACGTACATACCACAAAAAGAAAAAACGCTCTCCGCCCCAAAACTATCCCTTACCCGGTACAACAACCTCTCGGAATGTGGGAAAAGGTATGGGACATCAGGGCGGAGACAGAGTTTTGTGTGTGTGTGTGTGTGTGTGTGTGTGTGTGTGTGTGTGTGTGTGTGTGTGTGTGCATAGACGCCTACATAATGGAGCAGTCGAAGCAGGTGCCCCACCACTATTGAGCTTGGGGGGGCAAACATCTGATTTTGGACCCCCACTTTTTGATCATATGAAAAATATGATATACCCCCCCCCCAATATATAAATCTAACCATAACTACGTAATTTCAATCAAATTAATAATACGCAATGACACTTAATAACAAGTTTTTAAGTTTCCAAAGATTGCGAACCCCCCCCCCCCCCCCCCTCCTGCCCCATATGGTTTGATCCAGTGCCTCCCATCTCCAGCGCGTAGACCTTGGCGCACAGCGCTGCAGTCTGCAGGTAGGCTGAGTGTAAATATCAAAGCCCACAGAGTGTGTCATAATATTGGTGGCAGGCAGGCAGGCTTTTCCAGTAAGTTGTTCAAATAAAAGGATTATGTTAGACATGTCTTTACTATTGAGTGGTAGAACTTCTACGGTTCTACCACGCAATACAATAAAAGTGTTTCACGGTCCCGAAATGCGATCTGGTCATACCGTAAATCCTCTAATAAATAATAATAACGTTTCCCTCTCTGGTTGGCGTTAGCTTTAGTGCTAGCGTTATCTAGATATGTGGTGTCAGCTGGATGACGTTGACTTCATTTGCAAACGTTAACGCTATCTATATGGCAGACGAGCAGGGCCGGATTAACGACGGCCGCGGCCCGTGGGCCTTTAGTGACGAGGGCCTCAATTTTTTATTTAATTTTTTTTTACTTTTATTTTATTTATTTTTTTTATTTTTTTTAGATCGATGTCATGACTGTGCACTGCAGACTCAGGGAGGAGGCAGAGAAGGAGAGAAAGAGACACAATAGTTACAGGTAATGGAAATATATCTTTTTTCTCTTTCTTATTAAAAACTTGGCCTATTTGAAAGGAGATTGATTTAATAAAAATAAATGAGCGAAAAATCAATATACAGTATATATATATTAATATATTATTATTATTATAGTAATTGGCTATCATACTGCAATATAAACTGAGTTTTATAGTGAAAAGAGCAGCTTTATTGGTCAAGATTGAAGGCTCTATATTGCAGGAAATTGCACGTACAGGTTAATTAAATTTAAAAACAAACCTGCCATGGAGGGGGTCGTGCCGGACCACCCCTTGCCTGTTCAATAAAAAAAATGTTAAAAAAATCATAAATAAATAAACATTAAAAATATCTTGCAACCTCCCTTTCAACTATAACTAGGCGGCCATGTGTGTGTGTGTGTGTGTGTGCAGGGCCGCCTCAGGGGGTGTGCGAGCAGTGCGGTCGCACAGTGCCTCGCGGGAAGGGGGGCCTCGCAATTTTTTTTTTTTTTTTTTTTTTTTTTTTTTTGAGGCCCCCCTTCCCGCGAGGCCCTTTTTCATCACAGACCTAAAATCTAGTTTTGCTTATATGCTTATATATTTCACATTAGACACGTTTGTAGAATGTGTCTGACTTGTTCCTGGGTCTGCAGTGACATACTATTGGTTTCAACGAAGGGAGCTCTGGTGCTCTGCAGCAGACATACTATTGGTTTCAACGAAGGGAGCGGAGTGGTTACTTACTTGTGTAGTACGCCGGCGTGAGTCAGCTGCGTTTGACTATTTCGCACGTGCAGCTTTTGACTATTATGCTTAGTTATGCCAGCCAACTCGAAGAGGTCGGTTATTATCAGTCGGTCGGTCACCAAGGAACGTTGACGAAAGGCGGGACAAATGGCCGGAGCCTTGTCATGATGCAGTCGGGATATAGCCATGATGATGTCGGCTAGTAGCTAGCTTAGCTAAAGGCTATCTAGCGTTAGCTAACCTAGAGACATGCAGCCAAGATGAAGAGGATGGTCGTTTGGCAGATGAACTTCGTCAACTCCACGCGGTTGTCTCCATCCTCTTGGACGTTTGGTGAGTTTTTAACCTATTCTATTAACTCTATTCTATTCCCGCCGTGGACATCGCTCTCTCTCTCTCTCTCTCTCTCTCTCTGGAGCTAAACTGGCCGACTAGCTGTTGTAGTACTACTAGTAGCTAACGGTGTGTGCCTGGTGTCAGCACCTGGCTGTATGTAGCCGCGTAGCTTGCTTCTGCGTTAGCTAATGGTTAGCGATAGCCTGGTTGACCTAACTGTTAGCCAGTTAGCTGTTTAGCTTCGACGTTAACTGCCGGCTGCGCTCGGCTGGGAACGTTCGTTTGATGCTATCAGTTAGCCTTGAGTTAGCTGTTAGCTTGTGCTACGACCATTGACATTCTGGCACTCTGACTACGACATCATCTTTGACAGAAGATGTAGTCGGGCCTGCACCATGACAAGGCTCTGGCCATAGCTTATTTTTGTCCCGACAGCGAGAGGCCTTTCGTCAACGTGGAGACCTGTGTTGCGGCCTTTCGCCCTGCGTTCCTTGGTGCAGGTAAGATTAATGAAAATGTCATGACATTACCCCACTCTTCCTTCCTTCCCCTCCCGAATGTTTTGTTAATAACGATGTTTTTTTCCAGGCAAAACATATGTTACTTCACAACATTTGGAGATACGACATGTGCTGTGTGTGAATTCATTTGTTCGTTTGTGTAGCTTGGGTAGTGTTGGGCCGTTGGCCAAAGCTGTGTGTGGCCTGGTGTCAGTAGCCTACCTGGCTAGCCTTTAGCTGTCGGCCATTGGCTCCTTGCTGCTTTGTTTTCTCTTGGTATAGACCCTCTTCTCTTTGGATTTAAGTGTTGATCTTTGTCCTTTTGGATCTATGTATATTCATGTGGCCTTTGTGAAGTTATCTTTTCCTTCTGTTTTGTTCTTTCATTAAAAGTTGAATATCCTTTAGGGGGTCATCTTTGCTTATCTCTCTCATACATGCTCTCTCTCTAACACACATGCTCTCTCTCTCTCTCTCTCTCTCTCTCTCTTTCTAACACACACAGTCTGCCTATGGCGGCCTTTCTCAATGGCTAGGCTGTGCTCGCTGAGTCTGTACCTAGTCAAGGATCTTCAGTCACAGTGCTCAGGTATTCTGCCACAGTGTACTCTCTGTTTAGGGCCAAATAGCATTTCAATTTCTTTCCAATGTGTCTCTCTCTGTACACTGTATATTGACTGTAGAACGGGAGCTCTCTCTCGCTCTCTCTCTTGCTATATGTTGACTGTATCATGCCCAGCCTCGGGCAGCGCTATTATTTACGAATATGTTGACTGTATGAAAAAAATATATATATATATACACCTGGAGGCCACTTTCACTCTGTGTGTGTTTGTGTGTGTGTGCCTGTATGTGTGTGAGAGAGTGCGTACATGCGTGTATGTGTGTGTGTGAGAGTGCGTACACGTGTGTGTGTGTGTGTGAGCATGTGTGTGTGCGTGTGTCTGTGTGTCTGTGTGTGTGCATAGCGTAACCTCTCCTCTCACTGACTAAATGGAGAATACAAGCAGATGCCTAGCCTGCATCACAGATTTCCCTAAATGGTTTTCCTTTGTTTTTTAACAAAAAAATATCAGAATTGGATGGTTTAATATAGCCGATAATGATCAGTTAAAAAATTTCGTGATCTGCCACGATATTGAGCTTGAGCCGCCTTAAAAGAAAGTCTGGTGATGCCACTGTCAGGCAATATAGGGCTATAGTCGGTATTGTAATACTGTGAGATACTACCTAAATAATGATAATAAACATAACTAAACGTTACAGACCCCAGTACTGAAATATACATACTGTACGTGATGTATTTAACACTTTACCTGAGGGGGTGCAATTATTACACTGAAGTATTTTCAGATCGGAATAGAAATCCTTCCAGAATGACTTCTTCTATTATATCACTTCCCAATGACACAGTAAAGAACTATCCATCTGACTCGTATATCCCCATGTTCGACCTACTACCTGCTAACTATTTCTATAAGTTACTATAAGTTTCTATAAGTTACTATAAGTATGTTTCTATAAGTTACTATAAGTTATGTGTTCTTATGCTTTGTTATCATATAGTTCCTCATTAGTTCCTAGGTACTTAATGATTATTTGTGCCCCCTTAAAGTGTTACCCATAAACTTACCTAAAATGCTAGAAGTAAAAATTATCTAAAAAGACACACCTCAGTGTAGCCTATATAAAATGTATGTATGAGCCAATGGCATACTACACTATATAGTAAAATAAAATAATAAAGACACTGCCAGGAGTCCATAAGCAAGTCATCTGTGTTTAATTAGGGCGGCTACATCTTGTAATCAACAGAGAAAAGCGAGAAATTAGATTGTAATTAGACAATATGGGCTGAGGCTCAGGGACCGCCATCCCTACAGGGTACATTACCACACAAACAGCCAATGGTGCTGCAGTCGGTTGGTAAAGAAACACAGCCCCTTGATTTATTGCTGTTTATTATAAAGCCCTTTCTCCCATGTTCCTTCGCAAACCACTGACCTGTTAATTTCAGGCAATTTGAAAAAAAAAGAAAGACAGGATTTCATTTTCAACTATTCCCTCTCTGTATGTTCATTAAATAAATTCATCATAAACCCTGTTAGTTACACCAATGTGCATGGCTTCTGGAGCATTGCCACAGCCAAGGGCTGGTGCTAGCGGTGGTGGGGGGGGGGGGGGGGGGGGCTGACCAACCAAAAGTCCAAAATGATTCACAGCTGTCTTCTCTCACTTCATTTGATTTAATCTGCTTTTCGTGCCCATTCACATTACAGGCCTGATAAAACAGCACACTTTGAAACATCTGCCTTACTGAGAGGCAGGGGGGCTGTTGATTATTCACTCACTCAGTCAGATGGAGATCATATGGCAGCGCAGGCTCACAACACTGCCTTCACACACCCCAAGCTAATAAATCAACTTCTGGAGCAATTATGAGTAATTGCATGCGCTTTCAAGTTTTACAGTCTGTTTTATGAGGTGTAGTTTTTTGGGAATTATACGAACATGATGAGTCATCCCTCTAATTGCACTTGTTTTTGGTGAGCGTTGCCCTGAGCATGACCTTTGCACACCATACCTATTGGTTGCTTCACTTGTTGCTGTACAGTAGAACCCCCCCCCCCCCCCCCACCTCCTACAGTTTGGACCTAAGCCAAGGGTTGTGGTTAACCCTTAGCTTACATAACCACCAAAAGGGGAAGACGTTCTTCATTTCATATTACAGGGAGCTGAAGAGAAACTGATATCACACAATTCTTTCTTAGTTTTGACAGTATATATGTTCCGGTACAAATTACAATGTCATATGCTGTCCTTTTATGTCTTCATGTTGTATTATTGTATACAGCCCCTCATCTGCACCATTCTGTCTATCGTTTACTTTTATTCATATTTTATATTCATATTCTAATCTTTGTATTACCTATATGTATTGTCTTCATTACCCTTCTGTCCTGTCCATACCTGTACCTGTCCCCCATGTTGCTATGACACCTGAATTTCCCCAAGGGGATCAATAAGGGAATATCTTATTGTATCTGATCTTGTAATAAAATTGTCATAATTCAAAATGGTCTATTTTTCTTTAACTTTTTTAAATACTGCTGCAAGGAAACATTTTCATTAAAGGTGCTAGTATAGATAACATTCCACCACTAGATGTCGCACTAGAGCACCAGCATATGTTATCCAATAAGGTGCATTCCACGTGAGGAAATGGTAAGTAAATGTAGGGGAGGGATACATGCAGGCAATATGAGTTCCAACATGAGTTCCTGATATGAGTACTTTCATTCAAACCTTTATTTTAACTCACCTCATTTGCAACGATGTCGAGTTACATGCCAGTTGAAATAAATAATTAAAACACAGATACATGTAAGAAAAAATATAAAAACAATACATTTATTGACTTTAAATTATATTGAACATTATTGACTGCTACTTGATTCTGTAGACATTTTGGGGGGGGGGGGGGGGGGGGGGTCTTTCTCCAGATTTTTTTTTAAATCTTTTATCTAACCAAATGTTTTATTTTCTAATTGAACTGATAGATAATCCTTTCATTGTCATTAGATAGCATTGTGCTACTACTCAGTTCTTGAATATGTATCTGTGAAATTAAAGCACTTTTGATTTATTTTGCACATAATCCCACATCCAAAGACAGTTGTGGAATTCTGGACCAAATCATATAATGACAAATATATTGTCAGATGGGGGTCCATGAGCAACTGTGTACCAATTTGGGGAGGTCCTGAAAAGGTCTGAGAACCAGTGATCTAGTATTACAGAGAGCTGAGGAGAAACTGCTTCAGTGTGTGTTGATGTTTTGTGTGGTCTCCTTGGAGTCAGGCATTAAATACACTTGATACTGTATGAGTTGGAACGGAAACATATAATGCCTCCATTAACATAAGCCATAAAAACTGAGATGTGACATGAAGATCCTTCTGTGTCAATGATGAATACAGGTGCATCACAAGTTGTAGATACACTATGAGCTGCTCTGACAGGGAACGGACAGCCCTGCAGGGTTTACCAGGGCTGTCATCCCAGCCCGTATAGGAAGCAAAACAAGTGAGCTCATGGAAGGGTGGCTAAACCAACACTAGTGCGCTGTTGGGTTATAGACCGTTTTCGGTGGGATTGCGTTGCTAGCAGTGCTGCAGCGTTGTTACTGGAAGTGGGGAAGGACACATACTGTATGATTATAATATTAGTGTATAGTATAGACGGGGCCTACGTTTGGTTTTGTTGTGAGTTTGCAGTTTCGTGTAGGAACTATTTTCTACCGAACTACACCCCTGTTCATTTTCGCAGCTGATATCCCTCTTCCTATATCGTAAGCTCTTCGTCACTACTCCTTGATAAATAATGGGCCCTGAGTGGCTCATAAGTCATAGTTAAGGGTGCATTATGGTCATGTGACCTGAGCAGTTCCATCCTATAGGTCAGTAGCCGTGTTTGTATAAACACAGGCCCAGAACAAGAGTGCGGGAGTCCGAATAGCTCACGACTGTCATAACAGCGTTTGACCTTTCCAAACGGGTTCCTGCGAACCAGCTGACTTTAATCAGTCTCTCGAAAGGCTTGAATAAAAGAAAAAGCTATAAAATAAATATAATTCAACGGGGGGTGGGAATGGTCAAGTGAATCAAATCAATGGCAAATTTCATTGAGGAGAACAAGGCGCCTCTCTCAGCACAGGAGGGGCTCGCCGAGGTAGAGCGGCCCGAGCCTAATTAAGCAATTACGGAGTGGCGTGTATGTGCCCTGTCGCTCCGATGTGAAAGACTGCCAGGCAGGAGGACGTATCGCGGACCGGACAGGCGCTGTCGACTTTGATGTCGGCTTATGCATATGAAATGAGGTCAGATTCTGGTCATTAAAAAGAACTCCACGTTATGTGTGGAGGAGATCACGCTATGAAAGGCAATTTCTTCAAAGGGAGGCTCTCGTACTTTGGGAGATTTGTGAGGGATTATGACAGGAAGGCATGTATAAACAAAGCAATGTGAGAAGAAAAAGAAAATGGGTCACGTAATGCCCTCTGTCACAGTTATTATACATCTCCATTACTCGGGCCACAGACAGAGGTAGAAGTTACGGGGATCGTTTGCCTGAGCAAAAAAGGAAAACGATTACTCGTCTCTCGCTTTGCTCGACGTGTCATTTTGTATTCCTTTGTAGTCGTTTCAACTTATTTGACGTTGTATATCACTTTACGTGCAGTTTTTCTGAAAGCCTCCCATTGAGTCAACAAAGAAACAACCTTTTCACTTGCACTAGAGATCACCTGTGTGTGTGTGTGTGTGTGTGTGTGTGTGTGTGTGTGTGTGTGTGTGTGTGTGTGTGTGTGTGTGTGTGTGTGTGTGTGTCTGTGTGTGTGTGTGTGTGTGTGTGTGTGTGTGTGTGCTGGAGACAACTCTTTCATTGTTAAATCGAGGACCCCAGGAAGAATAGTCAACACGTTGATGATGACTAATGGGGATCCTAATAAACATAAACATTGTTAAGCAAAGGGGGACGTATAGCATGACTTATAGAGATGCTAGGAAAGCACAAGATATTTTTAGTAGAATACTGTTGGTAGAAACTCCACAGCAGGTAACCTGCACTGGAATCTGTAGTGATTTCCCCATCGTCATAGAAACAAACTACACCCAAGATCAAAAGGAAAGCTGTTCATCCGGTTTAACAGCAAAACACTGGGCCCTTTCTCTGGTTCCAGATCAGTGATAATCTGCTTTCATGTATGATTGTACTCCAATTTCACAGCAACTACATGATCTGGTAGTAAAATACGATGCATGTACATCCTTCAGTGGCCAGAGGCAAATAGCGAACACCAGAGTTGGTTTCCTATGGCTTGACTGGCTGTGACCCGGTTCTCTACCCTGTCCCTTGTCAGATGGACCCATGCGCATAGCAAGGAAACAACAGCCCATTCTTAGCCTAATGCAAGGCTATGTGACACATAATAAATATTGCATTAGAAAAACCAGTGATGCTGTCAGTTAAGAGATAATGTCTTTCGTCAGCATCTCTTCCAAAGCAAATTATTATTTCTGTACGGTAAATGATTCATAGAGTCTGCATTGTTAAAAATATATATAATATATAAAAAGCACTTAAGATGGACTGGTAAAAGTAAATATATTTATAAGTCATGGTCAAAGAGCGTGGTGGTATTATCCATCCACTCTGGTCTGAAAGTGTAAGAACCAGGCTGGGATGTGGACCCAAGTGCAGACAGGAGGCAGATGCTGAGTAAAAGCCAACAAAGAGGTACATTTAATGTAGAGCAGCCGGCAGATACAGGAAGACAAGAGAGCTCACTGGCTACACTAACAAACATGCAGGAGGACAGAACTACACAAAGGCAGACTGGTGTACGTACAGTACGCACTGACTGACTGGGGGAATGGAACGTAAACACACAGGGGAGTAATGACTAATAGACGATAGCTGGGGGTGATGACAGATGACGAACAGCTGGTGTAGGACTGGGAGACAGAAACACACGTGGAAGACAGACGAGGACACCTGCAGGACCTGGTTGGAAACACAAGAGGGAGGACCAGGAGGCGACAGGGTTAGTACCGGAGTCGGACAAGAAAGCATATTAAGCGCGGAGCCTATTTTCTGAAAATCCGCCTATGAATACATACCTAAGTAAATGGAATATTGCTCCACTTTTACAAGTCCCATTTGCATATTCTTGGTATCTAGGGACATCTATGGACCTCAGTGAATGTATTTCCCAGTGTCAGAAATATTGTGTCTATTACTAGGCTTGCTTAAATTGCGATGAAACAAAGGAGAATATGAATTATGATTTTTCTTTGCATCTTTGACAGTAAATAACACCATGCTAATAATGACCAAACATTAAAAACTGCCACTGATCTTGTTCAGTACCTTCTTGAGATCATGTGTACAATCTAAGGAAATTAATAAAGGGAAGATGATTAAACTGAAGGTTCTGTAGATACAGTACTGAATTCTCCCATCCGGACCAATGCAATTTGAAATATTATTATAGAATATAGAATAGCAGGCTTATAAATTACCTTATTATAGCCAATTCGCACATTTATATATATACATATTTTATCTTTCAAATGGCCAAGTTCAATTTGGATTTAGTATCACCAGGTGTGCATAAGAACAGATAATGAAATCTACTGTAATCTTCTACTGTACTTTATTTTCACCACAGTGCAACCGTTTTGAAACTAATTTCAGATCTAATTGTTGCTACATGCTAACAATAGGGAAGAGAAACTAACTGTGTTTCAATATTTGTCAATAACATTACATTTTGTTGTGCCGGATTATGTCGTGGACCAGATGGACATCAGATAGCGATCAAACAATTGGAATATTCTTTTTGGAATCGATCAGCGTGTGTAGTGTTACTTGCCGATTGCCGTTACTGGCAATCAAAGCATCAGAAATGAAACGCCAATGCTTTTAGTAGAATTCACGTAGCGCCCCATGACTCAGCTTTCCAGGAATTAGCCCGGATCACTCCGAAACTATACTTATATTCACTACGGGATAACGTGAACATTTTTATTCTTTTTTGCATGTTCGACGGAAGATACTGACTGTCAAATGACCATAGTATTGTCCCCATAGCTATAATATAGAATATAGACATAGCTCTACAAACAAGGAGACGCACCCCTATCTTTAAAGCGTGGCCTAGCTAGAACAGGATGAGGAAAATCCCCGGCGCTGTATGAGTTAATGGCCATGCCTGCTTTGTATTTGAGCAAATCTGTTCTGGTACTCATCAAAAACTTTGAAAGCTCAATTAACCTTACATATGAACTTATTATATTTCCAGATGCTCATTGATATTATTATCCTTTTTAAAAGCCAACATTAAAAGCCATAACAACTGAATAAATACATTAAAATGAAGGCTGGAAGGGTAACATGTTATGTTTTGTTAAAAATCAATGCTTCACTGTAACAGTTCATTTAAGTGTTAGGCTACAGTGTTATTGGAGACAGTAAATCAATATTCCATGGTAGTGAGAAATACATTTTAGGGAGCACAGTATATTATATCTTTGCTGCTGACTGCTCCGGTAGACGTGGTCAATAGCATCCCTGTTCAATAATCTTGTAAGGTTGTCAGACTGTATGACACAGTGTAATGTCAATTAAATCCCGCGGACACGTTAGAAGTAGTCATCTCTAATCTGAGTGAAAAAGCCATCAGTGGATATCGCCGTCACGCCGACTGCTTCTGGGCGAGTGTGGCCGGGCCTGGTGTAACGGTAAGAGGCTGTGACATGAATTTATACTGTGAACTCAACCCACGTGACACATTATTCCAAACCATGACACATTTCCCTGCTATTCAAAAGCCACAAATGCACTCTTTACACGGTGGTCACAGGGACAAAAGGGAGAGGGTGAAATTTGAGTTGGAAAAATTGGCATGTCGTGAAAGGAACCAGCTGCTTTGTGTTTTCTGTCCTCTTTTTGGAACTGGATTGTATGGGTCCTGAACATTAGAGCGTTGACAAAATGATGGATGAACCGTGGTAAAGTGCGTTAGTGATTGCAAGGGGACTCTGAAAACTTTTTTTTTCTAAAGCAGAAACAAATGACCAATTCACATTGTATCCATCACTAATACATTCACCTAATTGGAAAATGGGCCCTGTTGTGTCAAAACACAAAGACCGAGGCAGACGCAATGCAGTGGAATACAAATGTCCTTCAGCTCCGGAACTACAAAACCCTTTAGCTTGTTGGCCTGTACCGATACGTTGACTTGCTGGTTTCTGAATGACCCTTTTTTCCAATACCAATTTCAGAATATCCATTTTTAACAACAGTTTTAATTTAGCTTCATCTTAGTTTTAAGATAGCTGAGCTGTTTAGTCAGCCGACCCAATGGATAAGCACATTTCAACAGGCTAACCTATACTTTAGTTCAAGTTCATCAGTTACTGTCAATCATAATGCATTTCAGCTTTTGATTTTTTAGCTAGCTATCTAGAGCCATAAACTAAAGCTACACACAAACAATATCCAACATTACATGGCTCCCAGACTTTAGTAAACAACCAGGTCATCATAGCACCATTCTCAGTAACCTCGGAGGGGGAATCCAGTGGTGGAGATTTTTAAGGAGGCTCTGTTCACGTTAGGTGGACTTGACTGCTGAGAGGAAAGGGGCTGTGGTCCGTTCTTCTTCTGTGGTCCGTTTTTCTTCTGCAGTCCGTTCTTCTTCTGCGGTCCGTTCTTTTTCTGTGGTCCGTTCTTCTTCTGCGGTCCATTCTTCTTCTTACAGTTGAACAGGGAGCGACGTTCTGCTCTTACATTTATTCCATGCACGTTCAAGTGTTTCAGCAAATTCATTGTTTTGCCGGTCTTGACTACAATGTTATTTTTGCATATATTGTATTGTGTGCTATTGGCATTGAGCCTGATAAAATGGGACACACTTTTGATCTCTTCAAAAAAATATATACACATGTGCGATGCACACTGTAGTCAACCCTCACAAAATACAACAATACACACAGGAGCATGTCTATGTTCCCCGGGTTCTATGTTCCCCGGGTCCTATGTTCCCCGGTAGCGATAGATAGTCGGCTATGCTTAGAGTTTATCTTTAGAGCAGGGCGATAGACCACCAGCCCTGATTCCAAACTCTAACCTTAACGTACGGTTATGTATATAACCATAGTTATATGAGTATAGTGACGCTCAGCGTCATATTGCAATACTCTTCATATCCAGTATTTGCACTGAAATAAATTCACACATGTACCTTTACTACCACCATCTGTCTGGCCACACCCCCATCCGCTACCTACAAAAGCAGGGGTGTGGCCATACCATCAGCTCCTTCCCAATTTTCACCACAAGGCAAGATCAAGGGGTCCTCAGTGAGTCCTGACGCTGAGCGTCACTATACTCATATAACTATGGTTATATACATAACCGTACGTTATATTTCGTATAGCTCTGCTCAGCGTCATATTGCAACACAGGAGCTGAGCAGAGCTTAAGCTCGACAAATGTACCCGCTGAGGCCCCCCACAACCATCAGAACCGGGGAGGAGTCGGATCCGACTGCGCAAAGAGGAGACTTCAGCAACTCAACGCACAGGGTGAGCAGACCGTGGGGCGTACCCACGACTACACAAACGCACAACCCGCATGCCACTAGGGAACAAACGGAAAGGAACAAACCCCCGTTACCACCCCCAATATCACGGGGTCAAGAGAAAAAACCCACCCCGTGGCAAGGCCGTAGCAGCGGAGCGCGAAGGAGGACCCAGACCCAGAAGGGACTGGACCCCTCTGGAAAAAGGGGGCCTGGAGAGGCCAATGACGCCATCGAGACCTCACCAGGCGGTCACTAGTGACACCGCCAGCGTATTCGGACAGGGCCCATCCAAGAGCAGGCCCTTCCCCCCTATAGCACGCCGCCTAGCTCCCTGATCCTGGTATACTCAGGCAGTCACCCATCCAAGTACAACCCAGGCCTGAATCTATACCGCTTCCGAAATCGAACGAGATCGGGCGTGTTCACGTTGACATGGCTGTAAGCTCGAAGCACTCAAGAAGCTACACCCACAGCGGGAGCAGGCAGCGCACCGGGGAGACGACCCCCAGAGGAGGTCGATCCCTCAATCCAGGCAACAGGCACTTGACCTGAGCCTGGAGCACTGCGGACTAGACAGGCGCCAAAGGGGTCCGCTGAAACAGCACCCCGGCGGAAGGGGCGTATGCTGGCATTGTTGTGCACCATGTCACAGCCTCCACAAAAAAAAACCTGACTCTCTAGAGGGGTCGAGGCAGAGAAGGCTGACATGATTGGCAGACGTCATGAAACGTGCGGGGGCACACTCAAACGGACTAACCCGAGAGTTGTCTCCGCTCCACACACCAGGGAACCAACCACCCCCATGGTTCAAACATGAGGTGGTTGTTCCTATAACCCCTCAAGAAAAAACTCCAAAACACAACTGCGGGTAGTTTCAGTTTTCAAAAAGGGGTTATCCCAGGTCTACGGGTCGAGGAAACAATTTCGGACCGGGCCCGGCGGACCGGGACGTACACAGGGGTGCCAGAGGAGTTCCATAAGAATCACCTCAACAGCCCCCTCCCAGCCCTGCTTAAGCAGGAGAAGAGAGGGGCGAAAAGAATGGAGAAGGACTAGGCCCCTTTAGCGCAGCGCAAGGTACAACACAACATGGACCAAGCAACAGTGAGGGGTAATACGTAGTAATCACAACCACGAACATCTCCATATCATCAAACCCTGCAACACCCAGGCCGACCCGGCATTTTCCCCCCCGAAAAAAGCACAAGTCCCTCAGGGTACCAGAACAGCAGATCTGCGTCCCCGGCGGACAACGGGTTAACTGACCTGGACCGGCGCGACCAGAATCAGTCCTGTGCCCTAATCACGCCGACATCCCCAACACTAGGAGGGGGGTAGGTACGCGTGTCGATCCAAAACATTATAGAGGGCGCCACCCAGACGGTCCCTTTCGTACCGTGCTCGGTGGCCCACCCCAAGGGCGTGAGACCCCTCTACCTATGCTTTGATCTATTCCGTTAACATCCCCCAGATATGAACGAGAATTAGTCGAGACAAACCTAGTAAACTGGGGCTCGGAAGAGACAAACTACATCCCAGTTGCCCCATAAAAACGCTGTTTTTTTATTTATTTTTTATTTGTCTTTTTCCCCCTCCATTTTCCTCCGATTTTCTCCCATCCCAATGTTAGTCGTATGCCAATTCCCAGTCCCTTCCTGGTCGCTGCGCACTTACCCCCCACAGTCAGATCATCTGGGAGAGTGGAGGCTACCACGTGTTTCCTCCGACACACGTCCAGCCAATCACCGCTTCTTTTCACCTGGCAGCGCGGATTCTCATCGAGAGGGCGTAGCGTGTGGGAGGACCACACTATCCCCCTCGAGTCCTATCCGCGCTTAGCAGGCGCCCCCGACCGAACTGTAGGAGTCGCTGTTTACAACGACCCGGACCCACCCCGCCAGCTTCTCCCACCCTCTAATACAGCCAATTGTATTAGTGCAGACGGCCAGCCAAGCTGGTGACAACCCCGGAGCTGTGAGCTGGATTCGAACAGGCGAATCCAGCTCACAGCTCCGGGGCTGGTGACGAACGCAATCTCCGCTCGGCCACCTAACCGCCTATATAAAAACGCTGTTTCAATGATGAGCAACTAAGGCGCGCAAGCCCATGCGTGATCCCTATCAGAAGCACCCAGGGCCAGCACTATGTACACGTCGAGACCCAAAACACATCAATGGATAGTCTAACAAAACACCAGATACCGTTCCTCCAAGCCGCCTGGGAGAACGAAAAGAAGCCGCTTTCCTATTTTGTATTTTCTACAGAAAAGATAAAAATATGGACATGGGTCCCATGCGACGCAGCTGAGGGAAAACAACACCCCGTCAACCATACTTCATAAGAGGGGACGGGGAGCGACGTACCCCTATGATGGGGGGAAACCCATGACTCAACAGACTTTTAAGGCGAGGAGTCAGGGAAACCCTAAACAATACCCCGTCAACCTGCTCCATAAAGGAGAGGACGGGGAACCCCCAGAGAGACTTCCCACGTGAGCAATAGATTGAAAATACATATTGCAACATTGAGCTATGTAACAATTGGATTAGGACTCTCCAAGGAGGAGGCTCTGAAACTCTGAGGAGGCTCCCTCACTGAGAGGGAGACTCTAACTCACCGAGGAGGCTCTGAACTCCCCGAGGAGAAGACTCTGAAACACCCTGAGGAGGAGGCTCTGACCCAATACACACACTACCAGTAGGGAGCAGAGCAGAAGAACAACGTCTCTACTGCGTTGCATCACCCACCAAGCTCAATACACATACAACAGAGCAGAACTTCTTTTTAAGTTCTACTCACCTTGACAAGCTGAGGAGGAGTACAGAGCCCTGGTGGAGAGCTTCGTGGGGTGGAGCGACAGCAACCACCTCCAACTCAACACCAGTAAGACCAAGGAGCTGGTGGTGGACTTCCGGAGGGGCAAGAAGAGGCCCCCCCCCGATTCCCATCTCCATCCGAGGGGTGGATGTGGAGATGGTGGACTCATACAAGTTCCTTGGGGTACACCTGAACAATAAACTGGACTGGTCGGACAACACAGAGGCCCTCTACAGGAAGGGACAGAGCAGGCTGTTCTTCCTGAGGAGACTCAGGTCCTTCAATGTGTGCAACAGACTGCTGCAGTCTTTTTACCAGTCTGTTGTGGCCAGCATCCTCTTCTATGCTGTGGCATGCTGGGGAGGCTACATCAACTCAAGGGACACCAACAAGCTCAACAAGCTGGTGAGGAAGGCTAGCTCCGTGGTGGGAGTCGAGCTACCTAGACTTGAGGTGATGGCAGAGAGGGGGATGATAAGGAAGCTGGCTGCCATCATGGAGAACCCCTACCACCCCCTCTACGACGAGCTAGTCAAGATGAGAAGCTCGTTCAGCCACAGACTCATTCCCCCCCGACACTCAACTAACCGCCGCGGACAGTCCTTCATACCAGCGGCCATCAGGCTCCACAACAGTGGGCAGCGACTAGCAGCCTCCAGGCTCCACAACAGGGGGCAGCGACAGCGACTGCTACCAGACATTGACCTGGGACTTATAGGAACCCAAGGAGGACAACCTACACTACCTTAGGCTTACTGCACCCTATGTGGATACTGGGATACTGTGAATAATGTATATTTCAGTGGATACCGTGATACTGTGAATAATGTATACTCAGTAGATAGTAAATTATAACACTACCTCATGCATACTGCACCTTATGTGACACTGTGAATAATGTGAATATTCCTCAGCTAGTCAGATAGTAAATTATATTGACCATATTGATCAAATTGTTTACACTGCCTGTGTTGTTTTTTTACTACCTGTATACTGTGTTGTTTTACTACCTGTACCCCCCCCCCCTCTCCCCCATGCTGCTATGATGCCTGAATTTGAACTCTGAGGAGGCTCCCTCACTGGGAGGGAGGGTCTGAACTCACAGGAGGCTCTGAAACTCCCTGAGGAGGAGGCTCTGAACTCTTTGAGGAGGAGGCTCTGAAACTCCCTGTAACAGAGGTCCATAACATGGAGCCTGAATAACCCACAGAAGTCTTACCAATAGAAACGCGCCCAGTGACGTACTCTATGGCGGGGGAATTTCCATGGTCCACCACCCAATATGGCGTGGGACCAGGAAGCCCGAAGGATGGGGGGTTTTAACCCCTGACCAATCAGAAAAAGGGGAGGAAGGTTTTACCAGTTCACCCCTTTATGACCGTTCACCCCTGATACGATGTAATGACAAAGTAGAGCCATGACACCAGTCATAGCATGCTACCTGAAGCGTTTAACAGCTTCACATAGACTCATGTGCGAAACCTGCCATCTGAATTTTACAAAGAAAAACACAGACCCAGAGAGGGCCCCTTTAAGAGCCCCGGTACCAGAGCTTACACATGTGACTTCTGTAGGCCAACACCTAACCCAGTTGTGGGTCTTAACGACACACACAACCCTCCATCACAACAAAAAAGGCAAAAGTATACTCTCACTACCGTAAGAGGAACGCCATTTTTCATAACGAGAGAAGACACAAGTCCTCGATTAAATATTGGCCACAGGCCTTGCTAAGTCCACATCATAGCGACCAAAACAATCTTTTCCCTAGGAAAAAAATCGTTTTCCCAAGCAGGAGCACAACCCCAGCAGATGCTGAGGGATTACACCGTATCCCTACAAACATAGTGAAACAATATATTGTAAACAAAACATGTTTGAGAGGAGGGGGGGAATGCCCCAGGGAACCGGGGGGGAATCACCCCTCCCCACCTTACCCTTGATACGACTAGGTTGAACAGGTACCCCTGTTAATATGTGAACACGCTACCTGTTTATTGTCATCACAGGCTGAGAGAAGGACTCAACTATTAACCCAACTAGTTGTGAGCTCAACCACGTTAACTAACGTTACATGACCACACAAGTTCTCATCACAACCAAACTAGTTCATTTTTACTCACGTAAAAAACAACGCCGATTTTCTAGGTAGAGAGAAACTATACCAGCGACAAGACAATTCACACACAACACATGTCGTATCCCCAATGTAGTGCAGCAACATACGTTGTAACTGTAGCCATTATACGGTTTCATCATTTATATGATATTTCAGTTTAAGTGTAATATTTGAGAATGTATTTATGTTTTATTTCTTATTTTCTTTATTATTTAATTTGCTACAATTTATAATATATTCATTTTGACGTCTGGTCAGATATGGTGTCCCGTTAGGCTGCTGTCGCGTTTTTTACCTTTGGGGCTGATTAAAGACACCTGCGAGCAAGCGACAGGAATGTTGGAGACGAGTTGTACAGACACCTGCGAGCAAGCGGCAGGGTTGGTTAGACGAGTTGTACAGGCTCTCTAACTTCTAAAGAGTGTACCACTATGTGTAGCGTACCACTAAGACTGTTACCAAGAACAGAAGAACAAGACCCCTTTTCTATGTAGCATGCAGCCAACGAGGTAATTAATGTTTGTTTGTATTTTGCTTTTCTGATGTGTTGTTTTCATACCGTGTATATTATTGTTTGTGTTGACCTGACGCAACGTATATGTTTCTGTTTAAGTTTTCACGGTGGATTGGAGGACCAAGCCTTTAATAAACCCGTCGAAAGGAAACCACTTGTGTCTGCAGTGCTTGAAGGAGTTACAGTGAAAACTCGACTGTTCATCGATGCAAGTGGGCGATGAAGCAAGTCCAAGTTTAAGGCCGGCGTCCAGCGGACCTTCCCCGACAATTGTTTGCTGCGCTGCCTGCGCGCCGACATCAAAGGACAGATGAGTCACAAACAATACGCACTACACGCATAAACACAAAGAAGTAAGAAGATGCACACAGTATAATGAGCAGCGTTTCAAGATAAAGCCATAAAGGACTTGGACATTATAAGTTAAGAGTGGTCAGGTCAAGAAGAGTGCTTTGTAAACGTTTCTATAATATATTTGACTGAATTCTAATTACTGTGGTGTGCGTGCTAAAAACGTTTTGACTTATTTGCCTATATAATTTAACTGAAGCTAACCATTTGTACACATTAAGGTGTCAACGTTAAAGTATAAATATTTTCTGATTGAATTCATTTCTAATTTAAAGTGTGTTTTGGAAATTATAACCTATAAAAGGCACATATAATTTATAGGTGAAGGCTATTATTGGCATCTAATATTTATGTTCCTAAGCGTTCTGAAGCGCTTAATATATATGTGGAGGTTATTTTGAAAGCCAATTGAATTAAGCAATTTGATTTGCTCGGAGAGTACTGCATTTAATTCAAATTTGAGTACAAAACAGGCTAAAGGTTTAAAGGTGTATTTACTATTTTTTCTTTACAAATTTTGGTCAATTTAAAGTAGTGATTTACAATGACAGAGCCAATTAGGCCTGCAATTGAAGTAGGGGACAGTGTTAGGGATAGTGCAAATTCCCAAGACCGACCTGAAGAAGGTCAGGAAGAAGGTGCTGAAGCTCAGCAAGAGGTACCAAAACGATCTCAAAGAACCAGAACTCTAACAGAGAAGGGTAAAGCAATGCAGGAGGATAAGATCAAAGCGCTTCAACAAAGATTTAATTACATTTACAATAAATGGAGGACACAAGTTAAATCTTCTAAAGGTCCGTTATCACAATCAACAGAACATTTGTCTAATGAGCTGCTTACTGATATCATTACAGATGTCACAGGTCTTTCTAATTATGTGCAGCATATTTATGATGAACTACGTGACATCTCAACTCCAGACCAGGACACGCGTCTAAGAGTGGATCTGTGTGCAGGGATTTCTGAGATAATTGTGTCCAGAGCCACATTTAGACTGGGGGAAGTGTGTTAGAAGAAGGAGAGAAAGAGTGGCCAGAAGCAGGCTCTCTCTTTGACTCAAGCACCTATAAGTCTGGTTCTGCCACTTCTTCCAGGAAAAGTGCTTATAAATCTGGTTCTGCCACTTCTTCCAGAAAAGGCACCTCAGTGCATTCAAGCAGTTCTTCTGTAAAGCGACGAGATGCTGTCGCTGATGCTGCTGCAAGCCAAGCTGTTCTGGAAGTGTTAAAAGAACAAGAAAAAGAACAATTGGAAATGCAGTGCCTAGAAGCAGAAGCTAAAAAGAAGATAGCTGAGCAAGAGGCAGCAGACATAAAGCGTCGTTTAGAACGAGAAGCAGAACGTTTAGAACGAGAAGCAGAACGTTTAGAACGAGAAACAGAAGAGGTTGATGATGATGGCGCCGCCCCGACCGGCTGCCTCTCTGTTCGCTCCGTCGAGACTGTGTTTACTTTTGTTAATATTTATAGTTTTTAGAGTTTTGTGCGTACCAACTGTTGGTGCATTTAATGTATATGACCGTCAGTCACTCATAGACATTGGATTACGGGAAACTTACCAACTGGATTACTCGCTGGATCAGCTTTCCGAACCACATCAATGGCCTGAAGAAATTCTCCGGAGATTAGGACCAGACCCTTTGTTCCCAGAGCCCAGGAAAAGACGACGAGGAAAGAGGGCTGGGATCCGAAACAGGCTGAGATCCAGACGCCACCGTACACCACTTCCCAGTATATTGCTAGCCAATGTACAATCAATAGACAATAAACTGGATGACATCCGAGCAAGGATTCAATATCAAAGAGACGTTAGGGACTGCAATGTCCTTTGCTTCACCGAAACATGGCTCACACCGGAGGTTCCAGATCACGCAATTCAACCAGCGGATCACTTCTTTATCCATCGAAAGGATCGGACATCATCAGAGTCCGGTAAACAACGTGGAGGAGGTATTGCCTTCATGTTTAACAAAAATTGGAGTGATCCAACGAACGTGAAGGAATTATCCAACCACTGCTCCCCAGAACTGGAATATATAACCATCAAGTGTCGTCCTTTCTTCCTCCCGAGGGAGTTAACGGCGATCGTCCTGGTCGGAGTGTATATTCCACCGCAAGCGAGCAACAAGGTTGCGCTCTCCAGACTACACGACGAGGTAAATAGAATACAAGTGGCTAACGTTAACGCCGCCATTTTAGTACTGGGAGATTTCAATAGCGCCAATCTGAGAAAGGTATTGCCTGACTTCTATCAGCATGTGACTTGCAACACCAGAGGCGGTAACATCCTAGATCACTGTTACACGCAATTTAAAGGTGGCTACAAGGCTCATTCTGATAGTGGCTTTGGCAAGTCAGATCACGCATCCATTTTCCTTTCACCAAAGTACAGACAGAGAATTAAAAGTACTCCCGTAGTCTCGCGAGAGGTGCAGAAATGGGATCGGACGTCAGAAGAGACGATCCGGTCAGTGTTTCACCACACAGACTGGATTGTGTTCCGCGACACAGATAACATTAATGCCTACACGGAGACAGTGCTGGACTATGTCTGTACTAGGGTGAAAGAAACAATCCCCACTACCAAAATGAAAGTTTACCCAAATCAAAAACCCTGGGTAGACAAATCCGTCCGTGAAGCTCTGAGAGAGCGCACCAAAGCATACAATGACGGCCTAGTGGCAGGCAACATGAATGACCACAAGGTGGCGCGACACAACGTAAGGAGGACAGTGTCAGAGGCCAAACGGCGCTACAGGGATAAAATTGAACTCCAGTTTGAACAAGCTGACTCTAGAGCTATGTGGCAGGGGCTCAAAACGATGACAGACTACAAAGGCGCCTCCCTCAAACTGAACAGTGACATCTCCTTAGCAAACGACCTCAATACCTTCTATGCGAGGTTTGATGCTGGTAATAACAACACCAGCTCACAAGCCTCGGCAATGGGGGGGGGGGGGGGTCGGCTGCTGATGGAGGCGCAGTGTTCAGGGTAACAGAGCATGAGGTGAGGCGGACCTTTAAAAAAGTGAATATCAGGAAGGCAGCAGGTCCGGACGGCATCCCCGGCCGCGTCCTAAAAGTCTGTGCCGACCAACTGGCCCCAGTATTCACTGACATATTTAACCTGTCCTTAGAACAGGCTGTCATCCCCACCTGCCTGAAGAAGTCCACTATTATCCCTGTACCCAAAAAATCCAAGCCTGCTTGCCTCAACGACTACCGCCCTGTAGCTCTCACCTCCATAGCCATGAAGTGCTTTGAGAAGCTAGTAAAGGGCTACATCTGCTCCTCCCTCCCCATCAACATGGACCCCCTGCAATTTGCATACCGCCCCAACAGGTCCACGGAGGACGCCATATCCCATGTGCTGCACACAGCAGCATCACACCTGGACAAGAGGCAGGGGAACTATGTGAGAATGCTATTCATCGACTACAGCTCGGCATTCAATACCATAGTCCCCTCCATACTCATAGCCAAGCTCAGGGACCTGGGCTTGGGCTATGACCTCTGCCAGTGGGTCTTGGACTTCCTGACTGGCAGACCCCAGGTGGTGAGAGCAGGCAACTGCACCTCCTCATCCATCACCCTCAACATAGGGGCCCCCCAGGGCTGTGTTCTGAGTCCCCTCCTCTACTCCCTGTACACACACGACTGTGTGGCTCAGCGGAGTAGCAATACAATCGTCAAATTTGCTGACGACACAGTGGTGGTGGGCCTGATCTCTGCCAACGACGAGAGGGCCTACCTGGAAGAGGTCAAGGTCCTGGCGGGATGGTGCCAGGAAAACAGCCTCTCCCTGAACGTCAGCAAAACAAAGGAGATGATTGTGGACTTCAGGAGGTCGGGGTCAAGGACTACAGCCCCCTCAGCATCGACGGGGCACCGGTTGAGAGAGTCAACAGCTTCAAGTACCTCGGAGCCTACATATCCGAGGACTTGACATGGACCACACATTAACAGTGTGGTGAAGAAGGCACGACAACGCCTCTACTTCCTCAGGCGCCTAAGGAAGTTCCAAGTCAGCCAGAAGATCCTTAAGAACTTCTACTCATGTACAATAGAGAGCATCTTGACCGGCAACATCACCTCCTGGTTTGGGAATAGCACTGCAAAAGACCAAAGCAGACTACAAAGAGTGACACGTTCAGCCGAACGCACAATTGGAGGGGGGCTCCCCACCCTCCAGAACATTTACTACAAGCGTTGCAAGGGCAAGGCTAAGAGAATCATTAAAGACTCCAGTCACCCGAACAACTGCCTCTTCGAACTGCTGCGGTCAGGCAAGCGATACAGGAGTCTCAAGGCGAGCACAGAAAGACTCAGAAGTAGCTTCTATCCCCAGGCCATCAGGCTGCTAAACGAACAATGAATGAACACTACACAACAACAACCACCAAACGCACATAGCACACACATCCACACGCACACACTCACTTTAAACAAACACACTGTAGCACCCACTCCACACACTTTATAGCACACACCCACTTTAAACAAACACACTGTAGCACCCACTCCCCACACTTTATATTTATGGATGAAGGATTGCACTACAACTCGTACACCTTACTGTAAATTGTACCTAAAATTGTACCTCATCCCATTTCTGCTTTGCACTAGATAGTACTGTACATTAGTACACTGCATAGTATTGTGTATTGTATATTATATGGTAACTCAGAACATTGTACATATGTCTATACCGAACACTGTGACCTCATTTTCTTCTTCTAAATTCATGCTATATTATGTTATTATGTTATTTGATACTATCTTGTCTAGCACAGTCTCTGGAGCGTAACAGTAAGAAGCATTTTGTATGAAAGTATTCTGTACTTCTGTATGACAACTATTAAAGAACTTGAACTTGAACTTGAGGTTAAACGAAGAATAAAGAGAGAGGAAGAGGAAGCTAAAATTAAAGCTCAACTGGAAGAAGAACATGGAGCTATACAAAGGACTCTGGAGGAAAAGCGGAGAAAGATACAACATTTGGAGGCAGTGAAAGGTCTTAATGCAGCACGAGCAAGAATTCTTGTGTACGATCAAGTGGAGGCCACAGAAGAAGAGCGGAAAGACGTACTAGAACATGAGAGGGTAGCAGACAACAAAGTGCCTGCTCCCACAAGTCCTCTGTCCCTGTATATGTCTCCCGTACCACAAGTTGTGACCACCTCCTCAAATGACAGTACAGCAGAGCTTGTTAAGATGCTGGCAGGTGCTTTGAGTGTCAACAGAATTCCAATTCCTGAACCTTCATCATTCAGTGGGGACCCATTGAAATACAATGACTGGAAACTTTCCTTTGAAATACTGATTGATCAGAAGAGCATTGAAGACAAGGAGAAGATATACTACCTCCGTAGGTATGTAAGTGGACAAGCTAAGAAAGCACTTGATGGCTATTTCTTACTCGGAACCAAATCTGCCTATGTTGCAGCATGGAAGACTTTGGAGGAGAGATATGGTAATCCATTTACAATAGCAAAAGCATATAGAGACAAGCTCCAAGCATGGCCCAAGATGGGATCTAAGGACAGCTTTGAGCTCAGAGAGTTTGCAGACTTTCTCAGGAGTTGTGAGGCTGCCATGGTCAACATCAAGGCATTGGACATTTTAAATGACTGTAATGAAAACAGGAAAATTCTTTTAAAGTTGCCTGATTGGCTAACAGCGAGATGGAACAGGATGGTTATCCAAGAAGAAGAAGAGCGTAACCAATTCCCCTCCTTCAGCCAATTTGTAAAGTTTCTGACAAGAGAAGCGAAAATTGCCTGCAACCCTGTTACATCACTACAGTCACTGAAACAAGGTGAGACTGAAAAACCAAAAAGCCCAAGATATCAAAGCTTTGAAGCAAAGGCACTGACCACATGTTCCAATGAAAAGACTGTCATCATAACATGCATTTTCTGTGAGAAGTACGGGCATACTTTGCATAAATGCAGGAAGTTCATGGAGATACCTGTTACAGACAGAATCTAATTTGTTCAAGCTGAAAAGCTATGCTTTGGTTGTCTCAAGTCTGGTCACTACTCAAAGAGCTGCAACAGTAGGAATGTGTGCGACGTGTGCCACAAGCAACATCCTACATGTCTGCATGAGGAGCGAGCCAAAGAAGGACAAAGACCACCACAAGCCAAGCTAAAGCTAAATGAAGACAAGCCAAGTCAACAATGGTACAAAGAAAGACCTCAATCAACACAATGCAAAGAAACAACCACAAACTCTACTTCACATAGAGTAATACTTCATGAAGCTAACACACAAACAACTGCAATAATTCCTGTGTGGCTTTCATCCACGACTCAACCAACACAAGAAGTCCTTGTTTACGCTCTGTTGGATTCTCAAAGCGACACAACCTTTGTTATAAGGGAAGTAGCAGAAGCGTTGGAAGCAACCAAAGTCAAGGTCAAAGTCAAGCTCTCTACTATGACCTCAAGAACCACAGCAGTAAGCTCTGAAAGAATAGACAACTTACAAATCCGTGGCTTTTACTCTGGTAAGAAGATATTGTTACCACCAGTCTATACTCGGGATTTCATTCCAGCCAACAGAACACACATACCAACAGATGGAACTGCAAAAGCGTGGTCCCATCTAGAGCACCTCCAAGGAAAGATTGCACCTATGCAGGACTGTAAAGTAGGTCTGCTCATTGGGTACGACTGCTCACAAGCCCTGCTTCCAAGGGAAGTTGTGTCTGGCGAAGAAAGTCAGCCTTATGCACAGCGTACAGACCTTGGATGGAGTATTGTTGGCCATGGGAATCCCTGCGTAGACTACGGCGACGCCATCGGAATCAGCCATCGCATAGTATTGAGACGAGTAACAGCAGGTGTGAAACGTTCTGTTAATCTCAAGACTGAAGTACACTATGTGAGCCGAACCCAAGTAAAAGGAATGACTCCCTCAGACATAAGAGTTCTTGAATCAGACTTCTCAGAAAAAACTGGAGAACATGACCCTGTGTCTCAAGAACATATCAAGTGCCTGTCGAAGTTGAGAGAGACCATCACGCAAAAGAACAATGGTCACTACGACATGCCGTTACCATTCAAAGAAAAGGAAAAGAAAAGAAAAGAAAGAAGAAAAAACGACCTGTCAGAGAACTCAAGGTGGGAGAAATTAAGGAAGATGATCCTGAACTCCACAAGGCTTTTGTGTGCAACACTAAAGCAAAGGAAAACAGATCATCATTGGATCGCCTACAGAGATTCTCGGAATGTGTCAAGTGTAGAAAGTACAGAAGATGTACTGAAGGACAAAGAGGGGGTGACTTACCACAAGATCGGAAGCAACTCCACCCTTCACTTACGCTGGCATAGACTGCTTTGGTCCGATCCATGTTAAAGAAGGAAGGAAGGATCTCAAAAGATATGGTCTCTTACTTACATGTCTATGTTCGAGGGCCATACACATAGAGGTAATTGATGACATGACAACTGATGCATTTATCAATGCCTTAAGAGCGTTCATTGCCCTAAGAGGAAATGTTCGACAAATAAGATGTGACCAAGGAACCAATTTTGTTGGTGCAAGGAGAGAGTTCTCAGAACTCATGAAAGGAATGAACCAAGAAAAAGTAAAGGCTCTAGGATGTGAATTCCTCATGAACCCTCCAGCAGCAAGTCACATGGGCGGTGTCTGGGAGAGGCAGATAAGAACTGTAAGAAGTGTTCTTACTGCTATTCTCGACCAGTCGGCACAAAGGCTCGACTGCACCTCTCTAATGACATTTCTGTATGAGGTTATGGCCATTGTTAACAGTAGACCACTCACCACTGAGCATTTGAATGACCGATCTGCATTTGAACCTTTAACTCCCAACCACATCCTTACAATGAAGTCTACAATCCTTCTGCCCCCACCTGGTCAATTTGTCAGAGAAGATCTGTATCTGCAAAAGAGGTGGCGGCGAGTGCAGTATTTGGCTAATGAGTTTTGGACTCGATGGAGGAAGGAGTATCTTTTAAACTTACAACCAAGACAAAAGTGGCACAAGGATAGAAGGAACTCGAAGGTCAACGACATCGTTCTTCTACAAGACGATCTGGCACCGCGGAATGAATGGAAGCTGGCCAGAATCACAGACGTCTATCCAGGGTCAGATGGTAGGGTGAGAAAATTGAAATTGCTGGTGAGTGACACCACTGTAGCTGAGGGGTACAATTCCCTGACTGTATTGTTAGATATGATATTTAATACCACTACCTCATGTACTTTAACTTCTGGCCACCCAGTACAAGATATAAGTATGATGAACACTTTCCCACCTGATGAAACGAACCAACACAAATGGACCAAATCGAATATTTAATACAGCAAAGGGTGTACACAATATTCACTTAATTACATTTATGATTTGAAATGTTAAGTATGCACTTTTATGGCAAATGAGTATTCGTAGGTAAATCAACATTGAATGTCCAATCTCTGGTTGCGCAGGGAGTAAGTATACAACCTGGAATATTTAGGAAACGATAGCGATAGTACTTAAATAATTATAGCTGGATACACTAAGGGGGGGGGGGGTCCCGCTGGTTGTAAGACAGTAGGAGGGGGGGGTTAGAGAAGTCGCTGGCGGTATCCCATCTGGCCGACGGTGTCTTGGGAGAATCCAAAGTCTTAGACCCAGTGCCCACAGAACCTCGGGCCGTAGACGAACACAGCTGGACCCTCTGTGGAACGGTATCTGCCGGTCCACAACGGAGAGACGTGGTGCGACCTCACGTGTAGAGCGCCGCCTCACCTGTAGTCCTCTCCGGGGGGTAATTCCAACACTCGACAGTGTTGGCCTTTATCCATGGAATAATCAAAGCACATAAAGCATAATCCAAGAGCCGTGGAAGGCTCGCCGTCGTCGGGTAGAGTAATCCAATATACAGGTCCAGTCGCTCTTGACCCGGAGCTCCTCGGATGCAATCACCACTAGGGGTCTGACCAGCCTGGATAAGCGTCCAGATAACGTCAGGAACGATGGGGGTACTGATAACTGTAGAACTCGAACCGAACGATGCACCATACATAAATAGACTATTATTAGCTTAATAGAATACGTCCAACTCGACGGTATGGTGCCAAACTATGACCATTCAACTATTAATCTACACGATATCTCAATGCCTATTCTGGGCCAAGTAGGCCCTACTACACCGCACGTGCTTCGTGGGGAGGCTTTTGCGTCTGTCACTCTGTTGGAGGGTAAAGAACTGGACTAAAAGAAAGTTCTACTTTACGAGCGTCATATATATATGCGCTATGAACAAATAGTACCACACGTATTTCGCCCGGCATATTACTGCGCGGAACCGGGGGCTGCCTCGACATGTTAGGCGGCACGATTGAACTTGAACCTAGGGGTATGGCAACTTGGCGCCAGGTTCTAGTCCAATGGTAGAATGAAACTATTATGGGCTGTTTAGTAGAAACGGGGATATTCAATGCATATTGTACAAGGAATATACAGGGGATATCAAACGATATACAAATACAATTAAATATATATATATAAATAAATATACATATTCGGTTTAATCTGATCCTTCACAACAGCCGCCCCCTAATTAGTCCCACCTAATTAGCTAAGCAGAGACAGATTAACCGCACTGTCTTCCACTCAAGGTCCGCTGTAAGGTCAGTCAACTCACAAAGTCATAGGGTCATGGTCATCATCGATAGTATCTGGGAGTCGGGGCAGTTCTATGAGCCTCGCCACGGGCCGTGTGTAGGTGCGCCCTTGGACGAGTACTTCAGCTGCTCGGACCTTGCCATCGGCACCGGTGATCACTTTGCTTACGCGGCCAGCCGGCCACATAGCTCTGGGGAGTGACTGGTCAACTATCATGACGACTGTTCCTTCTGTCAAATTGTCTCTCTCTTTTACCCACTTCTGGCGGGTCTGTAGAGACGGTAGGTAGTGAAGTAGGAAGCTGCTCCAAAACTTGTCAGCTAGTACTTGGCTGTACCTCCACATTCTTCGGCCGTTCGCTTCTTCGAGCCTGTACATTGTCTGGGGTAGCGCGGGGTCCAGCCGCACCATTAGGAGTGTGTTGGGGGTGACTGGGTCGACATCTGCTACATCACTGGAGACGTAACCGAGGGGTTTGGAGTTCAATACTCCCTCGATCTCCGTGAGGACTGTCATTAGGACTTCCTCTGCCACAGTCTGGGCTCCGAGTACGGCATACAGGGCTGTCTTTATAGAACGTACTTCTCGTTCCCAGGTTCCACCGAAGTGGGGTGCGTTCGGGGGATTAAACTGGAAGTCAACCTGGGCTGGAGCGAGGTGGGTCTTAAGTTCTGGGCCCATAGCTTGGAAGCTCTCTCTCAGCTCTCTTTCTCCGCCTTTGAAGTTGGTCCCGTGATCAGACAACAATGTAGACGGTTGTCCTTTTCGTGATATGAATCTCCGGAAGGCCATAAGGAATGAGTCTGTGCTCATGGTCGGAAGGAGCTCGATATGTATCGCTCTGGTGGTCATGCATTTGAATACAATACCCCACCGCTTCTCGGTGCCTCTTCCTCTTTTTATATACAACGGGCCAAAACAGTCCATGCCTGTGGAGTGGAATGGCTTGTCGCCGATTCGGAGGCGACAGGGGGGTAGGTCAGCCATCCGTGGTATGCTGGGCTGCGCGCGCCACTTACGGCAGTCTAGACAGGTTCGCTGGAAGCGCCGTACTGCTTCTCTCCCTTGTAATATCCAATAACGACGTCTGATCTCTGCGAAGACTCTCTCTGCTCCGGCGTGGTGCACATCCTCGTCGTATTTCTTTATAATCAGCTCTGTGACCTTGTCGGCTGTTCAAGACGATCGGGTGCTTAATGTCATCTGGTAGATCGGGGGCTCTCCGCAGGCGACCACCCACTCTGATGAGATTATGTGCGTCACTCTCTGGTGCCAGGTGAATCAGTCTGCTGTCTGATGGGACGGGGTTTCCTCCCTGTAGACAGTCTAGCTCATCGGGGAACGAGTCTCTCTGGGCTCGTTGTAGTAGAAGAAGTTCTGCTTCTTCGTAGTCAGCTGCTGACATGTCAGTGGTGGACTGAATCTCTGGGTGGTGCCGCAGGAATGTCCTTTGTTGCGCACTCTCTAGGGTAATGCAGTCATCTATGTTCGGGTCTGTGGAGGCGACAGTGCTCAGCCCACAGAACATAGGCTTCTTGTTCTCAGCCTCCTCTCTGCTTGCTTCCCTCGGGGTGGGCGTAGGCCAATCTCCTTCCGGGAGCTGGAGGAATGCTGGTCCGTCACTGTAGATGTTGTGACGGGTTAGGTCATCCAGGGACATTCCCCGGGTGATGACGTCAGCTGGGTTGTGTTTGGTATCCACATATCTCCAGCTTGCTTCTTCTGTTAGTTCCTGAATCTCGGTGACTCTGACTCCCACGAAGACTTTGTATCTGCACGAATCAGACTTAATCCATGTGAGTACTGTCGTGGAATCTGACCACAAGATTGTTCTATGCACCGGAATGGTGAGTTCACGTTGGATTAACGTGGCTAGATGCGCTCCTGCGAGGGCTGCGCAGAGCTCTAGACGTGGGATAGATTGTTGCTTACGTGGGGCTATCCTTGAGCGGGCCAGTATGAAAGCAGTGTGTATCTCTCCTCCCATCTCTTGGGCACGCAAATAAGCAACCGATCCGTAGGCTACTTCGGAGGCATCGCTGAAGACGTGTAGCTCAATCTCGCATGTCTCTGGCCTCACTGTGGATGGGAAGTAGCTGCGGCGTATGTTGACACCTGGGAGTGAGCGGAGTTCCGTCTCCCACTCTCTCCATGTTGAGGCAAGGTGTGCGGGTATTGGGTCGTCCCAGCCCTGGTCCTTGTCCCATAGTGCTCGTACAATCATCTTTGCCCTGGTGGTGTAAGGTAGAATACATCCCAGCGGGTCATATTGTCTGGCGAGTGTTCTGTACACACTCCGTCTGGTGGTCGGTATCGCCGCCGACCTTCCTTGCTCTGGAGCCAAGGGTTTGTGTCTATAGTGGAGCGAGTCTGTTTTGAAGCGCCAGACTAATCCTAGTGTCATTTCTTGGGCTTCTCCTGGGATTGTCGCCATCCAGGTCTCGCTGCTGGCAGCCTTGTCTGCGGAGGAGAGGCTGCGCAGTACGTGCGGGTCACTGCTGGCCCACTGCCTGAGATCAAAGCCTCCTTTGATTAGGGAGGCGCGTAACTTGATTAGGAGAGCCTCGGCTTCTTCTTGAGTCGAGACGCTTTGTAGACAGTTGTCTACGTAGAAACTGTTCTTCACACTGTGTTGGACCTCTTCATCTGCTGCTGGGTCCTCTGTGACGTGTTTCTGTAGTGCAAATGTAGCACAGCACGGGCTGCATGTGGTTCCGAAGGGGAGTACTTCCCACTGGTAGATGGATGGGTTCTCATCTCCGATCTTCTCTCTCCATAGGAACCGTAGCAGAGGCTTGTCCTCCTCTACTAGTCTCACTTGCAAGAACATCCCTTTGATATCCCCGCTTATAGCCACCTTGTCCTGGCGGAAGCGCAGTAGCACGCCTAGTAGGGAGGGGCCGAGTGTGGGGCCGGGCAAGAGCTCTTTATTCAGATTTTGGGTTCCGATCTGGTAGCTGCAGTTAAACACAATGCGATCCTTGCCATTGTGATGGACCTTGTGATGCGGCACGTACCATGATTCGGTCGTCTGATCGGCCTCTTTAATGTCAATCTTTGTTACGTGTCCCGCTGTGATTAGCTTCTCAATCTCAGCTCGGTACACACTCTGTTGAGCGGGGTCTTTGGCTAGGCGCCGCTCTGTGTTCAGTAGATAGCGCTCCGTTGCGTCTTTCTTTGCGTGAAAGGGGGGCATTCCCTCTCTCCTCAGGAGTGGAGTTGCGTATCTCATCACTCCGCCGACTGTGACTCTCTTTGTCCCCTGCTCGAGTAGGTGGATGGCGTAAATGTCTTCTTTAGAGCGAATGTCTTTCTTTTCGTTCTTAAAGGGCATTGTCTCTAGGGTCCATAGCCTCTCGACATGCTGCAGGAGAGTGGTGTCTTCTTCTGTCGTTCGGGAGTGGAAGCAGCTAGTGGCTGCGGTTCGGTTGAGAGATTTAGCGAGGGGGCCTTGTAATGTCCATCCTAAGCGGGTCTCGACGGCTGCAGGACAGCCTCGGGGACCGGTATGGACCCGGTCAATCGGGACTATGAGTTCTGCATGGTCGGAGCCTATCAACAGGGTCGGGGTAGCGCCGTTTATGAGCGGGATAGGTAATTGGCGCAGGTGCACATATTTATCCATCAACTTGGTGACAGGGTAGGTGTACTGCGAGAGTCCTATTTCTTGGCTGGTGAAAGCATTTGTGATCTTGTACTGTCGCTCTGGCTGCCCGTTGGCTGCGATAGTGAAGGAGACATTCTCGCCCTTTATCGTCTTTAAATCTCTTCTTATTGTCCGAATCGTCATTTCGTTCTTGCTCCCCCGCAGTCCCAGTTGAGTCGCAGCGGAGGCGAGCAGAAGGGTCTTCTCTGACCCGTCATCAAGGACGGCGTAAGTGTCCATGACTTTATCCTGGTAGCTCAATGTCACACGGACTACCTTTAAGAGCACTTGAGCTCCGTTGCTGCTGGCGGGGTCAATGTACATGACACTTGCCTTGGTGCCGCTCCGTGGTGCAGGTGTAGGCCGTCTTCCGTTACTATCGTGTAGTATATCTAGATGGGCTCCATCGCACCGGCTGCACCTTTTCTTTAGGCGGCATTCGGCTGCCATGTGGGGCCGCGCACATCGATAACAGCGCCGGTTGGACTTTATCCATTGGCTCACTTCTTCTGCATTCATCTTTGTGAATGTGTCACATTGTGACAGCCAGTGTTCTTTCTCACAGTAGGGACACGCTATCTTCCACTTCTCCTTCCTCGAGGGGGTGCTGTGACTCTTACTGCTCGGTACTGACTCTGATTGGTGCATGACAGTCACCGATCTTCTTCCATCATTTATTCTCCTGGGTCCCTCTCTGGAGCTTGGCGTGCTCCGCCCGAAGGTGTCCAGTCGTAAGCTGCTGACCTCTCTCGCCAGGAAGTCGGCCAGATCAAGGAGGGATGGCTCGGGGCCGTCGGGATCTCGGTAGTCCCTCTGCCGCCGAAAGCGCTCCTGTCTTGCGGGTGGCAGCTTCTCCAAAATCCTCTCAACGTTAGAGTTGGCGTACAGCTCATGCCTGCCCTTCTCCCGTTGAGCTCCCAGCATCCCCACCAGGGACTGCACTTTGATTGACAGGTCATCTAGTGAGCGATTGTCTGTGGCTGGGGGTAGGCGGTCAATATGCCTTATCTCCTGGATTACGTAATCCCATATACGTCCATATCTTTGATCCAGCGCTGCAAGGGCCGCTGTGTATGGGGTCGAGGAGGTAGCATAGGCTAGCGCTATATTGTGTGCTCGCTGTACTTTCAGGTGCTTCAATAATATTGCATACTTGTGGCATTCATCAATGACATCCGCCAGCATTGTCTCTAAGCACATCCGGAGCTCCGTGTACTGTGCTCGACTCTCATAGGCGAAGTCTGGGATTGATGGCGTGGCGTTGTATGACGCCGTGGATGGCGAATACATCGGCGAGCGTTGGGGGAGAGACCTCCTGGGCGAGTCCCCTCTTGCGCCTCGCTGTGGGCCGGTACTGGCAGGGTACCATGGCCCGCTGGTCCAGGTACTGTTCCTCGGGGCTGGTCGTGCGTCGTGCTCACCCGTAAATAGAGTCGGGGGTCTGTAGCGCAGCGCCGCGGGGGTATAGCCCGGACTGTATGGGACCTCCTGGTCCGGTGGAGCACCGTGCTGTCGTCGGGCTTGGTTCTCCTCTTCTCCCTCTTCTTCTTCTATCAAATCTTCCAGATCTTGTAATCGTTTATTTAGCTTCTCCGCAGTGTAGGCCGCTCCTTCCTTGTAGCTGGGTCTCGCTTGGACCGGTATGGGAAGGGGGTCTGCGGGGGGTCTAGACTCGGTCTGTTGGTCAAGTTCAGGGTCGCTTGCTCGTTGCGGTGACGCTGCTCTTGACTGCTGTCTCGACGAGTTCCTTGAGCTCCTGGCGGAGGGAGAGGGAGTTGTCCTTTTGATCAGCTGCTCTATTAGTTGCGCTTGTAGTCTGTCGCGCTCTGCGTCTCTTTGGGCACCGGCAGCGGTGCGCTGGGCGTCGGCGCGGTCTTTTGCCATATTCTCTTCCATCTGGAAGCGTCTCATCTCCATACTTGTGCGCTGTTCTTCGCTCCGTTGCTGTGCTTGGAGGTGTTCGCGCTCGCTGGTCGCCTGGGCTTGGAGACGTTCGCGCTCGCTAAGCGTCTGTGCTTGGAGCCGATCGCGTTCGGTAGAGGCTGTCAGGCTGACGAGGAACGCCTGTTGTAGTATCCTCTCCGCTTCGCTGGGGGAAGGCGGTAGTGGAGGTGAGCCGCTCCTGCGTGAACCGCTCCTGGGGGTACTCGTTGGGGAGTCCTGGAGCTCTAGTTCCTCGGCGCTCTCCTCTTCTTCTTCCGTGCAGAGTTCTCTCTCTGTAGGGTTGTCTTCCTCCCGGGGCGTGTCGGGGACTACTTCTTTAGTAGTGGCGGGGGGTAAAGGCATGTCAATTCCCTCCTGGTCTCCACCGTGGGCTTGGTCAGTTACATTAGGACCTACTAGGGCCTCTGTGGTCGGGGAAACCTGGTCGTTAAGGTCAGACATAATTTTACTTTCTACTTTTACTACGTTTACCGTTTGTCGAAGGCTAAGTAGTTGACTGACAGTGTAAGCCTCTAAGTACTGAGGTGTCTGTCGTCTGCGCCGCGGGCGTTCTAGGTTAGGAGGATCGTTTCGTGGAGTGTTCATCATAGGCCATTTCGATATTAATAACACTATATTAATATTACACTAGTTACCATCCGGCTCGAAGGACCAATTGTAGCTGAGGGGTACAATTCCCTGACTGTATTGTTAGATATGATATTTAATACCACTACCTCATGTACTTTAACTTCTGGCCACCCAGTACAAGATATAAGTATGATGAACACTTTCCCACCTGATGAAACGAACCAACACAAATGGACCAAATCGAATATTTAATACAGCAAAGGGTGTACACAATATTCACTTAATTACATTTATGATTTGAAATGTTAAGTATGCACTTTTATGGCAAATGAGTATTCGTAGGTAAATCAACATTGAATGTCCAATCTCTGGTTGCGCAGGGAGTAAGTATACAACCTGGAATATTTAGGAAACGATAGCGATAGTACTTAAATAATTATAGCTGGATACACTAAGGGGGGGGGGGGGGTCCCGCTGGTTGTAAGACAGTAGGAGGGGGGGGTTAGAGAAGTCGCTGGCGGTATCCCATCTGGCCGACGGTGTCTTGGGAGAATCCAAAGTCTTAGACCCAGTGCCCACAGAACCTCGGGCCGTAGACGAACACAGCTGGACCCTCTGTGGAACGGTATCTGCCGGTCCACAACGGAGAGACGTGGTGCGACCTCACGTGTAGAGCGCCGCCTCACCTGTAGTCCTCTCCGGGGGGTAATTCCAACACTCGACAGTGTTGGCCTTTATCCATGGAATAATCAAAGCACATAAAGCATAATCCAAGAGCCGTGGAAGGCTCGCCGTCGTCGGGTAGAGTAATCCAATATACAGGTCCAGTCGCTCTTGACCCGGAGCTCCTCGGATGCAATCACCACTAGGGGTCTGACCAGCCTGGATAAGCGTCCAGATAACGTCAGGAACGATGGGGGTACTGATAACTGTAGAACTCGAACCGAACGATGCACCATACATAAATAGACTATTATTAGCTTAATAGAATACGTCCAACTCGACGGTATGGTGCCAAACTATGACCATTCAACTATTAATCTACACGATATCTCAATGCCTATTCTGGGCCAAGTAGGCCCTACTACACCGCACGTGCTTCGTGGGGAGGCTTTTGCGTCTGTCACTCTGTTGGAGGGTAAAGAACTGGACTAAAAGAAAGTTCTACTTTACGAGCGTCATATATATATGCGCTATGAACAAATAGTACCACACGTATTTCGCCCGGCATATTACTGCGCGGAACCGGGGGCTGCCTCGACATGTTAGGCGGCACGATTGAACTTGAACCTAGGGGTATGGCAACCTGGCGCCAGGTTCTAGTCCAATGGTAGAATGAAACTATTATGGGCTGTTTAGTAGAAACGGGGATATTCAATGCATATTGTACAAGGAATATACAGGGGATATCAAACGATATACAAATACAATTAAATATATATATATAAATAAATATACATATTCGGTTTAATCTGATCCTTCACAACAACCACCGTTGACAAAAAAGGGAAACCTACAACTAAAAGAGTGTTCCTTGATAGACCTGTACAGAAGGTTGTAACGCTACTCGAAGCAGACTAATTTAATGTTTTGCCTAAAATTTATGTTAATAATGATATTTACATTTAGTCAGTTAGCTGACGCTTTTATACAGGGCGACTTACAAGTTCTGTACAAGTCCCCAGTAGGGGCACAAGTACAAGACCACAAGAAATATTTAATTTAGAAGATAACCAAATTATGTTCAGAGAAATCCCACGTGTGTGCGATTTGGTGGGAGTGTAACTGTAGCCATTATACGGTTTCATCATTTATATGATATTTCAGTTTAAGTGTAATATTTGAGAATGTATTTATGTTTTATTTCTTATTTTCTTTATTATTTAATTTGCTACAATTTATAATATATTCATTTTGACGTCTGGTCAGATATGGTGTCCCGTTAGGCTGCTGTCGCGTTTTTTACCTTTGGGGCTGATTAAAGACACCTGCGAGCAAGCGACAGGAATGTTGGAGACGAGTTGTACAGACACCTGCGAGCAAGCGGCAGGGTTGGTTAGACAAGTTGTACAGGCTCTCTAACTTCTAAAGAGTGTACCACTATGTGTAGCGTACCACTAAGACTGTTACCAAGAACAGAAGAACAAGACCCCTTTTCTATGTAGCATGCAGCCAACGAGGTAATTAATGTTGGTTTGTATTTTGCTTTTCTGATGTGTTGTTTTCATACCGTGTATATTATTGTTTGTGTTGACCTGACGCAACGTATATGTTTCTGTTTAAGTTTTCACGGTGGATTGGAGGACCAAGCCTTTAATAAACCTGTCGAAAGGAAACCACTTGTGTCTGCAGTGCTTGAAGGAGTTACATACGTTTTGGAAAAAAAAACATTGTTATTACAAAACATTTAGAAGGGAAGGAAGGAAGAGGTGTTAAGTGTCCAGAAGGACTCTTACCTACACCATGAGCGCAGGCTGAGAGGACTGCAACCACTGGTCTCTCCATGTTGACGAAAGTCCTGGCTGGCGGGGCAACACGGTGTAGGGCCGACTAACATCCTCTGTCAAAGATGACGTCGTAGTCAGAGTGTTACGGCCTGTTATCCTCACGGCTAATGTTCAATGGTGTAGAATAAGCTAACAGCCAACACAGGCTGACTGGTAGCAACAAGCTAACGCTCCAGGCCTAGTGAACATAACGAGCCAGCGCCGCAGCTAACAGCTAACAGCTAACTGGCTAACAGTTAGCTCACCCAGCTAGCACGCATGCTAAGCAGCTATCACCGAAACTGCACACGAGAACACAATAAGTCAACACTTCAGACAGCCGCCGTCTGACTCACCTCCTCATCCTAAGAGAGAAGAGAAAAAGAAATCAACACAGTTTCCAGAACGGTGCAGATATACAGCGGTGTCGGCTCAATTCCTTCATAGGCTGCAGCCGACTTGAGCGTGGGGCTTCCGATAAAGAAGCACCAAACACACTTTTCCTTGTGAGGGTAACTTTCAACGTGAAAGATGGGGCCTTCACATGACAGAGAAGAATCCGCTCATCCAAAAGATCCCGGGTTTTAACCACAGACCTTGGTCACGGCCCACTAGATTGATTACCGTGGGCTTCAAACCAGGACCCTCCCTCTGCCGTCTAAGAGGCAGAAAAAAGGATACTAGTCTGGGGCCGGTCTTCGTAAATTGTGCAGCTAACCCCCCATAGCAACACAACTGGTGCTCGCATAGCAAAAAACATCACTCACCCAGAGGTAGCCAGCTTCCCACAACAGCCGACGCCTCCTGCACAGTCCAGCTGCAGAACCGGAGGTAATACCTGTCCAGCTGCAGCTTGGAGGACTGCAGGTGGGGATTAGACCAGCGACGCCAGCCCCTAATACGAAAAAGCCGGTGGAGGTCAGAATGATCATCATCTTCCAGACACCCCAGTGACGAAAACATTATCGCCGTATTTTCTCGGAAATAGTGAGAGAGAAAACAAAGATATAATGTCAACGTAGCTCCTTGATCCCTTACTTTCTTCAAAAACTATTCAGCAACTTAAAGTTGTGTTAACAGGCACTCAACGTGATGAAAATTGAAGAAGGAGCTGATGGTATGGCCACACCCCTGCTTTTGTAGGTTGCGGATGGGGGTGTGGCCAGACAGGTACATGTGTGAATTTATTTCAGTGCAAATACTGGATATGATGAGTATTGCAGTATGACGCTGAGCAGAGCTATACGAAATATAACCAACTTCGAAAGAGTCGCCAAGCTTAACCAGTTCGAAACAAGGCAGACATTAATAAAAATTTCAATCAATCAATCAATCAATCAATCGGGGAACATAGAACCCGGGGAACATAGAGTCCGGGGAACATAGGGTTGACCCCATACACACAACACATGTGAGCCCTAGGGCTGAGTATCAAACGTCCATACTTTTAGGTATTGATCAAAATGCTTCAATACTATGGATTAGCGAAAAATGCTGTGTCTTTTGATTCAATACCTAAGTAGTAAATCTCATCAGTGAGCCAATTATATATATTTGTTCCAAGATATAAGCGATTGGCCATTTCCTCTGTTCAACCCATCCAAAATGTAGCCTCTGATTGGCTCATATAGCACACAAGAAGCACATAACTCAGCAAAGTAAGGCATCGAAGAAAGTATTGTCCTGGTATCTGTATCGAATCCCAGGTATCGGTAATGGCACCAGTATCAAAATATTTCAAATAATACCCAGCCCTAGAAGAGCCCTGTATTATAACGTAATGCGTAATGTAGTGTTTTTCCTACCTTTACGACATGCAACGACAGCCAATCACCATTAGCATTATTAGATCTTGGTACAATGGTACAAGCTTACTGCATGCTTATTGGCTCACTGACGCTGATGAGATTTACTCCTAGGTATCGGAATTTGGTACCGAATGACAAGGCATGTTTCCACACTTGATAGTATCGTAGCAATTCGGTCAGTGCCATAAAAGTATCAAAGTTCAGAACCTGTCATGTCCCCTGTCTCCTAGTTCCTCGTTGTCTGTGTGTGTGTGTGTGTGTGTGTGTGAGAGTATGAGTGGCAATTACAGGATTGGAACCTGGTGTGGAGTCAGGCCCCAAGCATCCACGGCTGCCAGCTATCAACCAATCATCCGTCTACAAATACCCAGCTCAAACTCCAAGACTTTGCCAGATTGTAGGTTCAGCTAACCCAGTCAGTATCTATGTTCTTGCTCCTCATGATATATCTTACCCGTCTCATTGATGCTCTGTTTGTCCTGTCCTGACGTCTGCCTGTCTCCACGTCCAGACCCTCGGCCTGACTCCTGCCTGATGTCCAATCCTGCCCCCTGCCCTACCTGGTGTGTCGACTACCTCCTACCCTGCCTTGTGTGTCTTCTCCTGGAAAACCTGCCTCGTTGTGTCTCCACCTGGGAACCCTGTCTGGTCCTACTCTACCTCAACCTGAACTACCCCCCCCACCTGGGAACCCTGTCTGGTCCTACTCTACCTCAACCTGAACTACACCTGGGAACCCTGTCTGCTACCACCTAGTGACAAGAGGAAATATTATTATAGAAACATCAGAGATATCCTGACACAAATTGTACTTACCTGCACTATTCTTACCCTGCCTACTTTTATACACTGCCTATCAAATTCATGTGTCGGTTATCACACTTTTTTACTTCTTACTGATGACTATTTTAAACTGAATCATTTTAAACTATTTTTATTATTTGTATTACTGAATCAAACTGTAAAAAGAGAGCCTATTGGGATGCTAGATCCTAATGTGAAACACTGTGATTTACCATACCTTGCTATATTCTTACCCTACCTACTTTCATACACTTCCAATGAAATTCATATGTCGGTTCTATGATGTTGGAGTGATGCTCTGTTGTGAGGAGAAGATGACTTTTGACCTAAATCTAGCAAAGTTGTTTACCATTCTAGTTAGGTACATCGTGAACCTCACCGCCTAGCCAAGGTTGATTCAGATCTGGAACAAGCTTGATGAAAATCTAAAAATGACTAATACCTTTAAAACCTTTAAAAAATCATTGAAAGAGGAACTGCTAAAATCATATCTCTAATTAAAATTATAACTTAGGAATAGAATTGTCTGTATTATGTATCTCTGTTATATGTCAGTTAGTAGGTAGGTGTGTAAACCTACGTTGTAGTTTTTTTTTTTTTTTTTTTGTTGTTTTTGTTTATTTGTTATTGTTTTGTTTGTTCATATTCTGTTTGTATCTGTGTTCAGGCTCCCTCCAAAAGCTTTAAATAGCTTCTTGGGAGACCTGGCACATGCACACAATTTGCGACATGTTATCACATGAGGATACTCGCATGTAAAATGTATCGTGTGTGTGTGTGAATAAAAATTCATTCATTCATTCATTCATTCATTCATTCATTCATTCATTCATTCATTCAATTCATTCATTCATTCTCCTAGCTGGGCCATTTTCATCTGATTGAACAATCTTATCACACTTTTTACTGTAACCTTGCTATTTACATTTAAAAATGTTATGCTTGCTTATACCTGTATTTTTTACTGTTGTTGTATGTCCGTTCTATTTTATTAGTTTTAGACTATTTTTAAACTTAATCATTTTAAACTATTTTATTACTTGTATTACTGAATAGAGAGCCTATTAGGATGCTAGATCCTAATGTGAAACACTGATTTACCATACCTTGCTATGCTCGCTCATGCCTGTATTTTTTTACTGTTGTGAAGCACTTTGAACTGCAACCTCTGTATGAAAAGTGCTATACAAATAAAGTTATTATTACCCCCCCCCCCACTTGGGAACCCTGTCTGGTCCTACTCTACCTCAACCTGAACTACCCCCCCCCCCCTGCGAACCCTGTCTGGTCCTACTCTACTTCAACCTGAACTACCCCCCCCCCCCCTGCTCCTCTTTGTGGGATATTTTCAATGTTTTAGCAAATTTTGATTTAAATTGTATAATTCCCATTTTAAAATGTTTTACCATGGTATGTTTGGTATCCTTTTTTTCAGTACAGCCTCACATATATGACCTGACAGTCAGTTTTCATATTGTATAATACTGTATACTGCATAATGTGCAACACAAAACACAAAATCGGATTGAGAAAATGTGTTATTTTTACTATGAACCAATGCAAACATATTCAATCAAACATATAAAACAGTGGAAATGCACCCTCATGTAGCATATTTACATAAACAAAAGAGAACAGAACAGAATTCAATTTACAAATCATTATTTTCTCCATACACAGGTAATAAACACAGACGAAATTTTGATTCTCAACTGGAAATTATCACCAGCATGCCTTTTTTTCAGTAAAAGTAAGTTTTTTACAAAAAAAAGTAAAAAAAAAAGTTTTACAGTAAAATATAAGTAAAGTGGGATATTCAATATACATATATACAGTGCCGCCTTCATACAGTCAACATATTCTTAAATAATAGCGCTGCCCGAGGCTGGGCATGATACAGTCAACATATAGCAAGAGAGAGAGCGAGAGAGAGCTCCCGTTCTACAGTCAATATACAGTGTACAGAGAGAGAGACACATTGGAAAGAAATTGAAATGCTATTTGGCCCTAAACAGAGAGTACACAGTGTCAGAATACCTGAGCACTGTGACTGAAGATCCTTGACTAGGTACAGACTCAGCGAGCACAGCCTAGCCATCGAGAAAGGTCGCCATAGGCAGACTGTGTGTGTTAGAAAGAGAGAGAGAGAGAGAGAGAGAGAGAGCATGTGTGTTTGTCGTGTGTGTGTGTGTTAGAGAGAGAGCATGTATGAGAGAGATAAGCAAAGATGACCCCCTAAAGGATATTCAACTTTTAATGAAAGAACAAAACAGAAGGAAAAGATAACTTCACAAAGGCAACATGAATATACATAGATCCAAAAGGACAAAGATCAACACTTAAATCCAAAGAGAAGAGGGTCTATACCAGAGAAAACAAAGCAGCAAGGAGCCATTTGGCCGACATCAGCTAAAGGCTAGCCAGGTAGGCTACTGACACCAGGCCACACACAGCTTTGGCCAACGGCCCAACGCTACCCAAGCTACACAAACGACCAAGACAATGAATTCACACACAGCACATGTCGTATCTCCAAATGTTGTGAAGTAACATATGTTTTGCCTGGAAAAAAACATCGTTATTAACAAAACATTCGGGAGGGGAAGGAAGGAAGAGTGGGGTAATGTCATGACATTTTCATTAATCTTACCTGCACCAAGGAACGCAGGGCGAAAGGCCGCAACACAGGTCTCCACGTTGACGAAAGGCCTCTCGCTGGCGGGACAAAAATAAGCTATGGCCAGAGCCTTGTCATGGTGCAGGCCCGACTACATCTTCTGTCAAAGATGATGTCGTAGTCAGAGTGCCAGAACCCCCTGCTATTCTCACGGCTAATGTCAATGGTCGTAGCACAAGCTAACAGCTAACTAGTCTCTAGGCTAACTGATAGCATCAAACGAACGTTCCCAGCCGAGCGCAGCCGGCAGCTAACGTCGTAGCTAAACAGCTAACTGGCTAACAGTTAGCTCAACCAGGCTATCGCTAACCATTAGCTAACGCAGAAGCAAGCTATGCGGCTACATACAGGTGCTGACACCAGGCCACACACCGTTAGCTACTAGTAGTACTACAACAGCTAGTCGGCCAGTTTAGCTCCAGAGAGAGAGAGAGAGAGAGAGAGAGAGAGAGAGAGAGAGAGAGATGTCCACGGCGGGAATAGAATAGAGTTAATAGAATAGGTTAAAAACTCACCAAACGTCCAAGAGGATGGAGACAACCGCGTGGAGTTGACGAAGTTCATCTGCCAAACGACCATCCTCTTCATCTTGGCTGCATGCGCTGTCTCTAGGTTAGCTAACGCTAGTTAGCCTTTAGCTAAGCTAGCTACTAGCCGACATCATCATGGCTATATCCCGACTGCACCATGACAAGGCTCCGGCCATTTGTCCCGCCAGCGAGAGGCCTTTCGTCAACGTTCCTTGGTGACCGACCGACTGATAATGACCGACCTCTTCGTCTTGGCTGGCATAACTAAGCATAATAGTCTAAAGCTGCACGCGCGAAATAGTCAAACGCAGCTGACGCTCGCCGGCGTATTACACATGATGTAAGTAACCACTCCCTTCGTTGAAACCAATAGTATGTCTGCTGCAGAGCCCCAGAGCTCCAATAGTGAGTATGTCTGCAGACCCAGGAACAAGTCAGACACATTCTACAAATGTGTCTAATGTGAAATATATAAGCATATAAGCAAAACTAGATTTTAGGTCTGTGATAAAAAAGGGCCTCGCGGGAAGGGGAGCCTCGCAAAAAAATACAAATAAATAAAAAATAAAAATAAAAAAAATTATAAATAAAAAATATTTTTTTTTAATTTTTTTTTATTTTGCGAGGCCCCCCTTCCCGCGAGGCCCTGTGCGACCGCACTGCTCGCACACCCCCTGAGGCGGCCCTGACTACTACTACTACTACTACTACTACTACTACTACTACTACTACTACTACTACTACTACTACTACTACTACTACTACTACTACTACTACTACTATTACTGCTACTACTACTGCTACTACTACTGTTATAAGTCGAACTACTAAAGCTAAAGTTTTGCTGGCTGGAAAAACGTGTGTTCTGCAGAAATGATCTTGTGAACAACGTATCGCTCACTTACACTCTTCTTCTGCTGTTCTTTTCTCGCAGTCAACTTCCGCCTCCTTCGGCACTTCCTCCCAGTGTTTTTCGTTTGATTCTAGCACAAGAAATGGCCAAGATATTGATAAAAATGCAACGCCTGTAAAATTAAATCTGGCACATTTTACGCATGCGTAAAGGTTTATTTAGCATCGAATTGAAATGATCCTGGTTCAGTTATTTATTGCTTTATCAACACCAAATAAAAAGTAGCGTGTAGTTTCAAGGCCACGTCATAATGCTACGTTGAAAGAAAACCAGAAATGGACTACATTTCCCAGCAGACCATGTCAAACAACGACGTCATTCTATCGCGCCCGCGATATCAGAGTCGCCGAAGAGTTCCCTTGGAACCAGTTCTGTTGTCTTGCTCGTCTCTTTGCCCTATAGGGTCTACCAGTTGGACCTCAACAGAACCCAGTCTAGTCGGTACCTAGCATGACAGCCATATTAGAAAATGTGAGTATGTATTTAGCTCCAGTTATTTGAGGGGTCTCATTTGGGTGCTTTTTAAAACAATTGTAGCTACAATTTAGCTACATTTAGCCCTCCTAAATGTCAGATCACTGAACAACAATTTTTTTTAGTAAATTATCTGATTAAAGAAAATAACTTAGACTGCATCTGCTTAGTGGAGACATGGCTCAATAATGACACAGCTACATCAATAATGATAGAGGCTTGCCCACCAGACTATAGTTTTCATCAAATACAGAGAAAAAACTGTATGGAGGGGGGGTTGCAGCAATTTTCTCCTCAAAGCTCTTGTTTAGAATCACAGAACTAGGTGAGTTCATGCCGATGGAATATCTTGCCATTGAACTCAAAACAGAATCAACCATTATCGTCACAATATATTGCCCGCCTAGACACTCACCAATATTTATACAGGAACTCTCTGAACTGATTTCATTATGTGTTACCGGATACGATAAGGTGATCCTAAATGGAGACCTGAACATCCATTTTAATAAGAAAACAGACAAAACTATAGAGCTCAGAAATCTACTGGATAGCTTTGATCTAACACAGCATATAACAAATGCAACTCACAGGCTTGGAAATACATTAGACTTAGTCATAACAACAACTGGGCTAAGCATAAAAAAATTCTCAATAACTGAATTACCTCTCTCCGACCATCACTGTATATTCTTTGATACCCAAATAACCCTTTCTAAAACGAAAAAAGAAATCACAGTTCAAAAGAGGCTCCTAAACGACAAGGCTGGATCAAAGTTAATTAATCTTATCAGACTACATGAACCACACAATCATAACAGCTCTTTAAATGAAATGGTAGAATATCTCAACGATGCACTGTCATCTGTATTAAATTCTGTCGCCCCACTAAAAACGAAAAAGAAGAAAACCAGAGCCTCGCCCTGGTTGAACTATAATGCGGTCAACAAAGAAAAAAGGAAATGTCGTGCAGCGGAGTGAAAATGGAGAAAAACAAAAACCACCATCTGCTGTGATATATACAAAGATGCTTTAACTGCTTATAACAAAACCATCCGCTTAGCAAGGAAAGGCTACTTCTCTAAAATCATTACAGAAAACGCTGGAAACTCCAGAATCCTTTTTTCCACTATTAATCTACTACTAAACACTGCCCCTACACCTCCTCAGTAATAATAATAATAACTTTATTTGTATAGCACTTTTCATACAGAGGTTGCAGTTCAAAGTGCTTCACAACAGTAAAAAATAGGCATAAGCTGGCATAAAAAGATAGACAGGTAGCAAGGTATGGCAAATCACAGTGTTTCACATTAGGATCTAGCATCCCAATAGGCTCTCCGCTTACAGTTTTCAGTAACACAAATAATAAAAATAGTTTAAAATGATTCAGTTTAAAAATAGTCAAAAAATTATAAAATAGAACAGACATAAAAAATACAGGCATGAGCGAGCATAGCAAGGTATGGTAAATCACAGTGTTTCACATTAGGATCTAGCATCCTAATAGGCTCTCTATTCAGTAATACAAATAATCACAGTGTTTCAGTAAGAAGTAAAAAGTGCAATAACCGACCCATGAATTTCATAGGCAGGGTATGGTAAATCACAGTGTTTCACATTAGGATCTAGCATCCTAATAGGCTCTCTATTCAGTAATACAAATAATAAAGTAGTTTAAAATGATTAAGTTTAAAAATAGTCTAAAAATTATAAAATAGAACGGACATACAACAACAGTAAAAAATGTAAATAGCAAGGTTACAGTAAAAAGTGTGAAAAATAGTTTAAAATGATTCAGTTTAAAAATAGTCATCAGTAAGAAGTAAAAAGTGTGATAACCGACACATGAATTTGATAGGCAGTGTAAAATAAGATAAAATTAGCATAGTAAAGTAGGCAGGGTAAGAATAGTGCAGGTAAGTCATTGAAATGCCTGAGCAAAGAGATTTTTAAGCTGTCTTTTGAAGATGTCTAGCGAGTTGGCTTCCCTGATGTTTTGGGGTAGTTTGTTCCACAGTTTTGGGGCATAGTTGATAAAGGCTGCATTACCGATCCTCTTTTGACTGTTTCTGGGAGCCTCTAGTAGTCCAGCAGCTGATGATCGCAGTATTCTTGCTGGCGTGTAATTTATTAGAGTGTTGGTGATGTAGCTAGGTCCCTGTCCATTTAGAGCTTTGTATGTAAGGAGAAGGACCTTAAAGTCAATTCTAAATGTTACAGGAAGCCAGTGTAAAGCAGCTAAGACTGGACTAATGTGCTCTCTCCTTTTGGTTCTAGTTAGCAGTCGGGCTGCGGAGTTTTGGATTAGCTGAAGCCTCTCTGTGGTTTTCTTAGGGAGACCTGTGAAAAGTGCATTACAGTAGTCTAACCGGCTAGATATGAATGCATGAATTAGCTTCTCAGCATCGTTCTGATTAATAAATGGTCGTACTTTTGCTATATTTCTGAGATGGAAGAACGATGTTTTCGTTACTTTGCTAATATGAGAATTGAAGTTCAGTTCTGAATCTATGATAACCCAGAGACTATAGTGACCTCAGATTTTATCCAAGGGGTTAGTCCTCCTAGGTTCTTTATTAACGTTTCTTTTTTAGTTTTGGGGCCGATAATTAGAATTTCAGTTTTGTTCTCATTTAGTTTCAGGAAGTTCTTACTCATCCATTTATTTATTGCCAGTAAGCAGTCTGTAATGGAGCTGATCGCTGTATCATTTGGTTCAGCAGATATGTACAGTTGTGTATCATCCGCATAGCTATGGAAATCTACATTATGTTCTCTGATGATATCACCCAGCGGTAGGGCTGACCTTCGAAGCTTTTTTTGGCAATCGAAGCTTCGGGGCCGAGCTTCGATTTTAATTCGAAGCTTCGAATTTTTTTTTTTTTTTTTTATCTTATGTTGTGGGACTTGTACAGCACTTTCGTAAATGTTGTTGTTTTTAAATGTGCTCTATAAATAAAGTGGGTTGGATTAATTAATTAAGTAGCCCCTTTCGTGACTGACGCATCCAACAAGGTTTCACTCGGCTGTGTGATTTAATTCAAGGTGGATCGCTGTTGTCGTTTGAACAACTTCAGATTTCATGGGAACTACCAATCCCCCAAATCAAGAATGTTTAAGATGAATGAAGTAAGATTTTGATTATTTGAAATATGGCCTGTGTAGACTAAACTATGCACAGAATTATGTCAGTCTACAAGGTCCGGATTCTACATGGTCCGGCAATGTAGACCTTGTAGACTCCACTACAGACCAATTATCAGTGAATGTTCATGCATTTTTAAGAAGGGCAACTTCCACAAAAAAACAAAGAACTCACCAAAACATCTCAGTAGCACCTTATCTAAATGTTATATTTCATATATGGAGATTCATATTTATTTATGTATTGCATGCATTTCTACATTTTATTTCCTATTTTGTTTATTCATCCCAGTATCTTTCTTTCTTATGTGTGGAATTCTACAAGGTGCGCGCACACACACACACACACACACACACACACACACACACACACACACACACACACACACACACACACACACACACACACACACACACACACACACACACACTTACATTTAGTCATTTAGCTGACGCTTTTATCCAAAGCGACTTACAAGTTCTGTACGACAAGACAGCAAGAAGAGTACAACTCTATCAGCTGAGTAACAATGTTCATCAAAGTGTTGCGTGTTACAGTGTAGGTTAGTTTATTAGGACAAGTGCATGACAGTAAGGTTAGTCACGGTTAGATTTTTTTTTTTTTTTTTTTTATCATTTCAGATAATGGTTGAAGAAGTGAGTCTTTAGTCGACGGCGAAAGATTGGACGGGATTCGGCTGTCCTAACTGGGATGGGTAGTTCACACACACACACACACACACACACACACACACACACACACACACACACACACACACACACACACACCTACACACACACACAAATCGAAGTAAAAAAATAAAAAATTGAAAAAACTTTTTTTTGATTTTTTTTTTTTTTTTTTTTTACTTCGATTTTTTTTTTAATGTTCGAAGCTTGTGCCATCGAATCGAACGTTCGAAGCTTCGAAGCATTTAAGACAGCCCTACCCAGCGGTAACATGTAAAGGGAGAAGAGTAAAGGACCTAAGCAACTCCCTTGTGCAACTCCATAGTTGTTGTCGTATATATCAGACATGTGCTCTCCTAGTCTAACATAGAATTTCCTCCCTCTGATGTATGTTTTGAACCAGCTTAGTACATGTTCTGAGAAACCGACAAGGTTTTCAAGACGATCGATTAAAATATCGTGATCGATTGTATCAAATGCTGCACTGAGATCTAGCAGGACAAGGATGGAGATCTTATTCTCATCAGAGTTTAGCCTGAGGTCACTGATTATTTTGGTGAGGGCAGTTTCAGTGCTATGATATTTTCTGAATCCCGACTGAAATTCTTCTAATATGTTGTTTTCTTCAAGAAAGGAATTTATTTGAACTGAAACTATCTTTTTGGGGGAGCTCCAGTAGCTCACCACGTACCGCGAGTGCTATTTCAGCGCCGTGGACAACCGCGCTCGCGCGGATCTGGGGCTGAGCGCGTTCGAATCCCGGACGGCAGCCGTGCCTTTCCCAGAGTGTCTTTCCCCCCCATCTAAGATAAGATAAGATATTCCTTTATTGATCCCCTTGGGGAAATTCAGGCATCATAGCAGCATGGGGGGGAGGGGGGGAGGGGTACAGGTAGTAAAACAACACAGTATACAGGTAGTAAAAGACAACACAGGCAGTGTAAACAAATTGATCAATATGGTCAATATAATTTACTATCTGACTAGCTGAGGAATATTCACATTATTCACAGTGTCACATAAGGTGCAGTATGCATGAGGTAGTGTTATAATTTACTATCTATCTGAACCCTTTCAGCCTGCTTCTGTCGGTCGAACTTGACCAAGTATGAATGCGAAGAAAAAGCGATAAACGCTAAAAGAACCAGGTGACTGGTCAAAGTTTAAAAAAAATAAACTATCTTTTCAAGTACTTTGCTAATGAATGGTAGGTTGGATATTGGATGATAATTTGCCATTTCATTACTATCCAAGTTAGGTTTTTTTAGTAATGGCTTTACAACTGCTGTTTTAAAGGCATCTGGGAAAATACCAGTTCTAAGGGAAGTGTTTATGATATCTAGCACAGGGCTTGAAACACTATTAAACACCCGTTTGAAGAAAGCTGTAGGCATAGGGTCAATGTCTGAGGTGGAGGAGTTACATTCTGAGACAGTTTTGCAGAGTACATCTAATGTGATGCATGTGAAACTTCTCATGGTTACATTGCACGGTTTGCTGCAATCAGCTTTATTTCCATCATGAGTAATGCTGGCCCTGATCAAGGTTATTTTGTTGTTAAAGAATAGTGCAAGTTCTTCACACTTAAATGGACAGGGAACTAGCTACATCACCAACACTCTAATAAATTACAGGCCAGCAAGAACACTGCGGTCATCAACTGCTGGACTACTAGAGGCTCCCAGAAACAGTCAAAAAAGGATCGGTAATGCAGCCTTTATCAACTATGCCCCAAAACTATGGAACAAACTACCCCAAAACATCAGGGAAGCAAACTCACTAGACATCTTCAAAAGACAGATTAGCAACAACACTGATTTTGATGGATTTTCAGTTTTTTTGTAATGTCAGATTGAAAAAAATACAATCTTTTATTCAACTTCAGCCCTGATCATAACACCACATATTCATTTGAAACATTTAAAATAATTTTTATAAAACGAGTGGTACTCACAGAGCGAACCTTGGCAAAATGGCTGGTGCGTCCAGCAATCACTGCGCTCCCTATCGGTCCCTGTTGGTCATTACAACAATACACAGGAGACGCGCTCAGCAGATTCTACCCTGTAATGGCCTATAGGTAACAGAGCATGTGAGCGGCGCGGGGAGCGTAGCGGGCCCTTCCGCGTTGCTCTGATTGGCCAGCGTTGGCCAGCGCTCTCCTGCGTGAATACCAGCGCTCTACGCTCGTTTACCCCCTACGCCGCGCATGCGCATGAGGCCCCCCCCCCAGGTTAATACGCGACAATAATAATAAATGGGCATCACAGAACACGCCATATTAGCAACGCCAAGCCATATTAGCAACGCTGGTTAATAATAATAAGTGGGTATAGCATGATAATACCTAGCTGCATCAGATAATACCTACCTGCATCAATATACGCCGCGCTATATACGCTATACTCCAACGCCTAACTAAGCAAGATGGACGCCGCGGGCGATCACTGCTATTCAGCCAACGCAGCCAATAATCAACAATAAATCACAGGACAATAACAGAAATAATAATAACAATAATTTGTGAAACCTGTGGTGCTCAAGTGCAACATCCCATGGGACACCGTGAGCCTTCAGAGCTGCTCTTATTTGTAAATAGAAGAAAAAGGAGTTTTTCATTGTTCAAGAGTGGATATATGTTGCAGAACATGCCTGTTAATTACCTTTTAAATATCTGTTATGTGGTTAGGGTATGTATGTTTTTTAAATAAATGCCCAGTCTTGTAAATAATAATAACAATAATTGCGTTGTGAAACCTGTGGTGCTCAAGTGCAACATCCCATAGGACACGTGAGCCTTCAGAGCTGCTCTTATTTGTAAATAGAATATGTTACAAAGGGTCAGATTAAACCGAATATATATATTTATTGCCTGAGATCCCATGTATAATATTTGTATGTCGTTTGATATCCCCTGTATATTCTTTGTACAATATGCACGGAATATCCCTTTAGTCTAGCAGGACAGACCATAATATTCATTCCCCTATTGGAAGCGATCCCATGGCGCCAGGTACCGAGTAAAGCCTTGCCCACTCGAGCTGACTTGAAAGGTACCGACGAGATATGTCTGAACATGCCCGCTTTTCGCCCACGGCTACGAGACCAAGAGGCGACAGAAATGAGATAGGCACTATTTGTCCACCGTGGATATAAATATGGCGCAAGAATACAGAACCCCGCTTGCAGTTCCTCTTCAGTTCGCCTTCAGTTCAGTCTGGTTCAGTTACCAAGTAAAGCCTTACCCACTACGTAACGTGAGGTATAGCAGGGCTCGTATCGCCCAAGATAGAATCGTGTTATCCTAAATACGTCTGTTTGTCGTATCGTTCTCTATATATTAGTAAACCTTCATTACGAGTCAAAGACCACGTGAAGTGGGTAATTGTGTGTCTATAATAGAGCACTTATTGCCGCGTGCTAATAGTACAGTAACGTCAAGTTCAGCCGTGCACTACCGCACCGGAGAGGATATCTACACCGGAGCAGCAGCACCACGGAGGACTTACACCCCACCGGCAGTGCCACTCTCCGGGCAAGGATTATTCTTCTTCATTGCTTTGACCAAGCTGCTGGAACAGAGAACCGCCTACCCCACTGCTACTGTGGGATTTACACCTGCCCGTGAGACCATCACTCAAGCCTGTCTCTGTCGGAGCAGAGACTCCCCGGCTCTCACCTACACGGCGCGCATCCTGGGACCATGTTGCCTATCCCCACTGCTCCAGGGGTGATATTGCCCCCGTGAACCATTGACTTGCATAGAGCTTTGGCCCCCTCTGCTGGCTTACAACCGGTAGTACACCCTTTCCCAGAAGATCCCTAGATAATCCTTAATATCCATTATTGATTTACCTGCACATTCTATTTGCCTTATAAGCGCATCTAAAGTGACCAAGTGATGTAACCTAATATCCCCTTTGTGTAATAAATATTGTAAACTAGTATTTTGTGTGGAAAACCTGTTATTGTGCGAGTGTCGTCATCTAGAATACCTTTGTACGGTGTTGGCCAGCAATGTACAAGTCGGTAGTGATTCAATGATATCAGTACTTGATTAATACAGTCAGGGAATTGTACCCCTCAGTTACAATTGGTCCTTCGATAGCCGAGATAATAATTAGCGTAATATTAATATAATATTAATATGGAATTGGCCGATGACGAACACTCCACAAACGGTTCTCCTAAGCTAGATCGCCCGCAGCGCAGACGACAGCCACCTCCCTACCTAGAGGCATACTCTGTCAGTCCAATACCTAGCTTTAAAGGGAAGTTAAACGCGGACAAAGTAGAAAGTAAAATTATGTCTGACCCTAACAACCAGGTTACCCCGACCACAGAGGCCCTAGTGGGTGCTAATGTAACTGACCAAGCTCACGGTGGGGACCAGGAGGGAACTGACACGACTTTACCCCCAGACACTACCCAAGAAGTAGTCCCCGACCACCCCCGGGAGGAAGACAACCCTAAAGAGACGCGCACCCAGGAGACGGATCTCCTCGGTACGCAACAGGAGAATGGATCTCCAACCAGTACTGCCGGGAGCCGATCGCCCCGAACGGCGTCTTCCCCCAGCGAGGCGGACAAGATGCTGGCGCAAGCACTCATCGCCACCCTGGCAGCCTCCACCGAACGCGATCGACTTCAAGCGCAACAGACGTGCGAGCGCGAACATTACGCAGGTGAGCGAGAGCGCTTCCAGGCGCAACAAAGGAGCGAGGACGACCGAATAAGACTGGAGACCAGACGCCTCCAGACAGAAGAGAACATCAAGAGAAGCCGCGCCGACGCCGCCCATGCCAGCGCCAATGCCCAGCGCGACGTCGAGAGAAGCCGCGCCGACGCCGCAAATGCACAGCTCCACGCCGCCCATGTCAGCGCCAATGCCCAGCGCGACGTCGCCAACGCACAGCGCGACGCTGCCCAGGCCAGTGCCAATGCGCAGCGCGACATCGCCAATGCCCAGCGCGAAGCAGCGCGCGACGCAGCCCATGCCCGGCGCGAGGAAGAGCGCGACCGGCTGCAGGCGGAGCTGATGGACAAACTGGTTGCCATGGCGACACCCCCTCACTCCGCACGGAGCTCTCAGAGGTCGTCAAGACATGGGTCTAGGACACATTCCCCTACCCGACGAAGCGACCCGGGACCCCGCCTACAGGAGGATCCTGTCCACGTCTCCGAACCCCCTCCCCAGCCGGTCCATACGAGACCTAGCAACCGGGTAACGGAACCGGACCACGCCGAGAGACTGAACAGACGACTCCAGGTCCTAGCAGAGGAAGAGGAGGAGGAGGAAGAGGAGTGTCAAGCCGACCAGCAGCAACGTGCTCTGGCCCAGGAGGCCCAGTACAGCCCCGACCCGCAGCAACGTACTCAGGACCAGGAGGTCCAGTACAGCCCAGAAGTCAGCCCCGAGGCCCTGCGCTACAAACCCCCGACTCAACTCACGGGTGAGTTTGACGCACCGCCAGCCCCGAGGAACAGCACCTGGGTACCCGACCTTCGGTACCCACCAAGTACCAGCCCAAGACGACACGCAAGAGGAGACTCGCCTAGGAGGCCTCTCCCCCAACGCTCACCGATGTATCGGTCACCAACAGCGTCATACATTGCCACGCCGTCAATCCCAGACTTCGTCTATGAGAATCGAGCACAGTACACGGAGCTCCGGATGTGCCTAGAGACAATGATGGTGGATGTCGCTGATGAACGCCACAAGTATGCAATATTACTGAAGCACCTGAAAGTACCGCGAGCGCACAATATAGCGCTGGCCTACGCCTCCTCTTCGACACCATACACAGCGGCCCTTGCAGCGCTGGACCAGAGATATGGACGTATATGGGATTACGTGATAGAAGAGATAAGGCATATTGACCGCCTACCCCCAGCCACAGACAATCGAGCACTGGACGACCTGTCCATCAGAGTGCAGTCCCTGGTAGGGATGCTGGGAGCGCAGAGGGAAAAGGGTAGGCATGAACTATACGCCAACTCAAATGTAGAGAGGATCTTGGAGAAGCTGCCACCCGCCCGACAGGAGCGCTTTAGGCGGCAGAGAGACCACCGAGACCCTAATGGCCCCGAACCGAACCTCCTCGATCTAGCCGACTTCCTAGCGAGAGAAGTCAGCAGCTTACGGCTAGATACATTCGGACGGAGCACCCCTGGCTCCAGAGAAGGAACCAGGAGAATAAATGATGGAAGAAGATCGGTGACTGTTATGCACCAATCAGAGTCAGTACCGCAGCACTCCAACCACAACACCCCCTCGACGAAAGAGGACCAGTGGAAGATTGAGTGCCAGTACTGTGGGGGAGAACATCGGCTCCACCAGTGCGAGGATTTCAAGAAGCTGACCACGGATGATGTGAGCCAGTGGGTCAAGGACCACCGCCGCTGCTTCCGCTGCGCGCGCAGCCACCTAGCAGCTGAGTGCCACCTGAAGAAAAGGTGCAGCAGGTGCGGTGGCACCCACCTGGAGGTCCTGCACGACATCAACAAGCGTCACCCAGGACAACAGAGTGGGCCCGTCGCGGTCATGTACCACGCCGAGGCGGTGGCACCAGAACCAAAGTTCCACCAGACCGCTCCCTTCTGTCCCGACTGCTACGGCAGACACTGGCGGACAAGGTGCGACTCGTACCACATAGAGTCTACGTCACCACCCACAGGAGTGCTCCACATTGACCAGCACAGCGAGACCCCCCGAGTGCTCCTCAAAGTGGTCAGAGTGCTCCTGAGCCACGGGGACAAAGTCATGGACACTTACGCCGTCCTTGATGACGGGTCAGAGAAGACCCTTCTGCTCGCGTCCGCTGCGGCCCAGCTGGGACTGCGGGGGAGCGAGAACCAAATGACGATTCGGACAATAAGGAGAGATTTAAAGACGATAAAGGGCGAGAATGTCTCCTTCACTATCGCAGCAAGCGGGCAGCCAGAGCGACGGTACAAGATCACAAATGCTTTCACCAGCCAAGAAATAGGACTATCACAGTACACCTACCCCATCTCACAGCTGATGGATAAGTGTGCGCACCTGCGTCAACTACCTATCCCGCTCATAGACGGCGCGACCCCGACCCTGCTGATAGGCTCCGACCATGCAGACCTCATCGTCCCGATAGACCGGGTCCATACCGGAACCCGAGGCTGTCCTGCAGCAGTCGAGACCCGCCTAGGGTGGACCCTCCAAGGCCCCCTCGCTAAATCTCTCAGCCGAACAGCAGCCACTAGCTGCCTACACACAGAAGAAGACACCGGCCTCTCCCCCATACAGCAGAGGCTATTGACATTAAGCGAGAGGCCCGTGAGAGAACCGTGGGTACCAGAGGGAGTTCGGAACTCCACCCCCCTCAGCTGCGCTCCAGGCGTAGCTGACCTCGAACCCAGCACCCCAAGCGACTCCTTGACGGTGCGGCCGGGACCGGCCCCTCCTCACACGGGGTACAGAGCGAACAAGAGAAACAGACGGAGGAGGAGAAAGCACAGCCAAGCCCAGATCAAAGCAGTCTCAGGCCCGCTTCCTCCTAAGCCCCCCTTCATCCCGTCCAGCCGTCATGACCATAGACCAGTCACTACCCCGAGCTGCGTGGCCGGCCGGCTGCGTAAGCAAAGTGACCACTGGTGCCGACGGAAAGGTCAGAGTGGCAGAAGTGCTCGGCCAAGGGCGGATCTACAACCGACCCGTGGCGAGGCTGATAGAGTCGCCAAGGCTCCCCGACTTGCCTGATGACGACCATGACCCCCTGACTCTGTGAACTGCCCGACCCCTCACAGACATTGAGTGGTGGACAGTGCGGTTAATCTGTCCCTGCTTAGCTAATTAGGTGGGACTAATTAGGGGGCGGCTGTTACAAAGGGTCAGATTAAACCGAATATATATATTTATTGCCTGAGATCCCATGTATAATATTTGTATGTCGTTTGATATCCCCTGTATATTCTTTGTACAATATGCACGGAATATCCCTTTAGTCTAGCAGGACAGACCATAATATTCATTCCCCTATTGGAAGCGATCCCATGGCGCCAGGTACCGAGTAAAGCCTTGCCCACTCGAGCTGACTTGAAAGGTACCGACGAGATATGTCTGAACATGCCCGCTTTTCGCCCACGGCTACGAGACCAAGAGGCGACAGAAATGAGATAGGCACTATTTGTCCACCGTGGATATAAATATGGCGCAAGAATACAGAACCCCGCTTGCAGTTCCTCTTCAGTTCGCCTTCAGTTCAGTCTGGTTCAGTTACCAAGTAAAGCCTTACCCACTACGTAACGTGAGGTATAGCAGGGCTCGTATCGCCCAAGATAGAATCGTGTTATCCTAAATACGTCTGTTTGTCGTATCGTTCTCTATATATTAGTAAACCTTCATTACGAGTCAAAGACCACGTGAAGTGGGTAATTGTGTGTCTATAATAGAGCACTTATTGGCGCGTGCTAATAGTACAGTAACGTCAAGTTCAGCCGTGCACTACCGCACCGGAGAGGATATCTACACCGGAGCAGCAGCACCACGGAGGACTTACACCCCACCGGCAGTGCCACTCTCCGGGCAAGGATTATTCTTCTTCATTGCTTTGACCAAGCTGCTGGAACAGAGAACCGCCTACCCCACTGCTACTGTGGGATTTACACCTGCCCGTGAGACCATCACTCAAGCCTGTCTCTGTCGGAGCAGAGACTCCCCGGCTCTCACCTACACGGCGCGCATCCTGGGACCAGGTTGCCTATCCCCACTGCTCCAGGGGTGATATTGCCCCCGTGAACCATTGACTTGCATAGAGCTTTGGCCCCCTCTGCTGGCTTACAACCGGTAGTACACCCTTTCCCAGAAGATCCCTAGATAATCCTTAATATCCATTATTGATTTACCTGCACATTCTATTTGCCTTATAAGCGCATCTAAAGTGACCAAGTGATGTAACCTAATATCCCCTTTGTGTAATAAATATTGTAAACTAGTATTTTGTGTGGAAAACCTGTTATTGTGCGAGTGTCGTCATCTAGAATACCTTTGTACGGTGTTGGCCAGCAATGTACAAGTCGGTAGTGATTCAATGATATCAGTACTTGATTAATACAGTCAGGGAATTGTACCCCTCAGTTACAGAATAAAAAGGAGTTTTTCATTGTTCAAGAGTGGATATATGTTGCAGAACATGCCTGTTAATTACCTTTTAAATATCTGTTATTGTCATAATCACAGCACGGGCCTACTTCACTCCCCCTCCTTTTCCCCTCACGTCCTCCACACGCTCCTCTTCATCCCCCTCTCTATCCACTGCGCACTCCTCATTATCCTCTCTTTCTTCAGTCACCCCTTCCTTCACCCTCATTCACCCAGCTGTATTCCATCCCCCTGATTCACACACGGGCGAGCACCCCACTCTCCCCAGCTGCACCCTATCCTCCCCTGATGAGGGGACTATATCTGCACCTCGACGCTGACCAGAAGCTGTCGTGGTATTAATTACCACTGCCCAGGTACGACGTCTCTGCCACAAGCTCTACTGCTAGATACCCTCCGTGTATTGGCTTACTCTAACCCGTTTCTCTCCTGTGCCCCCAAAGGACCGCCGTCCCTGTCTGGACGTCACCTGTTCCCGAAGAGGAACATCTATTCTCCCGCTGCCACCCAGCAGCTCCAGCGTCCCTGTCTGGACGTCACCTGTTCCCGAAGAGGAACATCTATTCTCCCGCTGCCACCCAGCAGCTCCAGCGTCCCTGTCTGGACGTCACCTGTTCCCGAAGAGGAACATTTATTCTCCCGCTGCCACCCAGCAGCTCCCCCGACAGGCACCAGGACCGCTTGCTCGCTCACTGCCGCCGTGGCAGCCACAGGACAGAACATTAACCCCGTTCTATTTCCCCCCAATTCCTGTGTTGCTCAATTTCCATTAAACACCCTTGAAACCGCTCCTTTCTCTTCTCGTGTATTCAGCAATTGGGCTGTGCTCCAGACTCCAGTTCTCACAGTTATGTGGTTAGGGTATATGTTTTTTTAAATAAATGCCCAGTCGCGTGCTTTGTCACCACCTGTCAATCTGTTCTGTTATTGGTCCATGATGGCAATAAGTGGATGAACCTATTAATATTACCTATGTGTTGATATAGAGAGAGTAGTGATCGCGTCAATATAGAGAGAGTAGTGACGAATGCATAATGCCGCAGCGGCAAAACCTATTAATATTACCTATGTGTTGATATAGAGAGAGTAGTGACGAATGCATAATTTACACTTGTGCCAATTGCGTGCGTTTGTCTAAGTATTATTATTCTTAGTATTGCTATTATTATTATCTACCGGCTAAACCTATTAAAACCTGCCGCCGCTGCGGCAAAACTTATTAAAACCTGCTATTAAAACCTGCACAGCTTGTGGCTGTGTGGCGAAAACCTGCTTGGCGTGTGAGTGCCGTCAAAAAGAAAATGCACATTCGCGCGTTACCGGCGTAGGGGGGAAACGAGCGTAGAGGGCTGGCCGATCGCTGGCCAATCAGAGCAACGCGGAAGGGCATGTTGCTTGCCGAAAGTATTCACGCCTCCGGGCCGCTCACAGTGGTTTAACACTGATGTAATATACATGTAGTACAATGCCAAAGCAACAGGTGGCGATGTACAAACATGAAGGCCATTTTCAACCAATGAGAAGGGTGAACCGTCACTCACATCCTGCTAGACCAAAGTATATTCCACCATTGTTGTTGTTGTTAGCTTACATGCTAACGTGAATGGCAGCGACCATAGCATTGTGGCTAGGCTAGCTACCATCGCTTAGTAGAGCTAGTTGAATGGATATTACGTTATTTAACATTGCAGAATGGGTACAATTACAATACGGCTCAATACAAACAATTGTTAAGGGGCCCAGGGGGTGTAGACTGTTGTATTTTGGTCAAATCAAGCTAATTTAAAAAAAAATCTGCCAAGCGAGCTGTGGAGCGATGTGGAGCGGGGAGCGCTTGATTCGTAAATGAAGGTGAGCGGTGAGCAAGCAGAGAGCGACTTGGGGGCGGGGTCAACATGAGCGATTAGCGGAGCGGAACAAGCCGTCTAGAGCGAAGAGCGGATTTCTCGCCCGCGCCGATCCGCTCACATGCTCTGATAGGTAATGACCAACAGGGTCCGATAGGGAGCGCAGTGATTGCTGGACGCACCAGGGATGTCACAAAAGCAGTAGAAGAAGAAGAAGCCATTTTGCCAAGGCTCGCTCTGTGAGTACCAGTTTTATAAAAATTATTTTAAATGTTTATTAGCAACTCCGAGCTTTCAAACCCCGCCGCGGGTGTGTATGAAACCCTAATTGAACGCTGGGTACCTTTGAAATCTATATCTGATATATTTCGGGCCCACCCCGAGCTTTTAAGCAGTGTTTGGTGATCCAAATTAGCGTGGCTGCTATGGAGCTGTGAGTGACTGCGTATTCAAAAGCCCCTGGCTTGCACATCGCAGTCACGGAAGGGGCTAACCCCACTGTAAATGTAGCTGTGAACCCTTATGGGTACGATCATCGAATCACTATTGTATGAATGAATGAATGAATGAATGAAAACTTTATTAACAGATTGCAGAATGGGTACAGTACAGTACAGCTCAATACATACAATTGTTAAGGGGATGCAGACCAGAGAAAGACTTTCGTCTTGTTTACATCAGGGTCCCCCATTTTCAATTCATCGTAACATACAGTATAATATGACATACATGACATACAGATAGACAGTACTGCTACATCTATACATTTATGACATACCAGATTTGCAATTACAGTACTGTTTGTGATACAAAAAGAGTCCAGAAAGAAAAGAGTATATACATTAGGCGTAGAAACTGTACATTGGATTGGGTAGGTGGGGGTGGGGGGGGACTGTACATTGGAGGTGGTTGGGTGGGGGGGGGGGGGGGGGGTGGTAGGAGTGGGGGGGGGGGGGGGGGTTGGGTAGGAGTGGGGGGGGGGGGGGGGGTTGGGGAGGAGGGGGGGGTGGGGACTGTACATTGGAGGTGGTTGGGTGGGTGGGGGGGGGGGGGGTTGGGTAGGAGTGGGGGGGGGGGGGTTGGGTAGGAGGGGTGGGTGGGGGACACTGTACAACTGTTCAAACAACACTGTACATTGGATTATTGACAAGACCATACTTGGTAATTTACTGTACATTGGAGGGGGTTGTGTTCGGACATTTACAGGGGCCAGTTTCGAGTTGCAGTCTCCCTTAGGTGTTTTTTGAGAGTGTTTTTGAAAGTGGGTAGTGATTCACATTCCTTTACAGCTTTGGGTAGGGCGTTCCACATTGATGTGGCATAATTGCGAAGCGTGTTTAGTCCCTTGTTTGAGCCGAATCTGGGTTTAACATGATTTGTGGAGCTCCCTCTGGTGTTGTGATCGTGGTATTCACTGACCTTTGGGAAGTATTTTGTCATGTACATGGGTACCTTGGTCGTGTAGTGTATCTTGTAGACCAGGCCCATTGCAAGTTGCTGTACTCTGTCGTCTACTCTAAGCCATCCTAGGTTGTCAAAGTGGGCAGGGGTGAGGTGGGTTCTAGGAGTAAGGTCAAGCAGTAGTCTGACCAGTTTGTTTTGAGATGTTTGTAATTTTGTTTTTAGCGCCTTTGAGGTGCTTTGGTACCATATCGTGCTTTGGTACCAAATATCGTTTTGGTATTGTGTATTGTGTATTGAGTATTGTGATACTAAACGTGGTAGAGGTATCAAAGGAGATACCAATCCTCTCAACCTGTGGGACAGATTAAAAGAATCAAGTCGCTGATGGATTGCAATATATGGATTATAACGTGAGGTTTGGAATAATGAAGATATGCATATCCACACATATAATTCAATATAATAAGTCTGCACCATTTCCGTTGCCACAGACCTATCATTGATGTTCGATAAACTTTAGGCCTCACAGCGCCGAGACAGTGACCGATGGTAATGGCGCTATACAGTATGATAATATCATCCTCGCCAAACTCTGTTAAAGCGTTATCAGCCTCCACTAGAGGTCACTATGGCTCACCCCGTGCTCTACAGCAGGGGTTCCCAAACTTTTCAGGCCGCGACCCCCAAATAACGGTGTCAGAGAGCCGCGACCCCCACTATTATAGGAGGTAAAAAAATAAATAATTATAATATTTTTTTTTCTTTTTTTTTATACATGGAAATGTATGGTTGAAACATGCAAACGTTCAAACGCACACACACTAATAAGCATTGGAGGCTTTTAACAAGGGCCGGACTGGTGAAATCATTCAGGCCAGGAAATATAGTGCAAAATATAGCCCCAGTCAGGCCACTTTTTAAGCAGGGGTAGGGGTGGACGGTATAAACGGTATACGGTATAAACGGTATGAATTTGCTCTACGGTATGGATTTTGACTATACCGTCTAAACCGGTAGTGCAGCTCTAAAATACCAATGACGTCATGTAACCACAGCGCGACTATTTCACTCGCATTTGCCCCTAAAAATAGATAGAATTAGTCATAGATAATAGATATGTGCGAACTGGAAAAAGTTATTTAGGAGGCTTCGCGCAGTGGGCGTGCCAGCCCCTACCGCACGCATGTAAACACGGATCTAGTAGTCTAGTGGGACGGGACACGGGAGCTCAGCTGTCGGCGGCGTCTCCCTGAGCTAACGTTAGCTTAGCTACCGTTACAAAATGACCCAGTCAACTATTCACTTTTAGTTTAATACATGATGAGGCATTGTCTAACCGAACGGTATCTAGTCGGCCAGCTACCGATAGCTCCTGACATCAACAAACGCTCCACAAAGTCTAGTAGAGAGAGACGTGTGTGTGCTACCTGTTAGCCGTTAGCTCACGTTAACGCGAGTTAGTTCACCGTTCAAAACGAAATGTCCCATTGAACTAAATAATTCACTGAGGCGTTGTATTAACGTTATATATCCGGCTTAGCCGGATAGCTCCTTATATCAATGTCTTATAACACTGATTCGATGCGTATTCGAGCTGAGGGCTTGCTAACGTTATTCCAATATAATAGGGTCCAGGTGCAGCGCCGGAGAATCCTGGCCGTAGCTCTGCTCGAGGCTACTGAGTATAGGTCCAGGTGCAGCTCCGGGGAAACCTGAGTACACACAGACAGTGGAGCTTGTTGCGTGGTGGCGATGTCTCGCAGATAATACAAGTACAAGTCTAATTATATAATATATATATTTTATAAAAAAAAAAAATTATATAAAATAAAAATTTTTTTTTTATCAAAAACGATTATACCGTGATATATACCGTTACCGTCTATGCTTCAAATTATACCGTGATATAAATTTTAGACCATACCGTCCACCCCTAGTCTGGGGGTCCCCCACCAGGAATTTTTTGTTACAAAGACTTCATTTCCTGCATTCTGGTGCAGGATTTTTTTTATTTGTACCCTTTAAATGCCAGTGTTTGCGATGGCATCACAAATTATTGTTAGAAAACAGGCTAGCATATGTATGATTAGCAACAACACTGATTTTGATGGATTTTCAGTTTTTTTGTAATGTCAGATTGAAAAAAATACAATCTTTTATTCAACTTCAGCCCTGATCATAACACCACATATTAATTTTATAATTCTAACCCTTTAAATGCCAGTGTGTGTGATGGCATATATTTGCAATATATCAAATGCAAAGTAGATTTTTCTGGGGGGGATTATTACAGGCTAGCATGTGTCAATGATTAGCAACAACAGTTTTTTGTAAGGGTCCCGCCTCCACCAATCAGCAGCAATCATGCGGCTCCCTTTGTGTGTGTGTGAGAGCAAGAGAGAGAGATAGTTCTCCAACTTGTGTGAGTTGCAGTGATCTCCTGGTTGTTCCCCACCTAGGTTATCTAACTATTGCGCTGCTGCAATTGGAAACACTGGCCTGCTTCTAAGTTCAGTGGCCTGACTGCATTAAAAAAATATATATAATAATTGTATTTTTTGAAAACCTTTTTTAATTTTTTTTATATCATCACACCCCCACTTTGGGAACCCCTGCTCTACAGTAGACCGTATATCACCAAAATGTAAACACCACACTCCCCTGCCTCAGGACTGTAAACAGGGCTACTGCTGGAGTTGGGTCTCACAGTCAAACTGAGATAGCAATACAAACGCTTGCATACGGACACCCTATAATCTGGACATAATAAACGCCACTAACTTCTAATATGGAATGCCGAATTAGATCAACAATCTGAATGTCCTTTTTTTTTTTTTTTAAACTTTATTTTTTAGCGTTTATCGCTTTCCTGGTCAAGCATGACCGACAGTTGCAGGGTGAAACGGGAGAGAGAGCAGGGGGAGACATTCGGCAAATGACGGCGAGTCCGGGAATCGAACTCGGAGTCAACCAGATCCGTGACGCAGCACGGAGTCCCGCGCGAGCGCGGTAACATGGTGTGCTACTGGAGCACCCTTTATTTTCATTTTCAACCAGCATGGATACATACATGATATGGTCAGTGTCAAAATAGAGAATCATCCATTTTGGTTATTTCCCCCCCCCCCCACCCCCACTCCCTCCCACCAGTTCCCTCCCACCAGCCCATCCCCCCACCAGTTCCCTCCCACCAGCCCACCCCCCCCCCCCCCCCTCCCAGATTCAACTCAGGGCCCTTTCTCACTCACCCTATTCGTTTCTATTCCGTTCCGGCCCGTTCCGAGATCTGATGCGAACTCCCCCCCCCCTCTCCCCCCTCTAGTTTGCGTACACACTGCAGTCTTGTTTCGTTCCGGGTTCTGTTTACGGTTTGCCTTTTGAGCGTTTACGCTTGCCGTAGGCGTAGGCGATGATGTCACGTTCGAAAATGTAAACACAGGAAGTGTTAACATGGCGCTGGAGGCTGGATGCTGATATAAAATGAATAAATAAGCAATAAATATGAAGTTATATTTGAACCTCTGTTGTCAAGCCTTGTCAATATAACCCACCCCATTTTATCACGAATGGATGGTGTTGTAGAGTTCGCTTTTGAGCGTTTCCCAGGGCTAACGCTAAGCTAACGGTTAACGCTAGTTAGCTTAGCCTAGTCTAGTATAGCCTGTAGCACTTTTTCTTTTCAGCAAAGAACGTGCAATAAACAAAACGGATACATTCCACTGTGTGTTCTGCCTCTTTTCTCACGAATGGAACTCTGTTGTAGAGTCCGCTTTTGAGCGTTTTGCAGGGTTAACGTTAACGCTAAGCTAACAGCTAACGCTGTCGGCCTGTCCAGCAGCTAACATTATCCCATCGTTCGTGGCAATTATATTACATGTCATTGATCTACTGGTCGACCACGGCCGACTGGTTGGGCACCACTGTCCACTGGTCTAATAGAAATAAATGCATTCAAACAAGAAACTAATGTATAGAAAATAGCATGGCAAACAAAAATTGCCAGGCCTAATGCGAGCCAGGGAAGTGCTGTGCGTTTGTAACGTGGCTTCATGTTTTCAGCCACTTGTTTTTGGTTGAGGTCTGAACTCTCAAATTGCCCATAAATATCGTTTTTGTGGGTATTCTCCAGTTGTTGCTGTGGTGTTATCTGCCCAAAATTCAAGCAAGCATGACAGTAACAACGTTGTGTGTGTCACGCCCCCCGCACCCGCACGGCGCGATTCCGAGACCACCTAATCCAACTGATCCCGTTCAGCGGGGGGTAAAACGAATCAGCGCCGTTTCGCACCCCAAAAGGGGTGAGTGAGAACACTCCCCCCGTGCTCCGGGGAGGTGATTCGATCCCAAAGGCTGAGTGAGAAAGGCCCCTCAGACTCACATTAGGCAAACACTAAACTAACAGAAATAAGTAAAATACAAACATAACAAAACAAAAACAAAAACACATTCACATCTTCAACTTGCTCCGAGGTCCCAACATAGTCTCATAGATTCCACTATGGGAGTGTACCCAACCTTTCATTCTCCATATACGTCAAAAAAGGTTGCCATGTCTTATAGAATCTATCCGTAGAGCCTCCTAAGGTGCATCTCATCTTTTACAAGTGCAGGAACCCCATTACATCTCTGGTCCATTGGACATGTGTGGGAGAGGCCTCCTGCTTCCACATCATAAGTATTAAACGCCTAGCAATTAGGGTAGAAAAAGCAATGATTTTCTAGTGTTTTTTGTGAATGGGTATATCCTCTGGTGTCACTCCAAAGATTGCGATTATAGGGGAAGGGTCCATTTTGGTTCCAAATATTGCAGAAAAAGTATCAAATATAGATGTCCAATAATTATATAAATTTGGACACGTCCAGAATGTATGAACGAGAGAACCCGTCACCGTCTTGCACCTATTGCACAAAGGATCTGTCCCTGGATAAAACTTAGCCAACTTCTCCTTTGAGAAATGTAGACGGTGTAGCACCTTAAACTGTATGAGCCCATGTCTGGCACATATTGAGGAAGAGTGAACATTCCGGAGAATAGATTGCCATTGTTCATCCGAAAATTCTACAGACAGATCATCCTCCCAATGTGATTTGATAATAGTGAGAGAGGGGGAATATAGGGTCGACAATATATCATACAATACTCCAATCGCTCCCCTTCTATATACATTAACATCTAGAAATTCATCTAAGGTTGTTTTTTCAGGCATGTTGGGAAATGTAGGATATCTGTTGCGTACAAAGTCACGAATTTGCATATAGCGGAAGAAATTAGTCCGGGGGATGTCGTGCTTTTGAGTCAGCTGAGTAAATGAGGCAAAAACATTGTCAATATACAGATCTTTAAAACTAGATATACCCTTATTGCTCCAGATCTTAAAAGCAGAGTCCAATAGGGACGGTGGGAACATATGATTGCAAGGGATTGGTGCCCGAGACGACATTGATTGTAGACCAAACCTTTTCCTACATTGTATCCAGATTCTAAGAGAGTGATGCACTATCGGGTTATGTCGGTATGCATCCAATTTTAACGGAAGAGCTGAGCTAATCAAAGCTTGCAATGAGGTTTTTCCGCAGTTTTTCAAGGCTAAGACAATCGAAAATGAGAATATTTTAATATATCTACCTTCCGTCTCGAGGATGTAAGTTAACCCCATGACCCACAGTATCACCAGTTTCTGAAAGGAATTAATAGTTCATCAGAGGTGGGATGAATAAAGACCACGCGCAACAACGACCGGGTGTCCGAAACTAGTCAAAGTATTTGGGCCTGAAAGAGAAGAATGGAGCAGCATACCAGCATCAGCAGAATGTCTGGGCTGAGGCGCGGCATTCCTCACACGCTGGCAGCATGAGCGATGTGGGTCACTT
>NC_140174.1:35523046-35585533 GCF_963971535.1 Notolepis coatsorum | reverse complement strand
GCACTAATGACCTGAGGGCACAGCTTCGCTTCCAGCTCACACACAGGTACAATCTTGTTTACTTCCAACCCCCCATAGACTCACACCTCTCTCTCTCTCTCTCTCTCTCTCTCTCTCTCTCTCTCTCTCTCTCTCTCTCTCTCTCTCTCTCTCTCTCTCTCTCTCTCTCTCTCTCTCTCTCTCTCTCTCTCTCTCTCTCTCTCTCTCTCTCTCTCTCTCTCTCTCTCTCCCCCCCCCCCCCACCGCAGGGTCTTTCTCTCTCTAATCACAGAGCATCTAAACAGTCCGTGTTCCGTTCCTTATCTGGAGGGGGGCAAGGCCTCAGACACTCACCGCAATTAACCTGTGGGTCGGGGGCTATTGTTGTTACCACAACAGTTAGTGCAGTGTAGAGTCGGTCACCTCGGCTAAAAAAGTGCAAGCTAGACCTGTGGGGCGTTAGCTAACAATTGACCCTGCGGCCATTAGCGAGTGGAATCGCGCTCGCATTATTGCCGAGTGCAGGAGTACAAGGGATTTGTGGTGGTTAACGTGGAACAGTAGCGTGACAGAACAAGTGACACAGTAGTACAATCTAAACACACCATGCACACGCACATAGCAGGACTTCATAGTTCACATGCTGTAGCAGACATACAATAGATATTTAACTATACATAACAGACTTACATTCTAGTCAATATTAGCAGGGTGGTCTATTGTCTATTTATGATGTGATTGTGTAGAACAGGATGATGAATTAGGCTTGCGGGCCCTACTTTGGGCAGTAAGCGACAGTCTAACGGTGCAGTAGTGCAGTGTGCAACACTGGTAGAAGCATAAAGGTAGTTTTTAACAGGCGCTGCACTAGTAGTCAGGGTGGTATAAGATAAGATATTCCTTTATTGGTCTCCTTGTGGAAATTGAGGGAATTGGTAAAGGTGACAGAGAATATAATGTTCTGAGTACGGGTACATGTTCTGTTTCAGAACAAAGAACACTACTATTGAATCAAGCTCATTTGGGTATAAAGGAAACAAACAGTCTCCCATTCATTGTTGATGGAGCAGCTGCAGACGTTATACCTAATGACATCACCAGAGTACCCCATGTTTACAAATATTGACTGAAATTCCAGAGGCCATGGAAATAACATGTTGGAATTCTTAAATTGGGTGGTGTTCCCCTTTAATACCCTTAAAAAAACGAATGATCAGATATTAATAATATAGATCTACAGTATTTTACTGTAGATTTTCACTTTCAGTTGAGTCCTTGCACATAATGTTATCTTTCTTCCAACATGGCTGCCTGTAACCATTGGTAGCCACTTTCTTTTTTGTATCCACTTTTTCTCCCCATTTTTTCTATTTTTCTCCCATCCCAATTTTGTAGTATCCAATTCTTCCCTCCCCTGTCTTGAACGTTGCTAGACTATGCCTCCCACTGGTTGGTTGTAGTGAGGACAGAAGCCTTGCATCACGTGTCCGCTACACGAGGAGGCAGCCTGTTGCATCTTTTCACCGCAGCAGCTCGAACTCTCAGTGGCGAGGAGTAACGCGTGGGAGGCTCACGCTGCCCCCGCTACTTCCTGCTTCCGCCGCACCGGCGTCACCAAACCGACCTGTAGGAGTCGCTGTCCACAACGTCCAATCCCCACCCACCGGCTTTCCCACCCTCTAACACTTGCTAATTGTGTTAGTATGAACGACCGCCCAGCCGGTAGCAACGCCGAGAGCTGGGCTCGAACCCAGCGTCTCCTACGTTAGTGGCGAGCGCCTTGCCCACTGTGCCAATCAGCCGCCCCCATTGGTAACCACTTTCAAAGAAAATGCCTCATTTATGTGCAGTAGTAGAGAAGCATGAGTAGAAAAGCATGATATTACTGTTCCACTGTAACTTGTTTAAGACACAGAATTATAAATTTTTTGTTTATACCAATGCATTGTTTTGCATAGCAACTGCAGTTTCGTCCAACATGGAGGACAAATGGGCGTTTCTATTGAAAGGCCCCTATTCAATGAATTCAGGATGTAGATTTTCTTAGACTGAAAAGATTCTGACGTGAAACGGTTGCATCATCCAACCTATTGACAACTAAATGAGAATGAATGTAACTGCACCACAGATTTCAAATTCATTGAATTGAAAGTGAATTCATCCCAATGGATATGACATTGCCTCGGCTAAAGGAACTATTATTCCACTCCCTTTTTCAAGGGAGCAGGATAGCAAATCGAAGCTCCTAGAGAGCCATCGCTCCTCACAGCCAATCCCGTGAATGACTAGGGACAGTGACAGTGATGCGGAGACAGCAGGACGGAGACGGATGGATCGATAGACGAGGGCATATGTAGACATGCCTATTGATAAACTCCTGCTGACAGCGAGCGAACACTTTGGGCTTATTGGCGGAAACGTCAGTCACGCCGGTCATTAGTTCGCATGCATTTCAGGTTGGATGTCCTCAATGCGTGACCATGAGGTACGGTGGCCCACGTGGCCAGTCACATGCCAACACACTTTTTTATCACTTGTCAAATTGGATTCCTCTTGGCATCAGTCCAGAGGTCTCCTCCGTGTGACAAGGGATAAGGTACACTTATTCCTACACGCTTTTCTCTACATCCTTGAACATTGAATGAAAACTACCAACTAAAATGGACTTAAGATGGTAAGAAATGTGGAAATGTATGTTGATTTAAAAAAATATTTGCAATACCATCAAAGATCTAGTGAATTTCACTATGTGAACTCTGAATGGCAATGCATAATAAAATATCAAAATAGGGAAACAATGTCCAGGCATGCACTCCAGGTTTTTCCAAATTTATTGGCAGCCTGTAATCATGACGTTTCGGTGTGAACACACCTTCTTCAGAATGGCTTGCATGAAGCATGAAGGGTAAGTGACCCTAGTATATACAAGTCAAACAGGAAGTGACAACATAGGAAGTGACAACACATTCCCACAAGAGATCTGCAAAAAAGTACAAAATACCACTTACAAGCACAACCTTTTCAGAATTATGTAAATCAAAAAGATTTACATTGTTTCCCTATTTTTTATGTATGATATCAGAGGTTACAGCACCCAGTGTCAAGTCTAGTGAGGTGAGCATGTTCTACTACTTTTTTCATAATAAAATATCAAACCTGTCTTTTTACATGCCAGTTAAAAAAAAAAAAAAAGTATTACCAGATGCGGATTCTTTGCCTGTTGTGTTTGACAAATCCCAAGGCCATGTTCCACCCATTGACAGGTAATGTCTCATCACTGTATAAGACATCCCCCAACAAGCTATATTTAGGGAGAAGTCATGTTTTTATTCTAACAAGGCCGGTCTGTGTTGGGAATGGCAGGCAAATCGACATGCTGCTCAGGAAGCAGCAAGAGAAATATGCCTGATGAATTTGCCAATGTGCTGCAGGAGTGATGGGCCTCATATGTGCGTAATGGGTTGCTTCGTAGTACAGATTGCCTGTCAAGATAAGAGACCATAATGAATGGCTTGGAGGAGCACGGCCGTAAGAAGATTCTTTTTTTTTTACATCATTTAAAAAGACATGCCGTCGTTTAAAAGACTATGCCAAGAGAGTTTTGTTTTTGCCAGGCTGTTGAAATACTTAGTTGAAGGACTTGGTTAAAATCCTTTTGAAGGTGAAGACGTTTATGTTCAGCTGGCTTTTTCTTATAAATACTCTCATATATCAAAGTATGCAGGGGGAAAATCCCATCCTTTTGGCTTTTGTGAATATAACAATAGAGGCCTTCCACAGAATGTTTGTGTAGTTCTCTTTCTTCCGGTATGGCTGCCTGTAATCATTGGTAATTTCTGTGCAGTGGCAGAGTAGGTAAAAACACTGGAAAAGCCTGATATTACTGTTTTACTGTGACTAGTTTACAAGATCCAGAAACAAGACACCAAATTATGTTTCTGTTGATATACTGTATTTCTCATACATCAACACATAGGAACCGTCGTCTCTTTCCATTGCAAAACAACGTTGTTGCTATGTTACAGGCAGCCATGTTGAAAGACAGAGAACTCCACAAACATTCCATGCAAGGCCTCTATCGGATGATTTATTTTCACAAGTTACCCTTGTATACCCCACTCAACTACACAGTCCTATAGCGTGGACCGAGGGTTTCTAGCGCAGAGGCAGTGAAACCTGGGATGAATAATAGACTGCGTCCCGAGCAGCAGCACTCTTGGTGGTAGGAGGTTAATATTCTCACATGTCATTAGGTCTGCCGACTCCACTGATGGCTCATTGAATCAGGCAGCAAATGATTTCCTCATGCGGCAGAGGACAGGGCACTTCAAAAGGGACGGGGGCTGAGGTCAGGACAGCACTCCGCTCTGATTAATGACCGGGGATCAGCAGAGGTTGCCTGTAGGTAAGAATGTGACGCTGGATTGGGTTTGAAGGGGCACTGACTTTTTAAGCTGGATTTGACCCGGCCCCGGTGAAGCTCGCAGGCCGTCCACGTTGGCTGGCTTGATAGGTTTTGACAAAAAATAGGCTCGCTGACCCTCTGGCTTATAATGCAATCATAAAAATGAGATGCCTAAGTCGCTGGATGACACGCTCCGCCATGTCAGTGTTGCTCCAACTTTGGTAGCAAGTACTGTAGTGTTTATGATACAGGGATAGTATCTACTCTATAGCCGGGTATAATCTTTTTTTGTATTTTATTTTTTTTATTATTTTTTAAACAAACACATAAACAAACATGACAACATAAGATAAGATATACAAGCATTAATTAACAGTGCACATCCAATGAAATCACCATTTAGTTAAATGTCTTATACAGGATATACCCCTAATACCTGGGTATAATCTATACTTGCTTACTAGAGCAGTGAACATCTTACGTGAAGAAAATGGGCACGTGTTCCCCGATGCAGAATGATCCAGAGAGACATGAAAAACAAAACTGTCGCCACAGCTCGATTGAAGCAACGCCTATGCTTTTGAAAATAATTGAGAATTTAACCATTTGATTGTCTAAGTGGAATCGGGCCCGCGGCTCGAACCACCTGGGTTGTGATTCTCCTGGGCCCCATTATCACCCTCCTTATTAGTTTTTGACTCAGTGGAGTAAAACGTGAGCGGCTCAATCTTTGATCTCTCACGCGCTGACACAAATCCTTTCAAGCCTCCCCACGTTCTTCTGCGAAGGTAATTAGCACTAATTAAAAGGTTTCCAGCTGCCTTGTGTGCATTTATTTTTCTTTGGTCCTCCACAAGACAATGTCCTCACAGGTGCCTTTCCCCCTGTTTACCGTGGGTACGTCATTCACATTCCTCCCGCCTTGTTCACGGAGCGGTGATCAAGGAGATTAGTCCTATTGTTTGGGCAGGAGAAAGGAGAAAAGTGGCCAAACATATAGCCAATGGGAAGCCATTATAAAAAGTCCAAAACATCTGGCAAAGTGTTCCTGTCTTTCATAACTTGGCAAGGAGACCAATGGGGCCATGTTGGAGCACAAATGTGTGATAAAAGTATATATATGTCACATAATGACATATTTCACTTCATTAGTTATACGTTAAGCTAAACATGTAGTTTATTTGGCCCACTTTGATATATATCATGAGGTGAAACAAGTCTCCTTACTACCTTCTATCCTGTCATTACATCGCCTACACTGTCGAGAATGGGTGTGTGTTGACATCTCTGGTGACCTTTTGAGGATATTGACACAAGTTTACACCATGATCCTGTTTATAAAAATATATATATATTTGACTTATAACCCATAAGCCATTTTTATGTTAGCATTTTACTAGCCATGTCACAAAAGTTGTGTTTCTCTGTCAGATAGTGTTCCATTTTAAGTGAATGACATAATACTGTATATAGCATTAAACTGATTAAACTGGGTATAAAATATATACATTAATACTACTGGATGTAGTGCTAATCAGATGTATGTAGGCCTACAGAGTTGTAATACCAATATGTACAGTGAATGATACAGGTATAAAGACAGTATGGCTGTAGTCATACTGGCCAGCAGCATAACTAGTAAGAGTAGGTATATGTAGGGATATGTACAGATATAGATATAGTATCTACATTTATGTAAAGTGTGTACAGGTATGTACAAAATGTTCAATCAATCAATTACAGCGCAGGTGATTGATTGATTGATTAAAAAAATTTAAGATTGATTTTTTTAGCATTTATTGCTTTTCATGGTCAGACATAACCGACAGAGGAGGAGAGGATGAACGGGAGAGGAGGTGGGGAAGACATGCGACAAATGTCACCGGGAGCGGGAGGCGAACCCGGGGCGGCCACGTGTGCGAGGCACTATGCGGTGCGCCACGAGGGCGCCTGTTGTGAAGGGCCAGATTAAACCGAATATATATATTTATTATATATATATATTTAATTGTATTTGTATATTCTCTAATATTCCTTGATATCCCTTGTATATTCCTTGTACAATATGCATTGAATATCCATTCTAGCCTACTGAACATCCCATAATAGTCTCCATTCTACTATTGGTCGAGACCTTGGTGCCAGGCTGCCATACCCCCCAGACCCAGTTCAAACGTACCGCTCAACATGTACGAACAAGTCCTAGTTCCGCGTAGGAATCTGGCTACCGCACCACTAACGGTACTATTTGTTCATAGTGCGTATATATACTGCGCTACTAAAGTAGGACTTTCTTTTTAGTCCAGTTTCTTACCCTCCAATAGAGTGACAGACGTAAAGCCTCCCCGCGACGCCACGTGTGGGAGTAAGGCCAAGTTCGGCCTACCATCGGTATTGAGACATCGTGTATATTAATATTTGAATAGTCATATTTGGCACTATATCGTCGAGTTGGACGTAGTCTATTAAGCTAATAATAGTCTATTCATATGTAGTGCTTCGTGCGGTGAGAATACTATCGTAGTCAGTACCCCATCGTTTCGGGCAGAGAACTGGCTGCTTATCCAGGGTGGCCGACCCCATGTGAGGCTGCACCCGAGGAGCCCCAGAGCCGACGAGCGAGTGGACCTGCATACCGGATTATTCTACCGACGACAGCCCGCCTTCCCAGGCACGGATTATGCTTTGTATACAGTGATTATTCTATGGATAAAGACCAACACTGCCGTGTGTTGGAAACCCCCCCCCGGAGAGGACGACAGGTGAGGAGACGCTCTACACGACGAGGTCGCTTCACGTCTCTCCATCGTGGACCGGAGGAAGCCGGCCCACAGAGAGTCCAACTGCTTTCATCTGTGGATCGAGGATCGCTGAGGCACCGAGCCGCACAACCGTGGGTTCTCCCAGGATACCCTCGGCCAGACGGATACAGCCAGACTCTACCCCCCCCCCCCCCTTCTCCAGTTGTCTTACAAGCGACCGGAATTCCCCCCTAGTGTATCCAGTTCTATAATCATTAAAGTATCATTGCTATTATTCCTTAAATATTCCAGGTTGTATATTTACCGCCTGCGCCACCAGAGATTGGACGTTCTCTATTGATATACCAACGAATACTCACTTGCCATAAAAGTGCATACTAATTCCCATTCATAAATGTGATTGATTTGATTAAGTGCTTGCTCTACACACCATCGCTGTGTAGAAATAAAGACCTATTTCTAATTCGTACATTTGTGTTGGATCCGTTTCATCTACGTGACAGTGTTCATCATAATATATTTATGCCGAGTACTGGGTGGCCGAATATTAAGTACAAAGGTAGTGGTAGTAAGTATCATATCTAGTAATACAGTCAGGGAATTGTACCCCTCAGTTACAATTGGTCCTTCGAGCCGGAGGGTAATTAGTGTAATATTAATATAGTGTTATTAATATTGAAATGGCCTATGATGAACACTCCACGAAACGATCCTCCTAACCAACGCCCGCAGCGCGAACGACGGCTCCCTCAGTACTTAGAGGCTTACGCTGTCAGTCAACAACCTAGTCTTCTACTAACAGTAAACGCGGTAAAACTAGAAAGTAAAAGTATGTCTAACCCCAACGCCCAGACTACCCCGACCATAGAGGCCCCTACGGGTTCTAATGTAACTGACCAAGTTCACGGTGGGGACCAGTGGGAACCAGACATGACTTCACACCCCGCCAGTACTGAAGAAGTAGTCCCCGATGAGTCCCGGGAGGAATACAACGCTACCGAGAGAGAACTCGGCACGGAAGAAGACGGGGAGAGCACCGTGGAGATAGAGCTCCAAGGCTCCGCAAGGAGTACCCCGAGGGAAGGCTCCCCTATACAACCGCCTTCTCCCAGCGAGGCAGAGAGGACCCTACAGCAGGCCTTCCTCATCAGCCTGAACGCCGCTGCTGAACGCGACCGACTGCAGATCCAGCAGCGGAGCGAAGAAGAGCATATACGTCTAGAAATAAGACGCATTCAGAGGGAAGAGAATGTGGCCCGAGACCGAGCAGACAGCCAGCGAGCAGCTGCTGGTGCTCTACGGGACGCAGAGCGCGACAGACAGCAAGCGCAACTAATAGAACAGCTGATCAGACGGACAACACCCTCTCCCTCCGCCAGAGGCTCCAGGAACTCGTCTAGACACACCTCCAGGGCGGCATCCCCTAGCCGAGTAAACAACCCTGAACTTGACCAACAGACGAGGTCTATACCCCCCACAGACCACCTCCCCCCACCGGTCCAAGCGAGACCTAGCAACCGGGAAGGAGCAGCATATCCTGTGGAGAGGCTAAACCAGAGACTACAAGCACTGGATGACCTAACTGAAGACGAAGAGGAAGAGGAGGAGAACCACGCCCGACGACAGCACAGTACTCTACCGGACCAGGAGGTCCGGTACAGCCCAGGCTATACTCCCGCGGAGCTGCGCTACAGACCCCCGACTCTATACCCGGGTGAGCACGACGCACGACCCGCACCGAGGAACAGCACCTGGACAAGCGGGCCATGGTACACTGCCGGTACCAGCCCATACCAAGGAGCGGGAGGAGACTCGCCTAGGAGGCCTCTCCCCCAACGCTCGCCGATGTATCCACAGTCAGCGTCATACATTGGCACGCCTATGGTACCCGACTTCACCCAAGAGAACCGGGCCCAGTATACAGAACTCTGCATGTGTCTGGAGACCATGTTGGTGGATGTATTGGATGAACGCCATAAATACGCCATCCTACTGAAGCACTTAAAAGTACCCCGCGCACATAATATAGCGCTCGCCTACGCGACTTCCACCACCCCATACACAGCAGCGCTGGTAGCATTGGACCAGAGGTATGGGCGCATATGGGATTACGTGATCCAGGAGATCCGACACATCGACCGCTTACCCCCAGCAATAGACAATCGAGCACTGGACGACCTGTCCATCAGAGTGCAGTCCCTGGTAGGGATGTTGGGAGCACAGAGAGAGAAGGGGAGGCATGAACTTTACGCCAACTCAAATGTGGAAAGGATCTTGGAGAAGCTGCCGCCCGCTCGACAGGAGCGTTTTAGGCGGCAGAGAGACCACCGAGACCCGAATGGCCCCGAACCGAACCTCCTCGATCTAGCAGACTTCCTGGCGAGAGAAGTCAGCAGCCTACGGCTAGATACATTCGGACGGAGCACCCCTGGCTCCAGAGAAGGAACCAGACGACTAAATGATGGAAGAAGATCGGTGACTGTGATGCACCAATCGGAGTCAGTACCGAGCAGCAGGAGCCACAGTACCCCCTCCAGAACGGAGAAGTGGAAGATAGTGTGCCCCTACTGTGAGAAAGAACACTGGCTAGCGCAATGTGACTCCTTCCCCAAGCTGAACGCGGAGGAAGCAAGTCAATGGATAAAGTCCAACAAGCGCTGTTTTCGCTGTGCGCGCTCACACATGGCAGCCGAATGCCGCTTAAAGAAAAGGTGCACCAAGTGCGATGGAGCCCATCTGGACATACTTCACGACAGTAACAGACGGCGCCCTTCACCCGCACCATCCAGCAGCAAAGCGAGCGTCATGTACATCGATCCCGCCAGCAGCAGTGGAGCCCGAGTACTCCTAAAAGTAGTGCGTGTGACACTAAGCTACCAGAATAAAGTCCTGGACACTTACGCCGTCCTCGATGACGGGTCAGAGAAGACCCTTCTGCTCGCCTCCGCTGCGGCCCAGCTAGGGCTGCGGGGAAGCGAAACCCAAATGACAATTCGGACAATAAGACGAGATTTGAAGACGATAAAGGGCGAGAATGTCTCATTCTCTATCGCAGCAAGCGGCCAGCCTGAGCGACGGTACCAGATTACAGACGCTTTCACCAGCCAAGAAATAGGACTGTCGCGGTACACATACCCCGTCGCCAAGCTGATGGAGAAATATGCACATCTGCGCAAGTTACCGATCCCGCTCATAGACAATGCTATGCCGACCCTGTTGATAGGCTCCGACCATGCAGACCTCATTGTCCCGATAGACCGGGTTCATACCGGACCCCGAGGCTGTCCTGCAGCAGTCGAGACCCGTTTGGGATGGACTCTCCAAGGCCCGCTCGCCAAATCTCTCAACCGAAGTACAGCCACTAGATGTCTCCACTCCCGAGTCACAGAGGGAGAAACCACACTCCTGCAACACGTAGAGCGGCTATGGACCTTGGAACAAATGCCCTTTAAGAACGGAAAGAAAGACATTCGCTCTAAAGATGACATTTACGCCATTCACCTCCTCGAGACAGGGACCAAGAGAGTCCCGGTCAACGGCGTGTTGAGATATGCCACGCCACTCCTGCGGCGAGAAGGAATGCCTACTTTCCACGCCAAGACAGACGACACAGAACGGTACCTGCTGAACACGGAGCGGCGCTTAGCCAAGAACCCCGCCCAACAGAGTGTATACCGCGCTGAGATTGAGAAGCTCATCACAGCGGGACACGTCACAAAGATGGACATTAAAGAGGCTGACCAGACCACTGAATCGTGGTACGTGCCCCACCACAAGGTCCATCACAACGGTAAAGACCGCATAGTATTCAACTGCAGCTACCAGATCGGATCCCAAAATCTGAATAAAGAGTTACTGCCCGGTCCCACACTCGGCCCCTCCCTACTCGGCGTTCTACTCCGCTTCCGCCAGGAAAAGGTGGCCATCAGCGGGGACATTAAAGGAATGTTCCTGCAGGTGAGATTAGTAGAGGAGGACAAGCCCCTGTTACGGTTCCTATGGAGAGAGAAGCCAGGAGATGAGCACCCAGCCATCTACCAATGGGAAGTCCTCCCCTTCGGAACGACGTGCAGCCCCTGCTGTGCTACATTTGCACTACAGAAACATGTAGCAGAGGACCCAGCAGCGGACGAAGAGGTCCGACACAGCGTAAAGAACAGCTTCTACGTAGACAACTGTCTACAAAGCCTTTCAACCCAGGAAGAAGCCGAGGCTCTCCTGATTAAACTCCGCGCCTCATTGATCAAAGGCGGCTTTGATCTCAGGCAGTGGGCCAGCAGCGATCCGCAAGTACTGCGCAGCCTCTCCTCCGAGGACAAGGCAGCCAGCAGCGAGACCTGGATGGCTACAATCCCGGGAGAAGCCCAGGAGATGACCCTGGGATTGGTGTGGCGATTCAAAACAGATTCGCTTCACTACAGACACAAGCCCCTGACTACGGAGCAGGGAAGGCCGGCGGCGGCGCCGACCACCAGACGGAGTGTGTACACAACACTCACCCGACAATATGACCCGCTAGGATGTATTCTACCGTACACCACCAGGGCAAAAATGATTGTACGAGCATTGTGGGACAAGGACCAGGGCTGGGACGACCCCATTCCCGCACATCTTGCATCCACCTGGAGAGAGTGGGAGATGGAGCTCCACTCACTCCCAGGCGTTAATATGCGCCGAAGCTACTTCCCACCCACGGTGAGGCCAGAGACATGTAAAATGGACTTACACGTCTTCAGTGACGCCTCAGAGGTCGCATACGGATCAGTAGCCTACTTGCGGGCCCAAGAAGAGGGGGGAGAGATCTACACAGCATTTGTCCTTGCCCGCTCGAGAATAGCCCCACGCAAGCAACAATCTATCCCACGCCTAGAGCTCTGCGCAGCCCTAGCCGGAGCGCACCTAGCCACGCTCATCCAACGTGAGCTCACCATACCGGTGTCTAGAACAATCCTGTGGTCAGATTCCACGACAGTACTCGCCTGGATCAAATCGGACTCATGCAAGTACAAAATCTTCGTGGGAGTCAGAGTCACCGAGATTCAAGACTTAACCGAAGAGTTAACCGGAGAAACAGAGTGGCGCTACGTTGATACAAAACAGAACCCAGATGACGTCATCACCCGGGGAATGCCCCTAGATGACCTCACCCGTCGCAATGTCTACAGTGACGGCCCAGCATTCCTAAAGCTCCCGGAAGGAGAGTGGCCCACGCCTATCCCGAGGGAAGCCAGTCAGGAGGAGGCTGAGAATAAGAAGCCTGTGTTCTGTGGATTGAGCACTGTTATCTCCGCAGACCCCAACATAGATGATTGCACTACCATAGAGAGTGCACAACAAAGGACATTCCTACTGCACTACCTACCGTCTCTACAGACCCGCCAGAAGTGGGTAAAGGAGAGAGACAATTTGACAGAAGGAACAGTCGTCATGATTATTGATCAATCACTGCCCAGAGCTATGTGGCCGGCCGGCCGCGTAAGCAAAGTGATCACCGGTGCCGACGGCAAGGTCCGAGCAGCTGAAGTGCTTGTCCAGGGTCGCACTTACACCCGTCCCTTGGCGAGGCTCATAGAACTGCCCCGACTCCCAGACACAATCGATGATGACCATGACCCTATAACCCTATGACTTTGTGAAGTTGACTGACCCCTACAGCAAACCCTTATGTGTAAATAGACAACGCGATTAATCTGTCTCTGCTTAACTGATTAGGTCTGGGACCAATCAGGGGGTGGCTGTTGTGAAGGGCCAGATTAAACCGAATATATATATTTATTATATATATATATTTAATTGTATTTGTATATTCTCTAATATTCCTTGATATCCCTTGTATATTCCTTGTACAATATGCATTGAATATCCATTCTAGCCTACTGAACATCCCATAATAGTCTCCATTCTACTATTGGTCGAGACCTTGGTGCCAGGCTGCCATACCCCCCAGACCCAGTTCAAACGTACCGCTCAACATGTACGAACAAGTCCTAGTTCCGCGTAGGAATCTGGCTACCGCACCACTAACGGTACTATTTGTTCATAGTGCGTATATATACTGCGCTACTAAAGTAGGACTTTCTTTTTAGTCCAGTTTCTTACCCTCCAATAGAGTGACAGACGTAAAGCCTCCCCGCGACGCCACGTGTGGGAGTAAGGCCAAGTTCGGCCTACCATCGGTATTGAGACATCGTGTATATTAATATTTGAATAGTCATATTTGGCACTATATCGTCGAGTTGGACGTAGTCTATTAAGCTAATAATAGTCTATTCATATGTAGTGCTTCGTGCGGTGAGAATACTATCGTAGTCAGTACCCCATCGTTTCGGGCAGAGAACTGGCTGCTTATCCAGGGTGGCCGACCCCATGTGAGGCTGCACCCGAGGAGCCCCAGAGCCGACGAGCGAGTGGACCTGCATACCGGATTATTCTACCGACGACAGCCCGCCTTCCCAGGCACGGATTATGCTTTGTATACAGTGATTATTCTATGGATAAAGACCAACACTGCCGTGTGTTGGAAACCCCCCCCCGGAGAGGACGACAGGTGAGGAGACGCTCTACACGACGAGGTCGCTTCACGTCTCTCCATCGTGGACCGGAGGAAGCCGGCCCACAGAGAGTCCAACTGCTTTCATCTGTGGATCGAGGATCGCTGAGGCACCGAGCCGCACAACCGTGGGTTCTCCCAGGATACCCTCGGCCAGACGGATACAGCCAGACTCTACCCCCCCCCCCCCTTCTCCAGTTGTCTTACAAGCGACCGGAATTCCCCCCTAGTGTATCCAGTTCTATAATCATTAAAGTATCATTGCTATTATTCCTTAAATATTCCAGGTTGTATATTTACCGCCTGCGCCACCAGAGATTGGACGTTCTCTATTGATATACCAACGAATACTCACTTGCCATAAAAGTGCATACTAATTCCCATTCATAAATGTGATTGATTTGATTAAGTGCTTGCTCTACACACCATCGCTGTGTAGAAATAAAGACCTATTTCTAATTCGTACATTTGTGTTGGATCCGTTTCATCTACGTGACAGTGTTCATCATAATATATTTATGCCGAGTACTGGGTGGCCGAATATTAAGTACAAAGGTAGTGGTAGTAAGTATCATATCTAGTAATACAGTCAGGGAATTGTACCCCTCAGTTACAGCGCCCCTTGATTAAACATTTTATTAACAGATTGCAGAATGGGTACAATACAGTACAGCTCAATACACACACAATTGTTAAGGGGATGCAGACCAGAGAAAGACTTTCGTCTTGTTTACATCAGGGTCCCCTATTTTCAATTCATAATGAATTGTAAGTAAGGGTGCAATTAGCACTGTGCAATCCATTCTTTGTGGATCCCGCCCCTAGTTTCTTTGTAGTGTGTGTTTCTGGGGTGTGTGCGCGTGAGATGTGGGTGAACTAATGATGCGCAGGTGTGTTCTATCAGTACTAATCAGCTACCTAATTGTTTCTACTCCTTCCGTGGCAATAATATCTCCCATCCTTCACATATCCATGAGAGGGGGGTGATATCTGCCACAGTATGTACATTACATTGAAATGCTTGGTTCTGTATGAGCCCCTGAGAATGTGCTATATAATATACAAACTAAAGTACAACCTAAGTATGACCTAAGTACAATTAAGTAAAAATGCAGTGAGGTGAGACAATGAGGTGCAAAGTGCAAATGAGGTATGGATGTAGTGCAAATCTCTTTAATAAATAGATAAATATGATGTAGTGTTAAAGTGTTTAAAGTGTCTAAAGTGAATGTTAAGGTGAGTGTTTGTTTAAAGTGAGTGTGTGCATGTGGATGTGTGTGCAATGAGTGTAGATGGATGGGTTGATGTTACATAGAGTCATTAAGCATCCTGATGGCCCGATAGAAGCTCTTTCTGAGTCTCTCTGTACTGGCCATGAGACTCCGGTAGCGCTTGCCTGACCGCAGCAGTACAAAGAGGCAGTTGTTTGGGTGACTAGGCTATTCTCTTTTTAGCCGTGGCCGTGCAACGCTTGGTGTGAATGTCCTGGAGAGTGGGAAGCCCACCTCCAATGGTGCGTTCGGCTGATCAAGCCACTCTCTGCAGTCTGCTGCGGTCGTGTGCGGTGCTATTCCCAAACCAGGAGGTGATGTTACTAGTCAGGATGCTCTCTATTGTGCATGAGTAGAAGTTCTTAAGGATCTTATGACTCACTTTGAACTTCCTTAGGCGCCTAAGGAAGTAGAGGCTATACATATAACTCTATACAGAGTTATATGGGTTATATGCAGGTGTATAAGTAGGTATATAGGAGATATGCAGATAATTTAGACAATATAAATATATAATGTATATATGCAATACATTTAAATATATAATGTATATATTCTATATATAGAGCATTGTTGTACATGCTATCATGCAGAGTATATGGGTAGACTATAGTTGTTAGGAATCAAGGTAAGAACGTTGAGTCCAATTGTAGAATGGAAGAAGGAGGCGGCGATGTTGTTGCTCTTCTCAAATATTGTGTTGTTTTATTATCAGAAACACTAGAGCGAAAGTAGATGATGCAGGAAGAAAATAACAACAAAGCAAGAATACTATAACTGAGAGTAAGGACGGTGAGAGATCCTACTTATCAACCGTGAGAAAAGCTAAACAGAACAAATGTAAATAATAACACCGGGCGAGATATCCAACTTCTGCCCGTGGACAACTGCTTCCAGTAACACTGCTGAACAACCGACAACAGAAAGGAGAACAGAGGATTACTATAAAGGGCAAGAATACCCAGCAGACATCACACAGTAATCAGTGACACAAACACACACAGGTGACAACAATCAGAGATAAGTGCAGAGACAGGGTGAAGTACTCCAGGATGGCAGTAGGGCTTCCATTCCTGTGAGAGGATAGAAAGCCCAAACGTTACAATAGTGAGGTCGGTAGTTAAGAGTAGTATGTTTACTATGATTACAGTCAGGGCCGCCTGGGAGAAATGCGAGGCCCTGTGCGAGATTTAACGCGAGCCCCCCCCCCCCCCCCCCCCCCAAAGGTTAAAAAAAAAAAAAAAAAAAAAAAAAATCATACAGTCAACATATTCTTAAATAATAGCGCTGCCCGAGGCGGGGCATGATACAGTCAACATATAGCAAAATAGAGAGCGAGAGAGAGCTCCCGTTCTACAGTCAATATACAGTGTACAGAGAGAGAGAGAGAGAGAGAGACACATTGGAAAGAAATTGAAATGCTATTTGGCCCTAAACAGAGAGTACACAGTGGCAGAATACCTGAGCACTGTGACTGAAGATCCTTGACTATACAGACTCAGCGAGCACAGCCTAGCCATCGAGAAAGGCCGCCATAGGCAGACTGTGTGTTAGAAAGAGAGAGAGAGAGAGAGAGAGCATGTGTGTTAGAGAGAGAGCATGTATGAGAGAGAGAGAGAGAGAGAGAGAGAGAGAGAGAGAGAGAGCATGTGTGTGTGTGTTAGAGAGAGAGCATGTATGAGAGATCCAAAAGGACAAAGATCAACACTTAAATCCAAGAGAGAGAGAGAGAGAGAGAGAGAGACACATTGGAAAGAAATTGAAATGCTATTTGGCCCTAAACAGAGAGTACACAGTGGCAGAATACCTGAGCACTGTGACTGAAGATCCTTGACTATACAGACTCAGCGAGCACAGCCTAGCCATCGAGAAAGGCCGCCATAGGCAGACTGTGTGTGTTAGAGAGAGAGAGAGAGAGAGAGCATGTGTGTTAGAGAGAGAGCATGTATGAGAGAGAGAGAGAGAGCATGTGTGTGTGTGTTAGAGAGAGAGCATGTATGAGAGATCCAAAAGGACAAAGATCAACACTTAAATCCAAAGAGAAGAGGGTCTATACCAGAGAAACCAAAGCAGCAAGGAGCCAATGGCCGACATCAGCTAAATAGGCTAGCCAGGTACTGTGACACCAGGCCACACACAGCTTTGGCCAACGGCCCAACGCTACCCAAGCTACACAAACGACCAAGACATTCACACACAGCACATGTCGTATCTCCAAATGTTGTGAAGTAGCATATGTTTTGCCTGGAAAAAAACATCGTTATTAACAAAACATTCGGGAGGGGAAGGAAGGAAGAGTGGGGTAATGTCATGACATTTTCATTAATCTTACCTGCACCAAGGAACGCAGGGCGAAAGGCCGTAACACAGGTCTCCACGTTGACGAAAGGCCTCTCGCTGTCGGGACAAAAATAAGCTGCTGCCAGAGCCTTGTCATGGTGCAGGCCCGACTACATCTTCTGTCAAAGATGATGTCGTAGTCAGAGTGCCAGAACCCCCTGCTATTCTCACGGCTAATGTCAATGGTCGTAGCACAAGCTAACAGCTAACTCAAGGCTAACTGATAGCATCAAACGAACGTTCCCAGCCGAGCGCAGCCGGCAGTTAACGTTGAAGCTAAACAGCTAACTGGCTAACAGTTAGCTCAACCAGGCTATCGCTAACCATTAGCTAACGCAGAAGCAAGCTATGCGGCTACATACAGCCAGGTGCTGACACCAGGCACACACCGTTAGCTACTAGTAGTACTATTAGCTAGTCGGCCAGTTTAGCTCCAGAGAGTGAGAGAGAGAGAGAGAGAGAGAGAGCGATGTCCACGGCGGGAATAGAATAGAGTTAATAGAATAGGTTAAAAACTCACCAAACGTCTTCATCTTGGCTGCAGGTTAGCTAACGCTAGATAGCCTTTAGCTAAGCTAGCTACTAGCCGACATCATCATGGGCCATGGCCTATATCCCGACTGCATCATGACAAGGCTCCGGCCATTTGTCCCGCCTTTCGTCAACGTTCCTTGGTGACTGACCGACTGATAATGACCGACCTTGGCTGGCATAACTAAGCATAATAGTCAAAAGCTGCACGCGCGAAATATTCAAACGCAGCTGACTCTTCTTCTTCTTCTTCTTCTTCGTTTAAGTTTCCGGCGGCGTACTATGATGTAAGTAACCACTCCCTTCGTTGAAACCAATGCCTGCTGCAGAGCACCAGAGCTCCAATAGTGACCCAGGTGCAGACCCAGGAACAAGTCAGACACATTCTACAAATGTGTCTAATGTGAAATATATAAGCATATAAGCAAAACTAGATTTTAGGTATGTGATGAAAAAGGGCCTCGCGGGAAGGGGGGCCTCGCAAAAAAATAAAAAAAAATAAAAAAAATAAAAAATAAAAAAAATAAAAAATAAAAAATAAATTTTTTATTTTTTTTTATTTTTTATTTTGCGAGGCCCCCCTTCCAGCGAGGCCCTGTGCGACCGCACTGCTCGCACACCCCCTGAGGCGGCCCTGATTACAGTGTAAGGCAGTTTGTGTGTATTGAGATGTACTGTATTGTACCCATTCTGCAATCTGTTAATAAAGTTTTCAATCAATCAATCAATTGTAGACAGTGAAAGCTCTAGGTATAGGTATAAATTGAGTAGGAGAGTTCAGAGTCGTACAGTATGGGCCTAGGGTGTTTAATCTAATGTAATCTAACAGTTGTCGTGGAATATATTATCATGTCCTTATAGATCTGTGTTGAGATATCATGTTATACAGCGTGACTTTCAGTGTGACCAGCTTGACTGGTTAATGTGTGTATGTCTCTTTAAGAAGACTCCGACATCTCCCCAGCCATAACTTCTTTGTTGTTGCTTCCAGTGACTGAGAACCATTTGTTTACCTTCATCATCATATCTGATATTATGTTATGTCTGACAACTGTGTATTTAACATATGTCTGAACAGAACTCTTGGTCAGTCTATGGCCAGACGCTAATGTGTTAACATATTGTCTCTGACTATAAACTGTCCTTTAATTTGTGGCCACGGTGAAATAAACGTTCTTATTATTATTAACACTTTGACTGCCTAAAAACGCTTTACAGCGTCATTGCTGGCCATGCTAAAGTTGCCGGGGGACGCTGTACAGCGTCCTTATATCAATATTTCAAAAATCTGGAATCGGATTCATATTCCCCCTCCGCTGGCCTGATATCCACCAGCAGGACCCACTGAGCTCTCTGGCGGTTCAGGAGCGCCATCTGGTGGCCGATCGGCGCAACCGCTTAACAGGAAGCGCAGTAGAGGTTTTGCTGGTCGGCCCTATTACTTCCGGGCACTCGGTATATGTTCCGGCACTCTAGCTCGTCACTCTACATAGCGATCGATTGCCAATAACTCGATAAACAACATGATTTGGACGTATATACCATTATACAAGCTGGAGATGGACCGGGTAATAATATATCCCATAATGATAAAATTTCTACTCGACGATGATCGCCCAACGGCGCGCGGAGACTGGGGTGAGTTTCAGCGTGTAACGTTACCATCTTCGATACTAACTGCTTTTATCAACATTTGACCCACATTAGATGATTGGTATAACGCTGCCCACGGAATTATAAACGCCCCCTCGCCCATCCGGTCAACATCAGATGACGTGTAGTAACTTCTAGAAGTACGTCTAGTTGGAATTTTTTATATCGCGCTGATTGCCATCAAACTGTATTTCATCATCAATATAATGCATTTGGGGCTATATATCACGTTCTGGAGAAAGTTGCAGAAAGAGATGAAAACATACTTATACATTAGACCATACTTTACTATGAATATGTGAATGAAAAAGTTTAACGTTGCTACACAATGAACAATACATATAGGACTTTGAATGGGCCCTAATAATGGCAATGTAGCAATAGAATTTAAAAAGTTATAGCCCTGCAAAGAAGGGGACTTTCTCCATAGACAAATAGCGCTGGCAATCTATGGTATATCATTAATTTAACCCAAGGCAACCAAAGTGTTAATAATGACTCAGAATGATTTGTAAACGGCTCATCATTTAGTCCTTTAATATTTCCCATTACACTATAAAGGATGGAATCTCTACGTGTCTGTCTGTGGCTTGCATATCTCGAGAACAGTTAATAATAATAATAATAATAATAATAATAATAATAATAATAATAATAATAATAATAATAATAATAATAATAATAATAATAATAATAATAATAATAATAATAATAATAATAATAATAATAATAATAATAATAATAATAATAATAATAATAATAATAATAATAATAATAATAATAATAATAATAATAATAATAATAATAATAATAATAATAATAATAATAATAATAATAATAATAATAATAATAATAATAATAATAATAATAACTGTATTTGTATAGCACCTTTCATACAGGGGATTTCAGTTCAAAGTGCTTTACATCAGTAAGAAATAAGACATACAATCAGTGTAAAACAAGCAGCAGCAAAGCATAAAGTGGGATAAAATAATGCAGATATATTCATCAAAATCATATCAGAATCTCACGTTCCAATAGGCTTCTTGGATTTCTGTAATCTGTTACAAAACATGATAAAGGTCATAAACGGATAGTGGGGCGTAAAAATAAAAGTAAAAATAAGTACATCACTGACAGTTCATCCAATCAACACTTGGCGGGTGTATTGCAGAGGACCAAAGAGAGTGCTGTCAGTGTCTTTGGTGCCATTTGGCCAGATGGTGGCGCTATAATAACCAATGTTACGCATATCTTGGGAACCATTCATCTGATCGACACTTTGTGGGTGTTTTGCTGAAGACAAAAGGGAGCGCAGTGTCGAATTTGGTGCCATTGGGCCAGATGGTGGCGCTATAACAACAAACTTTAATTCCACGCATTCTGCATGGGCACGTTTTAAGCACAACGCTACGAGCAGCACTTCCGGTGGGCCAAGCCATTAGCCGGTTCTGAACAGGCACGCGCTCCGAACGTTTTGAACGGGCACTGCGCTAGTTATTTTAAAAACAACAACCACACAAAAAAGAGCAAGCCTTGTCATATCCACTCCCGACTCACAGGGTCTGTAAACATCATTAGCCGTCATTTCCCAACCCGCCAGCTACATGTGAAGTGTTCTTTATTGTGTAATGAGCCAGGACTCTGAATAGATTGCCACTTCAAAGGCCCTCTTGAAGGCTGTCGCCTATGCAGCCTGCTGACATGTCAAGCTGGGATTAAACGTTCCCCCAGAATCATTTCTTTGTTTTCAAATAGGCCCCATTGTTTTCCTGCACCTTGGGTGACAGCCATCAAGGGCAATGCAGAACCGGGGAGGCAACACAGAAAGTTAATGTGGGCTGTGTAACATATTCTTTGGCACATGTTCAGAGTCTGTCCTGTTGCTGTGTAACATTCCTCTTTAGCACATGTTCAGAGTCTGTCCTGTTGTTTTGACGGGGTTCCTGCCAGTCATCCGTAGCTCTCGGCATTTTCATTTAGATTCCGTGAACTACAGGCTGAGGCGACCAATGGGAGGACAAGCGGGGCATTTAGAGGGTGAGCGTTTCAAGTGTTTTTGAACTGTATATGACGTAGGAAATTGTGTGGCGTTTTTCTGTGTGTGTGTGTGTGTGTGTGTGTGTGTGTGTGTGTGTGTGTGTGTGTGTGTGTGTGTGTGTGTGTGCGTGCGTGCGTGCGTGCGTGCGTACGTGTGTGTGTGTGTGTGTCTGTTTCTCTGGTACATCATTGAACTCCTAAAGTTCAATGGTGTACATTGGTAACTCTGTCACTACTCAGGCTCACGATACCAACCTCTGAACCTTCCTTAGGTACATGTAAATCACACTTACCCCCCCCCCCCTCCCCCATTTTGATTCATTTAAAAGAAACCTTATAAATCTTAGGGCACACAATAGCATGACTATAAATCAGCCACAAAAAAACTGCCCTGATTGTTATGCAGGGAGATGCTCCCCTCCATCTTCTGTAGGGACACAGGCAGAGGCTTTGTCCCCGGAACAGCAGTGTGTCATCGGCGCTGTGGCCTCCCGCACGGCAGGGACATTGATGCCCGGGCAGCAGGGGGGGGGGGGGGGGGGGGGGGAGCGCATCCCAGGGCCTGGAGAACTACACTAAATCTTCAAACAATTTATCCAAACAAAGGCCACTGTGTAAGAGGGGGAGAAAAGACACAGGAAACAGATGAATAAGCAACATCAATTACCAGGCCCTGACCTTGAGAGCCCCACACCGAGGCGCGCACATTTCACACCAAATGGCCGCAGATTGGGGCTGACAACTTTGGAGTGGAAAGGCGAGCCCTCACAAGGTTACCCCACCGTGCAGTTCTGGGGGGAACCGGGGGAGAGCCGGACGAGGGGAGGAAAGAGGAGGGAGGAGGGGGTTGTGAGGTAAAGGAGCTGTGAATGAAAGATCACCATAATAGGTCTAGGTTTATTTTAAAGTGAAGCAAAATGGCTCAATTTGAGCACTTAGCCTGCCAGAATTGGCACAATGTGAGATACAGGAGGAACATACAACAGGACAGCCAAATCAGTCCCCTGGTAAGTAGAGGATCAGCAAAGCCAAAACGCCCCGAAGGGCTTTAACACTTTTATCACAGAAGTCTGGGTTTCGGTCTCATTTCAAGGAACGCGGTTTTTAAAAACATTTAATATAGTAGCTCTTTCTCAGAAAACATACACCCTGTATCTGATTAAAAATTTCGATTGCAGTATTAGAAGAAAGACATTTAAAGGATACGGCTCCTGAAATATCTTTGTGTCTACTACACACACCATGTGACATCATCTTAATCCGCCCTGTCATATCTTCTCCTACCTCCCTGTTAGATCCATACCACTGGAGCATTAGGCTCCTGGAAAACGGCTCCCGTCAGCCGTCTGACTTGAAACAACAAGCTGACACCGAACCCCTCGAAAGGGGAACGACCACTTGACCCCGTAATGCCGCTCGTTACACCACTGTACTAATTAATTGCCACAGCGATGTTCCCTGCTCGTTCCACAGTGACACGCGGTCTATCCCAGACAAAACAAAAGATTCATGCTTTTTGCACGCTGAACGCGGCCCGGACAATTAATTCAATCGGAGTCGCGTCCAATTAGTCAGTGAGGCAAGAGGTCCCAAGCCTAGTCCGGGCGACCATACACTAATCATAGTAATAGAGGCTGACACAAGGGAGAGAGAGGGCCTCCCGAAATACAAAATGGGAGGGGGGGCCTTAATAAAGCACATAATGGGACCACACATAGAATCTTTTTTTTTGGAGAGGACAGGAGTTTTGTGTTATCATTAAGGCAAGCTGACTACAAAAGTGCAGTAAAGACTTTTTTTTTTTTAAAGGTCATAGATAAAGAATATATCCGCAGTTCAAGGTGCGAACATTCTGCTGACTTCTGCAGAATATATTCCTTTTGAGCCAAGGTTCAATAATGATGATACAAAAATATATATAGCCACAGGTGCCCCTTAACTGGATCCAAGCCCATAGCCCAAATGATCACAGTCATTCAGTCACAGTGCACATATAAACTTGATGTAACACTTTGGAAAAGTTGTGTATCTTAAAAGATAGAACATTGCTATGCTATTCCGGTTACTATTCCTGTAGTCTCGTATAGCCATACCTCTCTGCACACTACGTTACGCTATGTTAGCGCTGTGCCGGAGAGCGGTCTGGCTCAGCTGGCTGGACCTATTATCATTCTGCTATAGGGGGAAAACGCTCTTGTGTTTGTATTTCTTTAAACCAAGCACAATAGCAGAAGGGGAGGAGAATTCCGACTGAAATAGTCGGCCAATGGCATGGCATGTATGTCTCTTTAAGAAGACTCCAATGGACTGACATCGCGCCAGCCATAACTTCTTTGTTGTTGTTCCCGCTGACTGAAAACCATTTTTGTTTACCTTCGTCATCATATCTGATATATTATGTTATTTCTGACAACTGTGTATTTAACATACGTGTGAACAGCGCTCTGGGTCAGTCTATGGCCAGACGCTAGTGGGTGTTACGACCCTGGCTCAGGGGCACGCAACCTATGTGCAAACCAACACCAAAACCCTGTGCTCTAACTCAAAGTGCTACTAACTCAAGGAACTATTAAGGTAAATGTAACTAAGGTACTAGTGCAAACCCAACGGACAAGGACTGAAGAACCTAACAGCTCTTTCTCCAAGCACAGACACTGCATGTGTGTTACTAGGTCTGCCTTTAAAGCTCCCAGCAGGTAACCAATCAGCACTAATTGGCTAATTGGCAGGCCTCACCTGCATGCCCGGTGACACAGGAGTGATCAGGCCTCTAGTACATAACAGTGGGTTAACATATTGTCTCTGACTATAGACTGCCCTTTCATATGTGGCCACGGTGAAATAAACTTTCTTCTTATTGTTAATAAACTTTCTTCTTATTATTGATAATGACTCAGAATGATTAGTAAACGGCTCATCGTTTAGTCCTTTAATATTTCCCATTACAGATGGCGACGAGTGAAATTATGGGATATTTTTGTAACTAGTTTATTAGATTTTAAAGCGATGGGGGTCGAGGTGGCCGCGGGACGGGCTCTGCAGACAGGGTGAATCTTGGGTTTCCAGGGAAGCGCTGCCCTGTCTCAAACTCCTCTGCGCACTGGGGGGGGGGAGAGAACAGTCTGCGCCGTCCGTTTGGCTGTCACCTCCGGCTTGAACCTTGGGAACGTGTGGGGAACATTCGGTGAGCTGTTGGCATTCTGTTTAAAGCGGTTTTGTTTTGCATCTATAAAGTAGTTAGGTTACGGTTAGATTAGGGCGTCTAGATTGACCAGATAGCGTATGACACAGAGTGGTGATTGCCGACGAGCAGTCCAGGGGAGAAATAATATCTCTTGCCTCAAATCCTCCAGGAAAAAAAACAAGGAGAAGGGGGACGCCTGTCTACGACTGTCTTGTCAACTCTGACAGGTAAACCTATGGGGATGCGTGTGGGAGTTTGAAGTTATTTTTGGGGTTCTGGGTCTAGATGGTGTCTAACATTAGAACATAGTTTTTCTTTTTGTGTGTAACCCTCTTGTTTTCCTCTGATCACTTGGATTTAAAGGGTACGTTCTGGTAATTAGCGAGAATTACATTTGTATCCGATATTGTAGGCGTGTGCAAAGTGTACTGTGAGTATGTTGGGAATTACAGGAGTTCATGCAATAAGTCCCACTATTTAGCATCATTGCGTGGGTTATCTTTTAGGCACTGATTCTGTTTTTTTTTGGGTTGTTTTTCTTTCACAAGGAGGCGGGAAGTGAGTCCGTGCGTGGGGAATACCAAGAGAGGAGACAGGTGCTGTGTTGTATGATTAGTTTCTACCACCTATCTGGTCAAACTACAGTTTTTCTGAAAAGAAATGGGATAGGGCGTTGTTAATACGCAGTTTCACAGAGCTTTTTTCCCCCCAAGTGCTTAGAGGAAACACATTTTTTGGGGGCCACATATTTTTGTTTTGTTTTGTTTTTGTCTGTTAAGGAAAAAGGAGCTTGTTAAAAAAATGGGGCAGCTTGCAGCCTGTATGTGGAAGGGGGGTGTGAGGGAAAAAGCTAACACTTTGTTCTCTTTCTCTTCTCCCACGGCGGTGTGCCCGGGGATTGACTCCGGGCTCGGTGCATTTCCGTGTGCGTCACCGACTGTCCCGCCACGTCAACGGCCTCGCCGATGACCATCAACTCCGGAGCGAGGAGATAGGCCTCATATAACACCACCGCAACGGTCTGGCCTGTGTCAACGGCCACACACGGGGCTGGATCAATAACAGCAGATGAAATGGCCAGGCAATTAGAGAGGCTGAGTCTGCATGCTCAGGAGCTGATGGAGCGGTCACAATTGTCGCTGATAACAACGGTCGGACAATCACAGTTAGCCCTGGTGAGAACTGTCTCACAGCTTGTTGGGAAGAGCATCCCTAGGAGCATCCCGAGAAAGAGGCAGCACAAACCTGCTGGTGTTTGTTTTGTATGCGGCCAGAACGGTCATTGGCATAAGGATTGTGCCTATAGGGAAGAATTTGAGAGGAAAAAGGCACAATGGCGGGCAGAGTTGCAAGGCGGGACGGAGCCCTCAGTAGCAGGCAGAGTATAGCGCACACACATGTTTACATTGTACCAGCCACCAAAATACTCATCAATATTTACATAAATTAACACTTATGTCTGTGATCAATACATAGAACTATCCTACATGTCTGTGACCTATCTGTGATCAATACATAGAACTATCCTACATGTCTGTGATATTAGGGTCAAATGTGTTGTCTTTGTACAGCACAGATACAGTACAGTGGGAATACATGTCAGCATGCAAGGGTGACAGTAGAGCATGGGACGACAGTATAAAATAAAACAGGCATATGGTCAGAGATACGAGCACGTATCACATAGAGAGACGATACTAGGTCTAAAAGGACCCACTGGATATCTACAGATATGTAATGGAGAATTATGTGCGCTATCATACAATAAATAAATCGATTAATTGCCGCGATGATTAAAATTAATGCAATGATTCTGAGCTCGCCTATAGCAACGCCAGCCACATATAGCATAACTACATTTCTCAATAGTGTTGCTCCTTTTAACCAAGTAGCGTTATGGGTAGTGTAACGTTTGTTGTTTTTTAGACCCAAGTGGTTACTCGCTACTGCCTGAGAAACTGGACTGCTAAATGAAGATTAAAGATCTAACGTTCGGTGGTGCTCGTTCAGTGCTAACAACATTAGCTAAATAGCTAACAAACTGAATACAACGTATAGCGTAGCTACGACACAGAATAACGTTAATATACAATTACATGCATCATTGTTTACAATAAACGGGTGGGGCTGGTCAAAGGACTGGACACAGGGACAAGTTAAACTTGAATCAATTTATTATAACGGGTAGTTTCGAGTCGTGCCTACGCACCGCAGGGCTACTGTTCTAGTATATACGGGTTTGACGCTTCCTCCTCATCGTTGACTGCCTGTAGTAGCTGCATCTAACGTTAGTAGCTAACGTTACGTTAGTAGCTAACGTTAAAACTAACCTAAAGTTAGTTGTTCACCAACAATCTCAACATTTGTTTTATCATTGGCTCAAGAACACAGAACCGGACGAGACAAGTTGTTCGCGCATAGGATAATCACACAACAATACTTCCGGTCCGGTCGGTGGGCTTCAAAATAAAAGTCTAAAGCACCGGAAAATACGTTTATTTTGTACAGCGTTTTCCTCCGCGAGTACTCGAGTACATCATGTGATCGGTCGATCTGGATTATTTTTGCCCATCCCTAGTTTATCCTGTGCTGAATTCTCCAGTTCAATAGAGATAGTGTATATTTTGGTCTTTATTTGATTATGGTACCACCTTTTTATTTATTAGGTTTCCAGTTTGTTTCCTCACACTTTATTAACATTTTGTACATGGTACTGCGGCGCAAGGTACATTAATAATACATGTACATGTTAAAAGGATGACAAAAAGCCAGACAGAGGGCTTGTGTCCAGTTTCAGGTTGCTCAAACTCATTCAATCATGGGCCAAGGGTCCATTTGCTATACATTGAGACAGGTTTAATGGGAGCAGACGGAGGGGGCCTATTTTTTGGTATAATTAATTGAGAAACCAAATAATGATTTATGATTCTGAGGGATGATTAGAATCAAAAGGGGGGGAATCAGAGAGTTTTTCAATGTATATTTGGTTTATAAACTAATATATAGAGACGCTTCACTATGGCAGCAAGTCATATTGTTTATTGTTGTTGTTGATTGTTTAAAAGGATCCCCATTAGCTGTCACCTAAGTGGCGAGCTAGTCTTCCTGGGGTCCACATAGAAAGACAACAGAAGACACAAAACATAAGACACAGGTGTGAAAAGAAAGAACTGTTTTTCTATGATTATCACAGAGTATATACACTGCAACAAAATAGGAAGGACAGCAGTATTCTTCACTAACAAATTACAGACAATTTGCTTGTGTTGTGTCAACTGAGCTTTACAAAACTGTCATGGGAGGTGACTACTCTATTTCCTGTATTGGCCCTTTGATAATATGAGTGGGAAGGGTGATTCGAGGTCTATAGTGAGAGAGTCTATAGAGAAAGGTCTATAGTGAGAGTTTATAGAGAGAGGGGCCCTGAAGAGAAGCGATAAAGGGTCCTAAGATACAGTTTGCCGTATATTTGATAGTAAAATAAGAATGAACCTGATTGCATCTAACAATATGTATATATATATATATACATATTGTGCTGTCAAACGATTAAAATATTTAACTCGATTAATCGCATGATTGTCCATAGTTAACTCGCGATTAATCGCAAATTAATCGCATTTTTTTAATTTTTTTTTACCTTAAACGGATCTTTTTCAAGTTCCAAGTTTTAATACTCTTATCAACATGCGAGTCAACAAATGCTTGCTTTATGCAGCCATTTAACACAAAAGGATGACCCTCATGCATTGCAAATTTGCATCAAATTCAAAACAGAATGATGCACAAAATAACTTAAAAGAAAATAATAATTTAAAACAATGAATAAAGTGTGCATGAAATAATAGGGGAAAGAAAACGTTAGGAACTTGTTACATTCACACACACAAGGGCTGATTAATCAATTAATCACACCCCCCCCTCTCTCTCTCTCACACACACACTCCCAGCTGAGCTCTCTTTCTCTCTGCCCCTTCCTCATCTCTCACCCCCCTCTCTCACTATATCTCACACACACACACACACACACACACACACACACACACACACACACACACACACACACACACACACACACACACACACACACACACACACACACACACACACACACACACACACACACACACACACACACACACACCAGAAACAAACATAGTATCAATGAGAGCATCAATAATACACCTGAGTGAAGTCTAAAAAAAAAAAAAAAAAAAAAATGTTTAGTTAATCTTGAGTTAAAAGAAATAGTGGCATTAATAGAAACGGGAGTTAACGCGTTAATATCTCGTTAACTTTGACAGCCTTAATATATATATATATATATATATATATATGGGGAGATGAGAGCAGATAAAGGGTCGAAATGTGCATGGCTTGCCTTAGCAGAGGGTGATAGACGGTGGTTCAGTAGAGCAGGGTGGTTCAGAGTGAATAGCAGCACACTGAGAGGGAATGTTGACATTCCTTGTAAAAACAAATTGATAAGAACGATAGCAGTGTTGGCAGGCTCAGGGTCCACTGCGATATATATGTATATAGATATATATGTATATGTATGTGTATATGTATATGCCTATAATGTCGTGATACAGACATGGACACAATTAGAAAAAACCCTGCGGGAAAGTAACTAGGAAAATTTTATGGAAGGACGGATGTCATAACCTTGCCCTTTTGTTTTGACGCCAGCTGTAATAGTGTGTTTTGGGACAGGCAGTGGAAGAGGTACATGCGGGCAACCAGGCGACATCTAAAAGTCGGTACAGAGTAGAGACCTTTAGTGCAGGCGTTCACAAGTAATGTATGCTTGTGGATAATAGAGTGGATATGTATTAGTACTCCCAGATGAAGATAATAGGCTAAAGTGTGTGGTCACATGACTGTACAGTGGTACAGAGAAAAGGGTTTTAAATTCATAATTCAGATAAGGTACATACATGTACATGACAGTGAAATGCTTGGTTCTGTATGAGCCTTCTGAGAGTGTGCTTCATGCCGTAAAAAGAAGTCCAAACACTAACAAAATATACTATATATACAAACTAAGTACAAAATGCAAAAAATGCAAAAAATTAAGGCCTTAAAAGGGATTAAATTTAATTTGCACAGGTATTACATTTTTTTTGGGGGCAGCCCGGCTGTCAGGAGATTAAATATTATTATTAATATTATAAATAAATGTTTCAGAGGTTATATACATATTGTGATACAGTCATTCTAAGGATTAAGTGTGTAATAAATTAGTTTTGTACACTAATTGCAAGTTGATATACAGGTTAATTAAATAGAGTTTAATTATACAATGGATTAAATGAGAATTGCACAGAGATCGAAATGTGCATGGGGTGGGGCCTCTCTGTTGTGGGAGATTTATAATATAATATGAGCAAATAACTTTCTGAGTCCAAAGTTGAAATAAGGGGTAGAGGATGGATTCTGTTCCTCACTTGGTCATTGATGGGGAATGCCCAGTTGGAAATCGGACCAGCGTGGACAAGCGTTTGATCACAAAGTGAGACCGAGGTCTCGTTTGAAAACACAGTTAATACACTTAGAAGGAGCTGGAAAATCACCCTGAGGGTTGGCTGAAATGACTTGTTGTGACTGTCTTCTGGGGAAACGGGGCAGTTCCCATGGCGGTGTGACTTGCGGCCTTGTGGCATTCAGGGTTTAATACACTTACATGTAAGGTTAAGATCAGAAACCCCAGAAGCAACAAGCGTTACAGGCTAGAGTTTCAAGTGGTAGACCAGAGTAGCAGAATGTTTTGAATTCCACAGCACAGAGAGCCATAGGGCTCCGAGGTCATCTGCAAGGTGGTAGCATAAACAAGCTGATATACAGCAGCGCCCTCTCATACAACACAAGGAGATTAGAACCAGGGAGTGACACGTCAGCTAAAATACTCTAGACTGAGTTTGCCACCATCTAGGGGGGAAAGTGGGATAATGCAGGCACATTTTTGCAAGAGAGGTCAGCTCACCAGAGTCTCATCTGCTCTAACTGCTTCTATTTTTGCCATTTGTTCTATTTTGGCCTATGTCCCTTAGTTTTGTTATTGACCTTTGGAGTCTGGAACACCCAGCTCTCACCCTTTTGTCCATTTAAATAGCTGTTCCAATAAATATTGTTATTTTTGATAAACTCCTGTCTTGTCCTGTGTCCACCACTTTGCATTCAAGGCCTACACGAGCCATACTTTAGGCTTGAATGTAACATGGGGGCTCTAGCCGGTCTTCAAACAGGTGAGTATGCTCTTAGTTTGTTTCCTCACACTTTATTAACATTTTGTACATGGTACTGCGGCGCAAGGTACATTAATAATACATGTACATGTTAAAAGGATGACAAAAAGCCAGACAGAGGGCTTGTGTCCAGTTTCAGGTTGCTCAAACTCATTCAATCATGGGCCAAGGGTCCATTTGCTATACATTGAGACAGGTTTAATGGGAGCAGACGGAGGGGGCCTATTTTTTGGTATAATTAATTGAGAAACCAAATAATGATTTATGATTCTGAGGGATGATTAGAATCAAAAGGGGGGGAATCAGAGAGTTTCAATGTATATTTGGTTTATAAACTAATATATAGAGACGCTTCACTATGGCAGCAAGTCATATTGTTTATTGTTGTTGTTGATTGTTTAAAAGGATCCCCATTAGCTGTCACCTAAGTGGCGAGCTAGTCTTCCTGGGGTCCACATAGAAAGACAACAGAAGACACAAAACATAAGACACAGGTGTGAAAAGAAAGAACTGTTTTTCTATGATTATCACAGAGTATATACACTGCAACAAAATAGGAAGGACAGCAGTATTCTTCACTAACAAATTACAGACAATTTGCTTGTGTTGTGTCAACTGAGCTTTACAAAACTGTCATGGGAGGTGACTACTCTATTTCCTGTATTGGCCCTTTGATAATATGAGTGGGAAGGGTGATTCGAGGTCTATAGTGAGAGAGTCTATAGAGAAAGGTCTATAGTGAGAGTTTATAGAGAGAGGGGCCCTGAAGAGAAGCGATAAAGGGTCCTAAGATACAGTTTGCCGTATATTTGATAGTAAAATAAGAATGAACCTGATTGCATCTAACAATATGTATATATATATATATACATATTGTGCTGTCAAACGATTAAAATATTTAACTCGATTAATCGCATGATTGTCCATAGTTAACTCGCGATTAATCGCAAATTAATCGCATTTTTTTTATTTTTTTTTACCTTAAACAGATCTTTTTCAAGTTCCAAGTTTTAATACTCTTATCAACATGCGAGTCAACAAATGCTTGCTTTATGCAGCCATTTAACACAAAAGGATGACCCTCATGCATTGCAAATTTGCATCAAATTCAAAACAGAATGATGCACAAAATAACTTAAAAGAAAATAATAATTTAAAACAATGAATAAAGTGTGCATGAAATAATAGGGGAAAGAAAACGTTAGGAACTTGTTACATTCACACACACAAGGGCTGATTAATCAATTAATCACACCCCCCCCTCTCTCTCTCTCACACACACACTCCCAGCTGAGCTCTCTTTCTCTCTGCCCCTTCCTCATCTCTCACCCCCCTCTCTCACTATATCTCACACACACACACACACACACACACACACACACACACACACACACACACACACACACACACACACACACACACACACACACACACACACACACACACACACACACACACACACACACACACACACACACACACACACACACACACACACACACACACACACACACACACACACACACACACACACACACACACACACCAGAAACAAACATAGTATCAATGAGAGCATCAATAACACACCTGAGTGAAGTCTAAAAAAAAAAAAAAAAAAAAAATGTTTAGTTAATCTTGAGTTAAAAGAAATAGTGGCATTAATAGAAACGGGAGTTAACGCGTTAATATCTCGTTAACTTTGACAGCCTTAATATATATATATATATATATATATATATATATATATATATATATATATATATATATATATATATATATATATATATATATATATGGGGAGATGAGAGCAGATAAAGGGTCGAAATGTGCATGGCTTGCCTTAGCAGAGGGTGATAGACGGTGGTTCAGTAGAGCAGGGTGGTTCAGAGTGAATAGCAGCACACTGAGAGGGAATGTTGACATTCCTTGTAAAAACAAATTGATAAGAACGATAGCAGTGTTGGCAGGCTCAGGGTCCACTGCGATATATATGTATATAGATATATATGTATATGTATGTGTATATGTATATGCCTATAATGTCGTGATACAGACATGGACACAATTAGAAAAAACCCTGCGGGAAAGTAACTAGGAAAATTTTATGGAAGGACGGATGTCATAACCTTGCCCTTTTGTTTTGACGCCAGCTGTAATAGTGTGTTTTGGGACAGGCAGTGGAAGAGGTACATGCGGGCAACCAGGCGACATCTAAAAGTCGGTACAGAGTAGAGACCTTTAGTGCAGGCGTTCACAAGTAATGTATGCTTGTGGATAATAGAGTGGATATGTATTAGTACTCCCAGATGAAGATAATAGGCTAAAGTGTGTGGTCACATGACTGTACAGTGGTACAGAGAAAAGGGTTTTAAATTCATAATTCAGATAAGGTACATACATGTACATTACAGTGAAATGCTTGGTTCTGTATGAGCCTTCTGAGAGTGTGCTTCATGCCGTAAAAAGAAGTCCAAACACTAACAAAATATACTATATATACAAACTAAGTACAAAATGCAAAAAATGCAAAAAATTAAGGCCTTAAAAGGGATTAAATTTAATTTGCACAGGTATTACATTTTTTTTGGGGGCAGCCCGGCTGTCAGGAGATTAAATATTATTATTAATATTATAAATAAATGTTTCAGAGGTTATATACATATTGTGATACAGTCATTCTAAGGATTAAGTGTGTAATAAATTAGTTTTGTACACTAATTGCAAGTTGATATACAGGTTAATTAAATAGAGTTTAATTATACAATGGATTAAATGAGAATTGCACAGAGATCGAAATGTGCATGGGGTGGGGCCTCTCTGTTGTGGGAGATTTATAATATAATATGAGCAAATAACTTTCTGAGTCCAAAGTTGAAATAAGGGGTAGAGGATGGATTCTGTTCCTCACTTGGTCATTGATGGGGAATGCCCAGTTGGAAATCGGACCAGTGTGGACAAGCGTTTGATCACAAAGTGAGACCGAGGTCTCGTTTGAAAACACAGTTAATACACTTAGAAGGAGCTGGAAAATCACCCTGAGGGTTGGCTGAAATGACTTGTTGTGACTGTCTTCTGGGGAAACGGGGCAGTTCCCATGGCGGTGTGACTTGCGGCCTTGTGGCATTCAGGGTTTAATACACTTACATGTAAGGTTAAGATCAGAAACCCCAGAAGCAACAAGCGTTACAGGCTAGAGTTTCAAGTGGTAGACCAGAGTAGCAGAATGTTTTGAATTCCACAGCACAGAGAGCCATAGGGCTCCGAGGTCATCTGCAAGGTGGTAGCATAAACAAGCTGATATACAGCAGCGCCCTCTCATACAACACAAGGAGATTAGAACCAGGGAGTGACACGTCAGCTAAAATACTCTAGACTGAGTTTGCCACCATCTAGGGGGGAAAGTGGGATAATGCAGGCACATTTTTGCAAGAGAGGTCAGCTCACCAGAGTCTCATCTGCTCTAACTGCTTCTATTTTTGCCATTTGTTCTATTTTGGCCTATGTCCCTTAGTTTTGTTATTGACCTTTGGAGTCTGGAACACCCAGCTCTCACCCTTTTGTCCATTTAAATAGCTGTTCCAATAAATATTGTTATTTTTGATAAACTCCTGTCTTGTCCTGTGTCCACCACTTTGCATTCAAGGCCTACACGAGCCATACTTTAGGCTTGAATGTAACATGGGGGCTCTAGCCGGTCTTCAAACAGGTGAGTATGCTCTTAATTTATAATTTGATTTGACCACTTATATGCTGTTTAAATATTTAGTTTAGTGGACACCACAAGTAGGTACTTTCATTGTTTTCTGGCTGTGTTTAGCTTCCTGTGTACCACGTAACCCTGGGGCAGTCATTGAAGGGATTAGTACCATATACTTGTCTTGTACTATACAATATACTTGACGGGTATATGGTCGATATGATCTTTGGCTGGTAGCAGGTGTGGTTGAAGAAAGCTAGGTCTACAGTGTAGTATTAGCTTTCAGTATAGGTAGGTTAGGGGGCCGGAGAATGAATTAGTGTGTTAGGACCTGATGTAAGTATTTTTGTTAGATTAGACATGTGGTGGGCCTAGCAGTCCTTCTTTGGCTGCAGTGTAGGTTTTAGAAGCTATTTGTGAGTCATATCAGATTGTAAGGAGCACCTGTTTGAATTGTTTGGATTTGTTAGTTTGAGTTTGTTTATTGGATGTTGCTTGAGTGTAACACAGGAGGTTTTGCCTCACTTTGTTTGTGTTGCTGAAGAGCGTTTGTTCCATTATTTTTGGGATAAATGTCTACATATATATATGTGACTCCACAGGGTTAGTCTTGTGGGTGGTATGCATTATTGAGCTTGACCTTTTGATCCACTATGTGTTATGCCGTGTATCTTAAATCACTGATTTAATTACGTGCTGACCTTTTTGTGGATACAGGGCAAATTGGAGGTTGAGCCCCAGGTCGTAGGAACGGTGGGTGAGTCTCTCGCTGAGCGTGTCTCTCTTCAGTCTCCTGTGCGGTCCAAGTACCCCGTCTCTGCCCGAGAAGAGGACACACAGCTATGGGGCGCAGAGGACCACTGACAAGTGCTGGCCCAGCTATTCTACTGAACCGGGGTTCTGCTCTGCAGTTACAGCTATGACACTGGACAGTTCTCCGTGACCATCAGCCGGGGACAAATATCTGTGAGACGGTTTCCAGCAGACCTGTTCCATCAGGGGCACAACCGAGAACCTGAGTGGGGGAACCGACTACAGCTGATTACGGGGAAAGTAAGCTGTCCCAGTCTGCTGCAGAACTAGGCCTGTCGGCTGATGAAAGCGTACACCCAGCTGATGGGACGCTAAGAACATCAACTGACAGCCAGCCTGATATTATCGGTGGTCCAGAGATAGAGCTCTAAGAGGCGGCTTCCATCATGCTTTCGACCAGACTCAGTGGGCATGAACTGATGACAAAGGTCTAAGCCAGCCGGTCTTGCATCGGAGCCATGGACTGCAGAGGAGGGGGTGTTTGGACCATCGGCCGGGGGAAGGAGGAGAGACCGTTCCGGGATTCATCACAGATGATAAATGAGGCAAGTTTGAACCAAGACATATACAGATGTTACGGTATCATCCTAAGAGATGTTAGGTAATAATGTACTGAACTTGGTTCAGATTGAAGATGTTTTTGAATATGCTGTACATTGCAATGGTAAACTTGAGTTATGTGTGACTTCCCTGAGATTATATTTCATTCTTTGTGAAGAGTCTGCAAATTTTGTTTTTGTTTCTTGCTGTTAATCTGTTTTCGCTCTACTGACAGAGTTTTGATAATATTTTTTGTTTTGAATAAGGGAAATTATTTTTCTGCGAAATACTCCTGTTATATGGCCTTGACAAAACCAGAGGCTGGACTGTACTATTGAGTCCTCCGACCACCGTCTGGACATTTGCAAAGAGACGCTAATGATGGTTGGCTGTTATGGCAACTTCTCTTTTGCACGTGACACGGGGTCTATGCAGAGAACCTTTTGTTTTTTAGATAATAAAAATAGTTTATGCTGAGTTATTATAATTTGTGTTATTTTTGGTTTAATGATGATAATATTTTTTGTTGTCTTTATGAAGTGATAATGATTGTGATTAATTATCAGACGGGGGAACTGTCGTGGAAATATATTATCATGTTCTTAGAGATCTGTGTTGAGATATCATGTTATACAGCTTGACTTTCAGTATGACCAGGTTGACTGGTTAATGTGTGTATGTCTCTTTAAGAAGACTCCAATGGACTGACATCGCGCCAGCCATAACTTCTTTGTTGTTGTTCCCGCTGACTGAAAACCATTTTTGTTTACCTTCGTCATCATATCTGATATATTATGTTATGTCTGACAACTGTGTATTTAACATACGTGTGAACAGCGCTCTGGGTCAGTCTATGGCCAGACGCTAGTGGGTTAACATATTGTCTCTGACTATAGACTGCCCTTTCATATGTGGCCACGGTGAAATAAACAAGTTCAAGTTCAAGTTCAAGTTCTTTAATAGTTGTCATACAGAAGTACAGAATACTTTCATACAAAATGCTTCTTACTGTTACGCTCCAGAGACTGTGCTAGACAAGATAGTATCAAATAACATAATAACATAATATAGCATGAATTTAGAAGAAGAAAATGAGGTCACAGTTGTTCGGTATAGACATATGTACAATGTTCTGAGTTACCATATAATATACAATACACAATACTATGCAGTGTACTAATGTACAGTACTATCTAGTGCAAAGCAGAAATGGGATGAGGTACAATTTTAGGTACAATTTACAGTAAGGTGTACGAGTTGTAGTGCAATCCTTCATCCATAAATATAAAGTGTGGGGAGTGGGTGCTACAGTGTGTTTGTTTAAAGTGGGTGTGTGCTATAAAGTGTGTGTAGTGGGTGCTACAGTGTGTTTGTTTAAAGTGAGTGTGTGCGTGTGGATGTGTGTGCTATGTGTGTTTGGTGGTTGTTGTTGTGTAGTGTTCATTCATTGTTCGTTTAGCAGCCTGATGGCCTGGGGATAGAAGCTACTTCTGAGTCTTTCTGTGCTCGCCTTGAGACTCCTGTATCGCTTGCCTGACGGCAGCAGTTCAAAGAGGCAGTTGTTCGGGTGGCTCGAGTCCTTAATAATTCTCTTAGCCTTCCCCTTGCAACGCTTGTAGTAAATGTTCTGGAGGGTGGGGAGCCCCCCCCCACAAACGTTCTTCTTATTGTTAATAAACTTTCTTCTTATTATTGATAATGACTCAGAATGATTAGTAAACGGCTCATCGTTTAGTCCTTTAATATTTCCCATTACATGCCCTTTTTGTTTCCGGTTTGGCGAGGAGTGGGTGAGCAGCTGCAGAACAGAGCTCCCGGTCCAAAATTCAAGAAAGGTAATAAAAAGTTATAAAACACGATAAAAAGTAACAACTCGAAGATAAAAGAAAGATGACAAGACCCAGTGCACAAAACTCGAGGAGAAGTGAGAGAAGAGTGACCACCGACAAAGAAAATATGACGAAGGGAAAGGTACAACACGAGGAGATGACGCAGCAAGTAGTAAGCTAACATAACGTTAGACCACAGCGAGGTCTGGCTGGAGACGGAGCTACAAGCTAACATGGAAGCTAACACGATGAATATGCAAGCTAGCATCCGGATCAGGCTAGAAGCAATACAGAATCCTAACGATGCTAACATGCAAACCAACACGCAGACTGGACTCAATTCAAAAGAAATAAAACAAACAACCCCCAAAAGAAGGACAAAGAGACGCTGGATACAACCGGACCAACCAGGACTCGGGCACCGAGGTCGGCCAGACCGTCCGGGATGCAAGCACGGAGGTCGCCCAGGCCGGCCAAGATGCAAGCATTGAGGCCACACACACCAACCGGGAGCCGAGCGCCGAGATCAACCAGACCAGCCAGGATTCAAATAACGAGATCTCACACACCAAACAGGACTCGAGCACTGAGGTCACACACACTGACCAAGATTCAATACCACATATACATATTATTTGATAGTGAATGGATGTTATGATTCGAGACACACTGCAGATAACACACAGACCACTGGGAATACAGACAAGGTAAACACATTAGTTGGGAAAATTGGGACTTGATTCGGGACATATAATATAAATAACATGTACTAGACTAAACTGTAGACACTAACACACATGACGCACAACTAAGACGACGGGGAACATGGGGAAAAACATTCGTAGACCTGACCGGGAGCTCTGGAACTGTACTATCATATGAAAAATTCAAAGAAAATGTTGGACAATAATAGGGGCATTGGAGAATCCCCATTGGGGAATCTCCGTCGTTATAGGAGGGGCCCTCTCCTTCCAGCCTGCCAACGGGGGTTAAACAGGGTTAAAAAGAATTACCTGGGAAGTGCCAATTGTCTTTAGTTTTTTTCTTTTTTTTCTGAGTTATGTTAGAATAGCAGTTGCTTTGAATGTGCACATGGATTGTGAAGGACAAGAATTCAAAATGTTGGACATGAAGAGAGGTTTGGAGAATCTCCTTTGGAGGATATCTCCGTCTCTAGGGGGGGGGGGCTTCTTCAACAGGAGAGCTGATTCCCCTCCAAACCGCCAACGGGGGAAAGAGTGCTAATCATATGGCTTATTTTAAAAAAAAAAATCTTATTGTGTTGTCAGTGCTATTTTTTCATAAATGTATATAGTGATATCGGTGACATGGGAGGTACAGAGGCGGGCAGGCTGAGTTCGGTGGGGGGGAATGCCGGGGGGAGGGGCCATCGTTCCGGCGGTTCGACCCGGGGGAGGGGGGCCTTGCGTGTTGTGGGATCGGTATGGGGGGGGGGGGTTCCTGGGGCCCTCGGCTGCCGTGGCCCGGGCGGTATGGTCACCGGGCCGGGGGGGCACCGGGCTTGGGGTCGCGGGGGGTTGGAGGACCATTGAGGCGTGGTGCTTAGGCCTTCTGCGGGGCCTGGGCTTGGGGTTCTCATGGGCCGGGGGGCTGGCGGTCGGGGCGGCGGCGGGTGGGGGCTCTGGGTGCTCGGCTCTGCGCATGGTGGACCAGGATATGGGGGTGCTCCGTTTCTCTGGGAGGAGGGCGGGAGGGAGGGGTTTCTCTTGTGGGGGTCAGAGCGGCTGAGCTTTGCCCAGTGGGGCCCTGTATGTTGCGGGGTCGGTGGGTGTGGGGTGGGGCTCTCGGGAGGTAGCGGGCTTGGCTCCGTGGGGGGGAGAATCTGTCCCTCTCCTCTGCTGGGCCTGGCCCAATTAATTCAAGGGACCCGTGTCGCTGGGGGCCCGGCTCCGCGCGCATCGGCCTGGGATATGGGGGAGTTCTACGGGCTTAACTCAGGGGGGGGAATGTTGGGGGGGGCATCGTTTCCGCGGTTTGGCCCGGGAGAGTGGGATCTCGTGGGTTGTGGGTTCGTTGTGCGTGGGGTGAGGTGCTTGGTGACATGGGAGGTAGCGGGCTTGGCTCGGTGGGGGGGAGTACCACCCCTCACCCCTCCACTGAGCCTGGCCCAATTAAATTCAAGGGACCCGTGTCGCTGAGTGCTCGGTCCCATGTGGGACGGACCTGGGATGTGGGGGAGCCCGGTTTCTAGGGGTGGATGGCGGGAGGGGGGGGTCCCTCTCATGGGGGTCTGGGAGGCTGAACGCAGCCGAATTCAAGGGGCCCATGTTAATGTACTGTTATGTTATTGATGTCATTGTAGGTATTGTATAAGTGTTGTTTGTCTATAAATGTTAATAAAAATTTAAGTTTAAAAAAATTAAAAGATGTGCCCTTTTCAGTCTATTTAATTTACTGGATGATTGGAGAAGGGTGCGCACGTACACGCACACACACACACACACACACACACACACACACACACACACACACACACACACACACACACACACACACACACACACACACACACACACACACACACACACACACACACACACACACACACACACACACACACACACACACACACACACACATATACAGGGATGGTGAGGATGCAAATCATGTTAGTTAGATGCATTGGACCCATTGCATCGTGTGGCTGTTGGTGGGAGTGGCACTGGCTCACACACAAACTGTGGAGTTTTCACTGCACACCGAAACAGTGTAACTCGCGAGAGGAGTTGTCACAGGGCAATGTCGAACGCAGGGCTGAGTAGCTACATATCATAGCTTCTCAAATGTAAGGTCCGCGCTGCTCTGTGTGCATTATGAAATGACTGTCATTGGAATTCAGATTTATTTAGCTACCTGGGTCTTAATCTGCCTGCTCTCAAGGTAACGAAGGTACAGAATTCGCACAACCTTAGCACCACCATATGGCTAATTTGTATTTTTTTGTGTAATACTAGGCCTACTCTAAACATTTTGTGGAGAATAGCTGTGTCTCAATTCAAGGGCAGCATCCTTCGAAGGACATGGTCGACAAAGGCATGTCCTTCTTAGACTGTGAAGGCTGAACTGAGCGTTGGGAGATGGTCTGGTCTACTGAGGATTTCCTCTTTGCATCACCAGCTGTTCCCACCATACCCTTGCACCACAAAGCACCACTTGTTAGGCTAGCTAGCAAGATCAGTTAGCATCACTATTCTAATGAAGATTTTAGATTGAAACCCTTAAAAGTCTAATCCTCTGTCATTGTTAGCGACACCATTTGAGATTGCCATTGGGATTTAAAATCAGTTATTCTTAAAGTGTGCACTAGGGCCGCCAAATAACCCCAGAAACCCCAAGAAAGGAACACACCAATATTATGGGAAATGCACTTAATGTCTACACCACTAAGGTACCCATGTACATGTCGAAAGACTTCCCAAAGGTCAGTGAATACCACGACCACAACACCAGAGGGAGTTCCACAAATCATGTCCAACCCAGATTTGGCTCAAACAAGGGACTAAACACGTTTCGCAATTATGCCACAACAATGTGGAACGCCCTACCCACAGCCAGAAAATAATGTGAATCCCTACCCACCTTCAAAACCGCTCTAAAAAACCACCTACAGGAGGCCGCAATTAGAAACTGGCCCGGTAAATGTCCAAACTCCCCCCCACCCCCACCCAACCCCCCCCAATGTACAGTTTCCTCCCCCTCAAATATATATATTCTCTTTTAGAAACTCTGTCTGTAAATAAACAGTACTGTATATTTGTATATCTTGTATGTCATAAATGTCTGGATGTAACAGTACTGTATATCTGTATCTGTATCTGTATCTGTATGTCATAAATGTTATGAATTGAAAATGGGGGACCCTGATGTAAACAAGACGAAAGTCTTTCTCTGGTCTGCATCCCCTTAACAATTGTGTGTATTGAGCCATACTGTATTGTACCCATTCTGCAATCTGTTAATAAAATGTTCAATCAATCAAGCAATCAGTCTTCCCCAGAGTGCGTCAATACTTTTACCAACGGATTTCCAGTTCCGCGTTCGCGTTCTGCGATCTGATTGGCCACTGACGTTTCTGGTCATGTGACATCTGCGCCAATCGTGTGACGCCTGTTTCTATCACCGGTTAAGCTTAGGCACTCTTTCGAAGTTGGTTAAGGTTAGAGTTTGTCTTAGAGCAGGGCGATAGAACACCAGCCCTGATTCCAAACTCTAACCTTAACCAACTTCAAAAGAGTCGCCTAAGCTTAACCAGTGATAAACTAGGCATTAGGTAGTTTGCAGGCTGTTCGAGGCGGAAATAGGAACTGGAAATCCGTTGGTAAAAGTATTGACGCCCCCAGAGTCAGACAATAAGACAAGTAGAAAGCTATCCAACAGCAAGCTAGTCTAACTTATTACAAATAAATGGAAGTGGATACGGACCAGCTAGCCTAGCTTAAAACTCTGGGAGAGGTGTTTTTGGCCAAAAAGCTAGGCTAGCTGATCTGTATCCGTTTCCATATCTGTTACTATAACAAAGCTGGACGCTAGCTAGCCTACACATCAGGTATGCTAAGTAGTAAGCAAGCTAGCTAGCACTCTCTTTGCCTATGGTCCCCAGTTGTATATCCCATGGGTCTGAAATAGACAGGAATACTAAAGAAGCCCCCTGACAATAATGGTTTATAAAGTCACTTTGTGTGTTGGGGTCTCGTCACACAATGAATTCCTGGACATGTCATTGCATCAAAGTATAAGATTAATACTATTTCTCTCTTTACTAGCCACTAAGCGGTTGCCAGCCCCATCTCGCTCACATGCACACGCCCGTTTATTGCCATGCGTGAGCCACGAGGCTCGTTTAGTGGAGGGGAGCTGTTGACAAGACCAACACACCACCATGGTAAGTCAAAGTGACTTTAGAAATGGGGAAGCATCTTTGTTTTTCTACATATCAAGGAAGGTTTTCATTTAAATTTCAAAGGCAGAAAAGGAAGAAGGATAATGGGGAAAAACCAAAGGGTTTCAGTACTAAAAATCAAAGCCTCGATGAAACAGCTACAGTAATCACATGCCTGAGTGCAATAGCTATAGATACAATTTTTAAAGGAAAACTCCAACATTTTGGGAAATTAGCTTATTTGCCATCTACCCTGGAGTTAGACAAGAATATACATACCTTTTTTCTTCTCTGTGCATGCAGTAGGAGTAGGAAGACGCGCACCGTTAGCCTAGCTTAGCGTCAGTCACTGGAAGTAGGTTCCTCCATTAGCCTAGTTCCCAACGTCTTCCTACTCCTACTGCATGCACAGAGAAGAAAAAGGTATGTATCTTCTTGTCTAACTCCAGGGTAGATGGCAAATAAGCTAATTTCCCAAAATGTTGGAGTGTTCCTTTAAGTAGAGTAATGTTTTTTTTTTTATATATACACCTACAGAGCTTTTAGAAAGGTGCGGAATAAAAGTAGTGCTTTTCCCTTCAAAAGACTATTGATGAATGAATGTATCATTTAAAAGAAATGTTGCGGGTCCAAAATGAATGTTGTTGATACATGTTGTGTGAATGTGGAATGCACCTTATTGGATAAATGACATGCTGGTGCTCTAATGTGACATCTAGTGGCTGAATGTTATCTATAGCACCTTTTAAGCTATTGACCATGATTCACATGGCTCTTATGTCATGCTCAGGTTGGGATTCCTTTCCACCCCATTCCCCACAAGTCCTTGCATTCCAACAGTGTGACTGAAACTATGATTGAATTAGTGCACCATTTAACTGCTCACCATCTTAGATCAGACTCGTGAATCTAATTGAACTCCTTCATGCTCTGTGTGCCCTGGCCAAACTATTTGTGAAGGGGGAAAAAAAATTCATTAGCAGGCTGCCTTTTTCTGCATTGATTGTCATAACATTAAAAGAGTCCCCTGGCTTCAAGGGAACGAAATTGTAAGGCATTACTCTCAATAACGCATATGTTATAATCGTGGAGAACTTACTTAAAATTCAATCCACTTTGGCATCATTATCATGCATCAACATAACGAATGGCTCCTTCAGAGTATGGTAATTATAATTTGATAAATCATCAGCCGAAAATTAACTAGATGTCAAAATATTCATTGGGAAGGGTGATGAACGAAGGATGATTGTGGTGATGAATTGTGTTAATCTGCGCAGTATGAATCCAGTGAAATGGCTAAACAGCACAAGATGGATGGGGCACAAAAGCTGCAAGGTCAGACCACAAAGCAAAGCTGCAGTAAGGGGGGGGGGGGGGTGGGGGGGGGGGGACTGAGAGAAAATCTTTGCCTATGCTCATTTTCAGTAAGTCATCCCCCCCCCCTGTATATTCCTCCTATCAAGGACTCTGATATTATACCGTTTTTAAAACTATACACTACACAGTATACAGTACACAGTATACAGTACAAAGTATACACTATACACACAATATACACTACACAGTATACAGTACATAGTATACAGTACATACATAGTATACAGTACACAAACCCCATCATATAAAAGAAACATGACTCTTCCAACCTCCAGGACCTCAGGGCCCATCATTGTGATTCCCTCTTGGACGTCCCCGATGTGAAAGATGTGTCTGGTAAGTGAGAGAGGTCAAACACGAGTCCAGATATTTATTACATGTACCGCAACCAGATGGAGGCAACGCATCCATCACAGAGTGCCCTGGCATTGAGGTAACACCCGCCCCCCCCCCCCGTGAAGAGTGGCTCCCTCTTCCCAGCGTGGGCCACTGGCCCCGGCATGCTGCTGCAAACCCCGGGTTAGCACCAGCCAGCCGCTTTTATCAAACCCTCACCCGCCCCGCTCCCACCTCGCCGTGGTTATTTATTTTTTACTTTTTAATTTTTTTGTAACTTTTATCAATAGTTTCTGTGGCTGTCGCTGGGGGACATATTAAAGCAGTAGCAGGGCAAAGAAGGGGCGTTTCTGACACTTGCGCCCTCATTCATCAGCCCCCTTCATGGGGCCGTCAGTGACAATGAAAAGATTTCACAGTACCGCCAGGCAGAAACTCATTCCACCAGTCATCCATCATGCTCAGCCTGGCGGCCGCTCCGCTGACCTGTTCCGTGATGCCTGACTGCGTGCCGGAGTCCTAAAGCCCCCCCCACCCCCTCCTTCATTAGGCGTAGTTAGACGGCAGCGGGGGCCAGTGGTGAGGCGTGGGGCTAACTAAGGCGTGTCACCGGGTGGGACCTACGCACCACGCACCTCCGACCGCGTCGGAAGGTGCGCCGCATGAATCGAAGCGCGCGCGTCAACTGTGGCGTCTCGATGTGTCTGTGTGACCTTCAAGTCCCATTGAGAGTTAGTGTTTGCATTCCTGTATACAGTAGATGGAAGTTCATGGACCTTGTTTGAAATGAAATGTGATGTAAAATTGTATATCGCAAGCGAATTACCCTTTTCATGTATGCCCTGAAGAAATACACTGTTAGATACTCAAGCCACAAACGGCGCATAAAACCACCCAGACTGAAACAAGAGCAGTAGTAAATACTTCGTACACAGAACTCCCAACAGAGATCATTTGCGTTTTTGTTTTGTTTTTAAACTGTATTTTCCACAGAGAGAAATCAGTGCCTCAGAGGACCTCTTCTTCAGTCCCTCCCCCCCCCTCCTGCCTCCCACTGAGGGGGCAGTAGGTGGGGTTCAGCCAGGTCACAGAACTGCTGTGAGCTCGTCTCCCTCTCTCCGTGGCTCTGCCAGGCCCAGAGTTCAGCCAGCGCTCTGGTGAGCCTTAGTTAACACACAGGAGTAAGGGGGGGGGGGGGGGGGGGGGCTGCGAGTGCCCTCTGACCCCAACACTGGCTATTATAGAGAGACTATTCCCTGAACCCCCACCGCCTCGTTTCTCTGGCACATTTCCCTTATCAGAGCCGCTCCTCTCGCTGCTCCCATCTATTACGGCTGTCTAATGTGACCTGTGTTTCTGTGTGTGTGTGTGTTTGTGTAAATCTCAGGGGGAAACTGTTGTTTTGTCTTGCCAACATTTGGGTCAAATTAACTTCCAACACAGGGTCTCTTTATTGTCTTTTTACTTTAGGAGAAATGCACAAAACGTATCTCTGTATAAGGCTCCATTATGGCTCCTTCCAAACTGGGACCTGGAAGCCAGTTGGAAATGGTTATACGGTACTCTGACGTACATCTCCTTGTTAAAGGTAGAATCTGTAATGCCATCAAACAGTGACCTCTATTGCACTTTGTTTACATTTGGTCTGATGTGTGGGATGGAATTATTATGATACTAAAGCCAGACATCTCTTGGCAGAGCCTGAGATGTGGCCAGCAATAACAACCCGTAACACATCAGATCAAAATAAAAATAAAAATGTGAACAAAGGCTTTTTTGCCTAGAGGTCACCGTTTGACAGTGTTACAGATTCTACCTTTAAAGCAGCAGTTGTTGAGGACGGGTGAAACCTGTCGATGGACTGTGTGTGTGTAAGTGTGTTATATATAACTGTCACACACAGGGAAGTGTGTTATATATAACTGTCACACACAGGGAAGTGTGTTAACTGTCACACACAGGGAAGTGTGTTATATGCTGTCACACAGGGAAGTGTGTTATATATAACTGTCAGACACATGGAAGTGTGTTATATATAACTGTCAGACACAGGGAAGTGTGTTATATGCTGTCACACAGGGAAGTGTGTTATATATAACTGTCAGACACATGGAAGTGTGTTATATATAACTGTCAGACACAGGGAAGTGTGTTATATACTGTCACACAGGGAAGTGTGTTATATATAACTGTCAGACACAGGGAAGTGTGTTATATGCTGTCACACAGGGAAGTGTGTTATGCTGTCACACAGGGAAGTGTGTTATGCTGTCACACAGGGAAGTGTGTTATATACTGTCACACAGGGAAGTGTGTTACTGTCACACAGGGAAGTGTGTTATATGCTGTCACACAGGGACGTGGGTTAAATATAACTGTCACACAGGGAAGTGTGTTATATTATATAACGGTCACACAGGGAAGTGTGTTATATACTGTCACACATGGAAGTGTGTTATATATAACTGTCACACAGGGAAGTGTGTTATATACTGTCACACAGGGACGTGGGTTAAATATAACTGTCACACAGGGAAGTGTGTTATATTATATAACGGTCACACAGGGAAGTGTGTTATATACTGTCACACAGGGAAGTGTGTTATATATAACTGTCACACAGGGAAGTGTGTTATATATAACTGTCACACAGGGAAGTGTGTTATATACTGTCACACAGGGAAGTGTGTTATATATAACTGTCACACAGGGAAGTGTGTTATATACTGTCACACTGGGAAGTGGGTTAAATATAACTGTCACACAGGGAAGTGTATTATATTATATACTGTCACACAGGGTGTGTTATATACCGTCACACAGGGAAGTGTGTTATGTATAACTGTCACACAGGGAAATGTGTTATATGCTGTCACACAGGGAAGTGTGTTATATACTGTCACACAGGGAAGTGTGTTATATACTGTCACACAGGGAAGTGTGTTATGTATAACTGTCACACAGGGAAGTGTGTTATATACTGTCACACAGGGAAGTGTGTTATATACTGTCACACAGGGAAGTGTGTTATATACTGTCACACAGGGAAGTGTGTTATATACTGTCACACAGGGAAGTGTGTTATATGCTGTCACACAGGAAAGTGTGTTATATATAACTGTCAAACAGGGAAGTGTGTTATATACTGTCAGTCTGTCACACAGGGAAGTGTTATATACTGTCACACAGGGAAGTGTGTCATTGTCGCAAAATAATTGACCGACACTGCGTTCTGGAACACAGAGGCGCAGCCGAGGTGTTCTAAACGCAGTGAAGGTCAATTATTTTGCGACAATGACCGAGTATAGCTATACATACATTATCCCGCTTATTACAGGGCTAACTTACTAACAGTAATTCATTTTACACCATCGACAAGACGAGATCAAATGCAGACGCAGTTGTTCTGTTGCTCCTCTGTCATCGGCAGACGGCAGGTGTGTGGACTTGATTGCACGGTGCACCTGATGTAGTGCAGCTGTGCATATGCTGAGCTTAACTTTCCTGACTGCGATCAAAATTCTTGATTGTGATTGGTCAATAGCGCTCTGTTGCCCCTAACAGCGGTAATTATTGCGCGTTGCCCATAGCAGCGGTGAATTATCGAGAAATAATTGACCGCTGTTAGGGGCAACCGAGCGCTATTGACCAATAACAATCAAGCATTTTGGCTAATGTTAAAACGCCATGTAATAATAAATATTATTACATTCTGCTTAAAAAGGTTGGTAACTCTATTCCACAAATACAAAGGTGGGTTTCCTCTCCACTACCAGTGCGTCACTGATCGAGGGCTGTTATCAGCAGTTAGCTTTTATCAGCTAACTATCAGCAATTATCTCGCCGTCGAAGCTCCAGGTGACAAATCCCCCCACCCCCCATCTCCCCCGCCGGTGGTATCATCAACCGGACATGGGCTCCACGTGATGGAGAGTAAATCACCAGCTCCACTCACAGCCCTGACAGACAAATGGGGTGCCTTGGAAAACCTGGACCCATCACTCTCTGCTGAGAGGAGGAGGGGAAAAACCTCTTCCTCCAGTCTGACCTTTTCCTTTTTTCTTTTTGTCATGAGAGGAGATTAAATACCACAGATTCTGTATGTATGGTCCGTTTCCAAAATATGAGAATTATTAATGGGCTTTGCAGAGGGCCCGTTTTAATCTTCTGCCAAGTTGCAGTCGTCGTTTTTAACCGTGAACTGGTTTTTCTTTACAGATGGTCCTGAGAAAAACAGGAACTTCGCTTTTTACCTTTTTACAGAAAAGCCATGCGTGTGTATGTGTGTGTGTGTGTGTCTGTGGGGGTGACACTAATGCCACCAAATAATCACTGGTATTGACCATATTCACACAGTGGCCATTTTGGTCTTATGTCATGCTCAGGTTGGGATTACTTTCCTTGGGGAATCACAACCTGAGCATGGCATAAGTGCAAAATGGCCACCGTGTGAATATGGTCAATATACCAGAGATTCTTACACTTTTTCAACACAGGGACACAAATTATGTATATTTAATGTTGCCCTCAATGGTAATGCTCTAGTAATGTGTGTGTGTGTGTGTGTGTGTGGGGGGGGGGGTCCACTAGGAACAAGCAAGAAAGGCTAGATCCACAAAGAATGGATTGCACGGTGCTAATTGCACCCTTACTTACAATTCATTATGAATTGAAAATGGGTGTTGGTGACAGGTATACACACTATGATAAATCAAACCGTGACTCACTCTATTTTTGATGCTATATGAACTGTTTTTCACTCCAATAAACTAACCAAACACAGTATCCTGGATCCGTGATTATGTGGCGAGCGGCGCGTCTGGCAGGTATCATTATTTCCCCGTGTCTCGGTGACTGCAGTATGCTTGGACAGTTGCCATACAATGGGGGACCCTGATGTAAACAAGACGAAAGTCTTTCTCTGGTCTGCATCCCCTTAACAATTGTGTGTATTGAGCCGTACTGTGCAGGTGATTGATTGAATGAACATTTTATTAACAGATTGCAGAATGGGTACAATACAGTACGGCTCAATACACACAATTGTTAAGGGGATGCAGACCAGAGAAAGACTTTCGTCTTGTTTACATCAGGGTCCCCCATTTTCAATTCATAATGAATTGTAAGTAAGGGTGCAATTAGCACCGTGGAATCCATTCTTTGTGGATCTAGCCCTATATGATAAGGTTTGTTATTTATTCATGGTCCTTTCATTTCATGGAGCTGTAATTAACACAACACAAGGACCCAATGTCCCGATGACATCACTGGTGGCCATACTCAAACTTGTTTACTCTCAATAACTGTCAAACTAAATGAATGTGTGCAAAACTGTTTAGAGTTTTTGGACATGTTTGAGAATATGTGCAAAATAAATAAATAATTAGGATTTGATAATAGTAAAATGGATGGTACTTTACTGAATGTAGTGGTTCCAACTCAAAATCTTAAGGGCACTTCAGTTGATGCGTGAAATAAGCACCACTTTGATTGATTGATTGATTGATTGAAAACTTTATTAACAGATTGCAGAATGGGTACAATACAGTACGGCTCAATACACACAATTGCTAAGCGGATGCAGACCAGAGAAAGACTCGTCTTGTTTACATAAGGGTCCCCCATTTTCAATTCATAATGACATTTATGACATACATGACATACAGATATACAGTACTGTTACATTTGTGACATACAAGATATGCAAATATACAGTACTGTTAAACAGAGATCCTAACAGAAAATATATATATACGAGGGGGAGGAAACTGTACATTAGGAGGAGGTGGGTGTGTGGGAGGGGGGGTTTGGACATTACGGGGGCCAGTTTCAAATTGCAGCCTCCCGTAGGTGCTCTTTGAGAGCGGTTTTGAAGGTGGGTAGGGATTCAAATTTTTTTACGGCTGTGGGTAGGGCGTTCCACATTACTGTGGCATAATTACGAAACGTGTTTAGTCCCTTGTTTGAGCCGAATCTGGGTTGAACATGATTTGTGGAACTCCCTCTGGTGTTGTGGTCATGGTATTCACTGACCTTTGGGAATTATTTCGACATGTAGGCTACATGGGTAACTTAGTGGTGTAGTGTATCTTGTAGACCAGGCCTGTTGAAGTTAGATTTATGTATGATTGCATGTAACTGTCTAACTGTTTCCACAAGAGGTGAAAAGTATAAAAGGAGATGTTACCTCCCCCTTCACTCTCTTCCTCCGTCGCTCTCACAAGAGAAGGACTCATGTGTACTGTTGGGTGCAATGTGAAATAAACCACGCCAAAGGCTAAAGAGAAACCTTGTCATCATGAACACATTATTGTCGCTCCATAGCTGACTCTGTCAACAAGGCCCATTGCAAGTTCCTGTACTTTGTCGTCTACTCTAATTGATTGATTGATTGAACATTTTATTAACATATTGCAGAATGGGTACAGTACAGTACAGCTCAATACACCCAATTGTTAAGGGGATGCAGACCAGAGAAAGACTTTCGTCTTGTTTACATCAGGGTCCCCCTAAGCCATCCTAGGTTGTCAAAATGGGCAGGGGTGAGGTGGGTTTTAGGAGTAAGGCCAAGCAGTAGTCTGACCAGTTTGTTTTGTGATGTTTGTAATCTTGTTTTTAGTGCCTTTGAGGTGCTTTGGTACCATGAGGTGCAAGCATAGTCGTACAGTAGTACCCTTGAATGAGTGCTCCTGTTAGAGTCTTCAGGGTATTCTTGTTTACCAGAGAGGAGATCCGGTACAAGAATCTTGTTCGTTGGTTGACTTTTTTGATTACATTAGTTGCCATTTTGTCACAGGAAAGATTTGCCTCTAGGATGGAACTCAGGTATGTAATTTCATCTTTCCTTGTGACAATATTGTCACCCACTGTAACAGAGAATCCGCTGAGTTTGTTATTTGATCCGAAGAGAATGGACTCTGTTTTACCCAGGTGTAATGATAGTTTGTTATCAGCAAGCCAGGTGCAGATTCTGCCGAGTTGAGGGTTTTTTCAACCTGTAACTTGTTCTTGTCAGAGACCAACAGAACTTCATGAATTATCTTCAACCGTTTACTGAAAAAAGTATTTTGTTGCCACTAACACGTTGTGTTGTTTTCAACACACCCGTAAAACACAACCAGCGATATTTTTTCCAGCGAGGGACAACAAATCGTGTGTGTTTTTTTCAACACACCTTTTTTAAGAGTGAGTCCATTTCCAACGATATGGTGATTAATACCCGCGTGTTGTTCTGTATCGTTAGTGGCTTAGCTTGGCTTCGCCTTCCTTCAGCACTATCTCGCGTACGTGCACGCGTACTGAATAAACCACAAATGTACCTCTAATACCAGTATTAGTCTGACCACACCCCTCATCAGCTTACCTTCATAAGCAGGTGTGTGGTCACCTGCTCTCGTCCTTCTCGCTTTCACCACAAGGAAGAGGTGCCTCGGTAGATCCCCACACTTGACACCATGATGGAAGAAATTGGATTAGGAACAGCTTGGGAAACAAGGATACGTTGACATCATATCTTTATTTTCTCTCTCACTATTTTCGAGAAAATACGGCGATATTGTCTTCGTACTGGAGTGTCTAGAAGATGATGATCATTCTACAAACCCTCCACCGGTTTTCGTATTGGGAGCACGCCGCTGCATGCTTCTCAACTGCAGTTCCTTGCTGTGTTTGTTGGGGTGAAACCTGTCAGACCACAGCTGAACTGTCGGACATGCCGCTGTTGTGAGGAGCGGTGCGTTCCAGGTTGGGTGAGTAGTGTTTGCTGGCGGGCTCCACTTGTCTGTTAGTGCTATGGGGGCTACTAGACAAAGTTTATGGAAACCGGCCCCAGGCTAGGGTCCTTTGTTTAGCCGTCTAGGCGACAGAAGGCCTTGGTCTGGCGACCATTATAGTTTTAACTAGTGGGCCGCGACCATTGACACTGGTGATCCCTGTGTGTTCTGGACGAGTGGATTCTCTCTGTCACCGTGTTAAGACCCCATCTTTCATATCCAAATGAGAGTATTCCTTCACGAGGGGATATGTGCATGTAATGTGCGATAGCGGCAGATTCATGTTCAAAGTCAGCTATACAGGCCAGTTGGTACTGTGCTGATTCCGCCGGACGTGTTAATGTCACCGTTGTGAAGCGGTGTTGACGTCTTGTTTTCTCTTTTCTCTTAAAAAGTGAGGAGGGTTCAGAACGGCGGCCTGTCTGGGTGAGTGTTATGTCATTGTTTACATGTTCATAGCTTACGGTTAGCCGGTCGGTGGCCTGGCGCGGGGTAGCTTGGGCTTCTCGCGCGCCGCCGGGAGCTCGCTCCTGATCGCGTGTGTCGTAGATCGGCGTCTCGCGAGCGGAAGCGATAGCACCAGAACGGTTGGAGCAGCCGTTAGCTTGATGCTATTCTGTTGAACGTGCTTTGATTTTTAACATGTTTTACACTCTTGACCACGACGTCATCTTTGACAGGGGATGTTCGTCAACCCTGCCTGAGCCTAGACGGGGATTGCGTCAACAAAGAGGGCTGTGTTCTACGGTGGCTTATGACTGCACTTCGCTGATCTGCGTTCCGGGCAGGTACGGGGTTGGCCAGACCCTCATAACACGTCTTCTGGTTTTACCTTGCTAAATGTATTGTGAATGACGGTGTTTTTTTCCCAAAACGTGTGTTGTTGCAATGCATTTGAGATACGTTGCGGGTTGTGTGTGAGCTGTTTTTGTCACTGGCAGTAGCTTCTCCGTGCAGGTCGTGATGTATTGATCTGGTTGTTGTGTGAGAAACATCATGGTGTTTATGTGTACCGTGTACTCACTACTAAGGCAACTAACCTATGAAGCTATGCTTGGTGACGAGTGAGTAAAAGAATGTTCTTTCTCAGACTGTAATGACAATGGACAGTGAGTTCACACATTAACAGGTTTTCCTGTTTTAACTGGCCGTGTTGAGGGTAAAATAGGAGGATTGTGTTTTTCCCCCCCCGGTTCCCTGGGGACTTTATCACCTCCTATCAGACATGTTGTGCATTAATTGTGTCTTTTGTGTGGTAGGGATACGATGTAACTCTCAGCTTGATTGCTGAGGTTGTGCTAAATCTGCTGGAGAAACTTATTTCCTAAAGGGAAATTGGTTTGGTTGCTGTCGTGTGCTTAGCAAGGCCTGTGGTCGATACTAATCAAGAATGATGTATTCTCTCATTGTGATGATGATGGGTTGTGTGTGTCATGTGACCTACAACTGGGTTGTACTGGCCACAGAAGCACATGTGTATGTTGGACCGGGGTTCTTAGAGCCCTCTCTATTCTGTGTTTTTCCTTAGTAAAAATCAGATAGCAGGTTAGCTCGTGCGCTGTGTGGAGCTGTGAAACGCTTCATAGAGCTGACTATGACTGTGTCATATTCTCTTTTTGTCGTTACGTCGTATCATGGGTGTGGGGTCGTAAAGGGGTGAACTGGTAACCTTTCCTCTCCCCATTGTTCTGTCGGTCAGGGGTACACCCCCTGTCCTTCAAGGTTCCCGTCACGTGGCGGTTCGGCACGTTACGGGGGGGGGGGGGGGGGGGGGGGAGGGAGTTCCTGGTCCCACGGCCTGGTATATTGGGCGTGTGCACCGCAGGAATTCCCCCGCCATAGAGTACGTCACCGTGCGCGTCTCTGTTGGTAGGACTTCCGTGTGCTGTTCAGGTCCATGTGATGGATCTGTTTTCAGGGGGGGTGGTCAGGGCTCCTCCTCACCAAGCGCCTACTCAGGCCTTCTGTGAGTTCGGACTCCTTCTTCCATGTGATCCATGTGAGGAAGCCTCCATCAGAGTACAGAGCCTTCCTCCTCAGATTGTCAAAGTGAGTGGACCCTCTAGAAGGGTCCTTTTCTATTGTATGTATATTCGATTCAATTCGTTTATTGAGTGTGTATGGGTTCGGTGCCTCTTCCCCGGAGGCCCTAAAACCAGTTTTTTACATGGCTCAAGGTGCAATATATTCTTTTCAATCTGTACAGCTCGCGTGGGAAGTCTCTCTGGGGATCCCCGTCTCTTTCCTATGGGAGGGTGGTGGGATGTAAAAATGTGAACATTTTTTACCCCGGCTGTGTAGACTGGGATACATACTGTTGATGCTTCCTTCTTTCTATTCCAGAAGTGTTGGAGTTAGGGAGTGTCACACCCCTCTTGTCGTTCCCCTGGGCGCCTTGGGGATTCAATGGCAGGTCTAAATAGCCTGTTCATTGATGGGGGTGTGTCCCGACGCACGTATAGTGCTAGCTCGCTGTAAACAGGCGATTGACTGGCACGCCTTAGTTGCTTGTGGTTGAAACAGCGTTTTTATAAAGCAACTGAGATGGGGGTTTTTCCTCTTCCGGCGACCACATCCCATGACCTGGGTGGGTTGTCGACGGATCCTCGTTCATGTCTGGGGGATGATGACGGGATGGATCTGAACATATGTAGTGGGGTCTCACGCCCTTGGGGTGGGCCACCAGGCGCGGTTCGTCCCGACGTCTGGGTGGCGCCTTCTTTTCATGTTAAGATCAACACGCATATCTGCCCTTTTCCTGGGGCATGTCGGCGTGGTTAGGGCACGGGACTGGTTCTGGTCACGCTGGTCCAGATCAGTTGAACCCGTTGTCCGCCGGGGATGCAGATCTGCTGTTCTGGTACCCTGAGGGACTTGGGCTTTTTTCAGGGGGAAAAATGCCAGGTCGGTCTGGGTGTCACAGGGTTAAGCGCTATGGAGACCCTGGTTGGGTATGTTTTTTACTCAGCACTGTCGTCATGGCTTACAGCCATGCCATTCTGTACGCGCTCGATCTCGTCGGATCTCGGCCGCTACACAGGTTGGTCCTGGTTAGTACTTGGTTGGGAGACCGCCGGGGAATACCAGGTACGGTGTGCTTAGGGGCTGGTTCTCCATTGTTTTTCGCTCCTCTCTCACGCATGGCGAAGAGGGGCCTGTGGGGGTGGTTTTTTGACCTCCTCTGGTGACCCTGTGCTTCCCGTACCGCCAGGCCCGGTCCGAAGTGATGTTTGCGACCCGTAGGCCTGGGTTAACCCTTTTTGGAAACTGAAACACTTGTACTGCGGTATAGCCGGTGTATACCCGCAGGTGTGTTTTGGAGTTTTTTCTTGAGGGGTTATAGGAACAACCACCGCATTGGGTAACACCGAGGTGGTTGGTTCCCTGGTGTGTTGGAGCAGTGTCAACTCCCGGGTTCACCGGTTGAGGGTGCCCCTGCACGTTCATGACGTCTGCCAATCGTGTCAGCCTTCTCTGCCTCGACCCCTCTGGGTGGGGGTTGTTAAATGGAGGCTTGGTCATGCAACACCGCCAGCTTACGCTCCTTCCGCCGGGGCGGCTGTGTTCAGCTGTCCCCTCTGGCGCCTGTCTCGTCCGCAGTCTCCAGGCTAGGGTTAACAGCCTGTTGCCTGGTTTTTCCCCGGTGCGCTGCCTGCTTCCGTTGGTTAACCTTTTTTGTGTGCTTACGGCCATGCTGACTGCCTATTCTGCAGGGTCAGTGTGCCAGGCGGTGTACTATTGGGGGGACGGGGCCCGCTCGGCTTACTGGCCTGGTTGGTTCCGCCTGGGAATACCAGGTGCAGTAACTGAGGGGCCTTTGTCCGAATACGCTGGCGATGTGGGGGGCGGGGCACTACGTGCCCACCTGGTGGGGTCTTGATGCTGGCATCATGGACTTCTCCGGGCCCCCATTCCAGGGAGTCCAGTCCTTTTGGTGGGTCTGGGTCTTCCTTCGTGCTCCGCTGCTACGGCCTTGCCACGGGGTTGGGTTTGCCCTTGACCCCGTGATTCTGGGGGCAGTAACGAGGTTGTTCCTCCGTTCGTTCCCGGGTGGCATGCGGGTTGTGCGTGTGTGTAGTCGTGGGTCAAGCCACGGTCTGCTCACCCTGTGCGTTGAGTTGCTTGAGTGCCTCTTCGCACGGTCGGGTCCGTCGCCCTCCCGTGACGTCCCTAATAGGGGGGCTACCCTCCATTAGGGGGGGTCGGGGGGGCTCGGCCCTCCCTGTTCTGATGGTTTTGGGGGGCTGTCAGCGGGGTGTATTTGTCAGCCAAGTGGCTCCGCTTGGCCTCCCTTGTGCAGAAGGCGAAGCCAAGCTAAGCCACTAACGATACAGAACGTTAGGTTATGACTATAACCAAGTTCTGTTAGTTAGGGGCGATGCTTGGCTTCGGACGGCCGCTGCAGCCCTTGACCTCACCTTGTGGTGAAAGCTTGGGAAGGAGGAGAGCAGGTGACCACACACCTGCTTATGAAGGTAAGCTGATGAGGGGTGTGGTCAGACTAATACTGGTATTAGAGGTACATTTGTGGTTTATTCAGTACGCGTGCACGTACGCGAGATAGTGCTGAAGGAAGGCGAAGCCAAGCATCGCCCCTAACTAACAGAACTTGGTTATAGTCATAACCTAACGTTATTAGCAGTGTGCTAGTTTGGACCAGAGATGCCAGAAAGCTCACCTCCCCTGCAATGTGCATACCTGCAGCCGCATGCCACTTTTCACAGCAGGGTCACAAGTCAAGTCCCAAAGCCAGAATGACGCGTCAATCACAGCAGGGTGACGCGGCTAGTAAATTGTCTCTCTTGTCTCTTTGACCCCGTGGCCCATTGACCCCTGGTTTAACAAGTGACCGGGTCAGCTGATTTAACTGAGGGGGGGGGGGGGGGCTGTAATCTCTCAAGGTGGTTTTTGTTATTGTTGTCAGTAGCCTATCTCTGCCGCTTTAGGGACAAAAGATAACGTCGAACTCCTGAGTGATGTACTTTGCATGTCACTGAAAAGAACTCTTTGTGTTTGGCTGAGTCAGCAGCACACACCGGTCACAATAGGGCCGTCCTCCGTTCTTAGCTGACTGATCAGGAGTTTGTCGACTAAGCGATTATTTGATTTAATCGACAACGCCTTTCCCCGCATGCAATTGTGCCGAAGTGCCTCTTTAGATTTAGTGTTTTTACGAGAGATTACTTATAATTCCTTCAGGAAATAACCCATTCAGCTTGAGAAGAACGAACATTTAAAAGAAAACGTGTCAGTGCCCGCTGTTCTGCTTTCACAGTTTCCCCTCGTCTCTCCCTCTCTCCTCCATTATTAAGCAGCCGACAACTAAAATACATTAGTTTTATGCGACTTGCCAAGCTTTGAATGAAAAGAGAGCTAACTCTAATGACACTGCAATTAATTGCCCCAATAGACAAGACATCCATGAGACAAGATATTGACTTCATTACAGATAATGAATTATACCATTAAGTCGCCAGGGTCACCTTGTGTATCAGACATGCTACATAATGTGCTGGCATTTGCCAGGAGTAAGATCAATTCAGATATGAGTGATATAGCAGGTGAGAGGATGTGTCGCTCAGACGCCTGCATGTCATTATAAGACATAGCCTACATGGTATTGTGTACTGTGTGTGTGTGGTGATTGGGGGAGGGAGTTGGGTCATATATATATCAGGCCTGTGATTAATAACTGCCATCCACACCATTAGTGCTAGAATTCTAATCTAAAAGACAGAGGTTAATAAAAAATAAACCGCTAATATTTAATGACATTTCCCGAGCCCACCGTTTTCAAAAGACCACACGTTATGGTCAACAAAGGAAGCACAGCTGTTGTTTCTCACAGGGAACGTGGCTCACCTCCGCGTTCGGTGACGAGACTGAAGACGGTTCCGCCGCCTTAACCTTCTCCAAGTTTCGTCGGGGAGAGGTTGAGTTATTGATACGGTGAATCCATCAAGCCTGAAAGATCAAAGCCGTGCGAAGCCGGCATGTTAAATAATGGTCACTTTGCCCTTGATTTTCAGTCGGCTCCGGGGATCCATACTGAGGGACGTCCGTGTCCCGCCGGGACCCAAAACTTAATTAATAACTTCTTCCTCCCTTTAGAAGCCCCCCCCCCCCCCCCCTGTATCTTTACCGATACATCACCTAGCAGTGTCCGCGGCTGGGAGCCCCACTGTTCTCTCTGACCTTGGCATTTCTCTCTCGGCCCCTCCCCCGATTATTGATAATCCTCCCGCTCGCAGTGCCCCTCTTCTCGTTTGTCATGATTATTGCTGAATTTTTAAACTGTCATCTCTCGAGCGCGGATCAATGGTTGTCGACTTCCCCTTTGTCACATTGGCAGCGCGAAGCGGCCTTCCCTTCTCTAAATGAGGCTCCTCTTGCTTCTCTATCTATTAGCTGTCCGTCTCGCCGAGGTACTTGATCCCTTTGTTAGGTCGGTCTATGCATCATCTCTCCGGGCGACACGTGACGCGCCGAGGTGTCGCGTGTCGGCTCGGGGAACGAGCTTAGGAACGAAATGAGAAGTTTACACATGATATATGATATACGATGAGAAGTTTACACATGTACCCGATATATGATGAGAAGTTTACACATGTACCCGATATACGATGAGAAGTTTACACATGTACCCGATATACGATGAGAAGTTTACACATGTACCCGATATACGATGAGAAGTTTACACATGTACCCGATATATGATGAGAAGTTTACACATGATATATGATATACGATGATAAGTTTACACATGTACCTGATATACGATGAGAAGTTTACACATTATATATGATATACGATGATAAGTTTACACATGTACCTGATATATGATGAGAAGTTTACACATGTACCTGATATATGATGAGAAGTTTACACATGTACCTGATATATGATGAGAAGTTTACACATGTACCCGATATACAATGATAAGTTTACACATGTACCTGATATATGATGAGAAGTTTACACATGTACCTGATATAGTATGTAATGTTTACACATGATATATGATATACGATGAGAAGTTTACACATGTACCTGATATACGATGAGAAGTTTACACATGTACCCGATATACGATGAGAAGTTTACACATGTACCCGATATACGATGAGAAGTTTACACATGTACCCGATATATGATGAGAAGTTTACACATGATATATGATATACGATGATAAGTTTACACATGTACCTGATATACGATGAGAAGTTTACACATGTACCTGATATATGATGTAATGTTTACACATGATATATGATATACGATGATAAGTTTACACATGATATATGATATACGATGATAAGTTTACACATGTACCTGATATATGATGAGAAGTTTACACATGTACCTGATATATGATGTAATGTTTACACATGTACCAGATATATGATGAGAAGTTTACACATGTACCTGATATATGATGTAATGTTTACACATGTACCCGATATACGATGAGACGTTTACACATGTACCTGATATATGATGTAATGTTTACACATGTACCCGATATACGATGAGAAGTTTACACATGATATATGATATACGATGAGAAGTTTACACATGTACCCGATATACGATGAGTAGTTTACACATGTACCCGATATACGATGAGAAGTTTACACATGTACCCGATATACGATGAGAAGTTTACACATGTACCCGATATACGATGAGAAGTTTACACATGTACCCGATATATGATGAGTAGTTTACACATGTACCCGATATACGATGAGTAGTTTACACATGTACCCGATATATGATGAGTAGTTTACACATGTACCCGATATACGATGAGTAGTTTACAGATGTACCCGATATACGATGAGAAGTTTACACATGTACCCGATATACGATGAGAAGTTTACACATGTACCCGATATATGATGAGAAGTTTACACATGTACCCGATATATGATGAGAAGTTTACACATGTACCCGATATACGATGAGAAGTTTACACATGATATATGATATATGATGAGAAGTTTACACATGATATATGATATACGATGATAAGTTTACACATGTACCTGATATACGATGAGAAGTTTACACATGATATATGATATACGATGATAAGTTTACACATGTATCTGATATACGATGAGAAGTTTACACATTATATATGATATACGATGATAAGTTTACACATGTACCCGATATATGATGAGAAGTTTACACATGTACCCGATATACGATGAGAAGTTTACACATGTACCCGATATACGATGAGAAGTTTACACATGTACCCGATATATGATGAGAAGTTTACATATGTACCCGATATATGATGAGAAGTTTACACATGATATATGATATACGATGAGAAATTTACACATGTACCTGATATACGATGAGAAGTTTACACATGATATATGATATATGATGAGAAGTTTACACATGTACCCGATATACGATGAGAAGTTTACACATGATATATGATATATGATGAGAAGTTTACACATGTACCCGATATATGATGAGAAGTTTACACATGATATATGATATACGATGATAAGTTTACACATGTACCTGATATACGATGATAAGTTTACACATGTACCTGATATATGATGAGAGGTTTACACATGTACCCGATATACGATGAGAAGTTTACACATGATATATGATATACGATGATAAGTTTACACATGTACCTGATATATGATGAGAAGTTTACACATGCACCCGATATACAATGAGAAGTTTACACATGTACCCGATATATTATGAAAAGTTTACACATGTACCCGATATACGATGAGAAGTTTACACATGTACCCGATATACGATGCATACTGTGTACATTCAGGTATTAGCTGTAAAATACTGGCTGCCTAGCCTCCCAAGGTCAACGCGAGGCTCCTCAAAAAAGACGGCCTTCGTCGAATCACTCTAACTTGCATTTACAATAGGAGGCGGTTGACGATCCAATCGCTCAGCTGTCAAACATCCCGTGTAATGAGGGCCAGATCTGACAAATTGATGATTAATTCATTTTTCACAGCCGTTTTAACCGGTTACAGTCGCCACCGGTTGAGCACCCGTCCAGCTCCGGTGACTGTATCGTACTGTACCTGTAGTCGGGCCCCCGTGGCACGCCCTGTCACCGCCCCGGCGTGTCCGCACCTATCACGCCCTGTCACCGCCCCGTCCTGCCCCGGCGTGTCCGCACCTATCACGGCCCTATATTCCCTCCTCCACCCCCTCGCCGGCTGAACGGGCCTGACAGGCCGGATTCCTTTTCTTCTCAATGCATTAAAGGCACTTTCCTGCTCTGACAGCCTGCTCCATTCTGCCACCTTCTAGCGAGGGCTTCACACTCCTCTGGGCAGCCAGTGCGTCTTGACAGACCACTGTCACTTCCCATCATCCTCTCTGTAGATCCTGCTCTCCCGCCTCTGAGCACGCAGACCCACTTTCCGACCAGTGCAATTATTTTTTTTGACAAGCCATCCATCAGCTTTAACTTTAAAGCACTTTCCACTGATACCCGTTGTTACACTCCTGTGCCTTTTCTTATGCAGCCGGCGCGGGGAGAATATGACGGCAGACACTCGGTCTAGCCGACCATGTAAATCTACTTTGTTCTCCCCTTTATTTCCAATTCTATGTTCCATTTATGGCGAATTATGCATATTTGTTGTGCATAATATGCCCTTGTCAAATCCCATTAACGGGCCCTAAATTGCATAGTCAGAAAAGGTTATAATTTGCCAGCTATTGGAGAAGGAGCAGGGGGGGCTATAAAGTCTTATAAAGGCTTTATATGAAGGCGGCTTAACTCTTGCTGTGTCGCAGGCCGAGACAGTACTGTCAAAACTGGGGATATATTTTTTAGTGTAGTAATTCTTTACCCGAGACGTAGACAATAGGGGAAAGATCTGATGCCTTTTAACATGCAGGTGGAACATCTTCAACCACAGTGTCTGGGTAGGGTTGAAGGAGCACCAGCCGTTCTGTTTACTTGGTAATCTTCACCTCGCTGTCGCTAGTCTCCACTCCTATGTGGTGTGCACTCACACGGACCCACAGTAGAGATCCTCGCCGCAGCTCGCGTGCAAGTCGCCTCCACATTCGACTACCATTGGTGCAAAAGGTGCGGGTGCAGAGCGATCCATCCCGGGCCTGGCCTATATCATTTAGAATGACAGTTTAGAAGATGTGGTCTGATGCGGAATCTGTCTTGTGCCCGCGAGGAGCCCTAATTACTATCTCAGTGTGAGAGTTAATGATGAG